>NC_142043.1:17192527-17792527 GCF_982192425.1 Myodes glareolus | reverse complement strand
TCTTCACAAGCAGCTCCCCTAATTATGTCGGTGGTGCACAGCTTGCTTCCTTAAAGACTCCACTCTTCACTCTGTTCATGCTATTTCGCTAGAGAGAAAAATCTGCATCTTGGCTCCAGTGGAAGCCATAGGTCACTATGTGAAAACTTGGAGGGCAAAAAAATGTTGTCGGTAATGAGATCTCAGGCATTTGGAAAGTTCACAGGGTCCTTTGTACAACAGGGAAGAATCCCTCTGTTTCCTCTGGTGCGGTTTCATGCTAATTTCAGAACATCAGCCAGTATCAGGCATCTCAACTGAAACTTCAGTTCACAGAGGAGTGCCTTTCATCCTTTTATTTATTTATTTATTTATTTTGTAGCTAGGCAGTTAGGTTTAGCTTGTTGATCTGTGGGAAAGGAGGAAAAATAACAGAGTTGCGTGAAAATAACAGATGGAGCAAATTGAGAGGTTTGCTTCCGCTGCTGTTCTTTTAAGACTAAGGATGAAAAATTGCTTGCCAATAGGGCATACCTATTGCAACTATTATTGCCTATGTGGAAAATATGTGATCTGCTAAATTTCTTACATGTTTGTAAGCTGATCATACAGGCTGATTAGCAACAAATGGATGGTTTCACAGGGAAAGGATTTTTGTCTTTAGATTCCCTTGGGGCTCAGCTCACATGTTTGGCAGTCCACTCCTGACATAGTCCAACCACTGCAACAGTATCACACCAAGACCTTCCCCTCTTCTTAGGCACAATCCAAAAATTGAAAACAAGGAAGCAAAAACAAAATTATCCTCTTTACCTTTTGCAAGGTGTATGGGCTAAAAATAGTGACCGAGACTGACAGACTAGAGATCAGGAACGAGGTTACAGAATGTGACCTACATACACTTAACATTTTAATGTGTGTTGACTCAAAATGTAATGGCAAATGTCCTCATTTGTACAGAACTGAAATTTTCAAGCCATGCATAAAAAATAATTTGTTGAAAGTCTGGGGGTGGGGGTGGATATAAAGCACAGGAGAAAAGGCACTGAAGGGCCCTCTGCTATAGCAGTGATCAAAATGTTTAAAAAGGGAACACACTATGGATTTAAGAGAGATCTGGCCGTGCTGTGTTAACTAAAGATACAATGCAAAAAATTAAAAATGAGAAATCAAAGAGCATAGAAGAAAACAAACAGGCACAAATATGAAAAAAAGCAATGCAGCACCCCCAGTACGGAACAAAGAGATAAAAGCACCACAAGTGATAGAAAAAGATGGTTCAAGAGCTCAAGGAGAAACTCCTGTTCCCTTCCTTCCAGTGCCCTGGTTCAGTGGGCTGTTTGGCCTTCCATGAAGCAGATTATGGTCATTTCATATTCATGACATTCTTTAAACGTGGATGAAGAAGGTGGGCTGTATTTGAGGAAAAAAATATTACTTTCATGAATCGATGATAACAAACAAGAATCTGCTTAGCATATGACTACTTATGTAAAAGAGTCCAGGGACAGAGAGCGCTAGACAAAATCTAGGATGAGGATGAAGACGAGGATGACTGGAATGCTGGTGGTCACTCATGTGTCAATGGGTGGCAGTTTAAATATAAAAAAGTCAAGTGTGGAATCCAGACTGCTCAAATAAAGGGAAAAACTAATTCAGAAGTGGGCAGTGTTGAGACAAGAGTGATGGAAAGATAAATGATCTTTAACACTAGTGTATGGAAGAATTTGCAGTAAAAGATATGAAGCAGGAACGTCTAGCAACAATCAATCAGTGACTGTTTAGCTCTTCTTTTTTTTTTGTTTTTTTCGAGACAGGGTTTCTCTGTAACATTGGAGCCTGTCCTGGAACTAGCTCTTGTAGACCAGGCTGACCTCATACTTACAGAAATCCTCTTGCCTCTGCCTTCCAAGTACTAGGATTAAAGGCATGCCCACCACTGCCTGCCTAGCTCTTGTTTTTTGATAAAGTATCAGCAACCAAATTCCTTAAGTTGCATCTTAGCACGCTTTTCAGTTTATTGTTTTCGCGCTTGTGAGACATAAAAGCATTCTATTCCAATTCTTTGCTCTTCCAAGCTTTAGTGTGGACACAAGTGATAGCGAAGTCACATTTCAAAAAAATTATATGATTTGTCAAGTTATAAATTATGCAATACATTTTCACTCTTTTTGATTTTGTGATGTTGTGTTAATAATTTTGTTTGTTGCCAAATGGATAAAGCATGAATATTGACTTATTTGAGAGATTATGTGGAAAAAGTACTGATAATTTATCATAATAAAAACAATAACAAAAGTACTTCCTAAAAAATTATCTGCTTTGAAAATATTTTTCTAGGCATAAATTTCTTATAGCGGTATATTTTCCTTGACTTGGTTTCTTCCTCCTCCCCCTTATTTATACTCCTAGTTTATTAAGAAAATACATATCTAAAATCATTAATACCTCTAAAATAAATGAAGAACTTAATTTAGTCAATTCTGGAGTGGTTACTGTATCTATTTTCCCCTTTTATTGACAATAGAAGCTGATTGGTTAGGTCAATTGGTTAGAGTGCGGTGATTATAATGCCAGTATTGTGTCTCCAATTCCTATACAGGCCAAGTACTTTACAAAGCAGTGGTCTCACTTGTGCTTAATCCCAGCACTCAGCAGGCAGAGGCAAGCAGATCTCAGCATTTGAGGCCAGCCTGGACTATACAGTGAGTTCTGAACCAGGGCTGCATAGAGAAAGTCTGTCTCAAAAAATAAACAAATAAAAACAAAACAAAAAATCAAAACCAAACAAAAAAAAGCAAAAGAAAACATATTTTTTCACAAAGTATATCTTGATTTTGGTTTTCCCTCCCTTCAGCCATCCCAGTTCCTCTGTTCCTCCACTCCCACCTGGATCGACCCCTTTCCTGTTTCTTATTAGAAAACCAACAGATGTATATGAGATGATAATAATAAACTAAAATGCAGTAAGATAAAATGAAAGCTAACACATCAGAATTGAACAAACAAGAAAAAGAGCCCAGGAAAAGACACAAGAATCAGAGACACATTTGTTTGTATACTCAGGAATTCCATAAAAACACTAAACTTGAAGTCATAAAATATGCACAAAGGACCTGCAAGGCAAAGAGAGATAAGAAAATATGAAGAATTTTTTAAATAAAGAGCCCTCACAGGGCATTTTGAGACAAGGAACCTCCAAATAGGTCATTGAGTTCAATTTTGTTGACTGTCTACTGCTGGGAATGCAGCCTACCTGTAAGAGAACTTTGTTTCCCCAGTGAGACTCCCTTAGAAGAAACTCAATTTTCATTTGTAAGAGGTTATCAATCGGAGATAGGTTCTTGGGGCATGAGTTTACTTCTTTCTGTTCCAGGAATCCATCCAGTGCACACCTGTCTCTGCCTCTGAGTTCATGTATGTGTGAACCTTGTAGATATAGAGAGCCTTGCTTTCCCCCACCCCCTTTGGCTCTTATACTTTGTGGTGGTCCAAATAAGGACAGCCCCCATAGGCTCATATATTTAAATGCTCAGGGTAGCATGTCTCTATTGCAACGAAATCAATGGGAACACATCCCTTTTTGCCTGACAGTATTGTCAGGGTGTATTATCTGGTTTAGGCTGTGGCTTCAGTTTATAGCAGTCGTCAGATAATTTTCCTTTTCTGAAGTTAAGCAAGTGTAAGAAGTTGAGAAGTGGAACACAGCTAGACTTACACGGATTAGGTGTGACCTTGCTGGAGGAGGAGGTGTGTCTCTGAGAATGGGCTTTCAGATTTCAAAAGTCCACACCTGGCCAAATGGTGCTCTCTCCCTGTCCTCTCAACCTAAGGATAAAGATGTAATCCTTACCTACTTCTCCAGCACCATACCTGCCAGCCATCATACCCCTGCCCTGATAACTAATAATAATGAACTAAGTTTCTGAAGCTGTATATAAGCTCCCAATTAAATGCTTTCCTTTATAAGAGTAGCCATGATCATGGTGTCAACACACTGCAATAGAACAATGGCTAAGATACACTCTTTCTGCCTCTTCTTCCTAGAGCTTCCCAGAGTCCCACTGGGAAAGATTTCATAGAGACATCTCATTTAGGGTCGAGGGTTCCAAAGTTTCTCATTCTGCATAATTCCTGATTGTGGGTCTCTGTATTGGTTCCCACCTGCTGCGGGAGGAAGATTTTCTGATGATGGCTGAGCAAGGCACTGATCTATGAATATAGCAGGATGTTATTGTATTACTGTGGTTGTAGGGATTTTGCTGTTGTTGTTTGCCTGCTTTTTAAGAGTATTAGTGTTTGCTTTTTCCTAGATTCCTGGACTATATAGTCTCAGGTTCTTGGTAACCCAAGCAGTGTGAGGTATGGGTTCCATGTCATGAAATGGGCCTTCAGTCAAATCAGATATAGACTGGTCACTCGCCAAACTTTGTGACACCATTACATTAGCACATCTTGCAGGCAGGACATGATTGTAGATCAAAGACATTATGACTGGGTTCCTGTTTACATTTCTCCTTTGCAGTGTGCAGAATAGCTTTCTATATCAAAGATGCTATTTATTTGACTTCCTGTCTCAAATAATCCAATATATAATAGCTGATACTGATGGAAAATCAAGTGAAAATCTCCACTAATATTGTTGCTTTCACTGCTTTGCCAAATGTAGCATATTTCCATCTGGCCACTTCTTCTCTCTTGGAGGCCTGCTTCTGCCTCAATCAGTGTGCATTCTCTTTGATATTCCCACAGTGTGCACAATATACCCTCGAACACGCACTGCTCAGGGTAGCATGTCTCTAATGCAATGAAATCAATGGGAACACATCCTTTTTTGCCTGACAGTATTGTCAGGGTGTATTATCTGGTTTAGGCTGTGGCTTCAGTTCATAGCAGTCGTCAGTTAAATTTCCCTTTCTGAAGTTGAGCAAAGTGTGGTAATGTCACTGCCACAGGCGACTGCCGTTCATAGGATGGTTACTGGAGAAGCATAGCCTCCTGGCTTGTCACACTGTATATATCTCAGGGTCTTCTATTCCTTCCTAGTCAGAGGTTTCCAAGAATGTTGCCTGGAGCAGTCGTGGGATGCAAAAGAGAAAGATTTTTGTTCTGCACTTAGCAACATTACCACACTTCACACTCAGTTTCTGATAAGGGGAAATTTAACTGACTTGCTCTGAACTCCATCTATCAGATAATACACTCTGACAAGCCTTTGGATAAAGGCTAGAAAAACCTACTAATTTATATTTCATTATCTCTACACTTGGTTTAGTCTGTTATCTTTTGCTAAGTGTTACACAGATAACAAGGGGAACTGAACTGAAAGGGGAAAGGGGAGCCCTGACCCCACAGGGGAGACAGAAAGGCACTGGATAATTCAGCCTCCTGTCATGAGAAGTTACATGCCAGTGGATAATCCGGAGCCTGTGCTCAGGATTGAAAAAGGCAGTCGATCTTGCACAGGTGAGGAGTTGCTGACCATTGTGAGCCTCTGAGGCTTCTCATGCATCAGAAAGCAAACTAAAAAAGAGGGTGTTTCAAAATAGCTCATGGTGATGCTCCCGTGACTTATGGCAAACAGAAGACAGAAGACAATTATCTTTCTGGTCTATAATCATTACTTTACAAAAAAGAGAGATGCTTAGGGTTGACTGAAATTTATAAGCAACATTTATGTATCAGAGCTATCTAACTCTGCTCTTTTTCCAAACAGAGGGTAGCTCCTTGTTATAGATCTTCCTGGGGATAAAAGACAAGAGACAATGTTTAGTTGTTATATAGGAACAGAGCACTGTTAAAAATTCTTTACAGTATACACAAACCCACATTGGTATTCTCTAAGCTTTGGAAATTGGTTATAAAATCCATGTAACATGTAGTTTGAAAGGACTTCCTACAATTATGCTGAAGGCTATCTTATGCATTTGCTAATATTTATTTGTTAGATACTAGATGACGTCATGGGAATCCAAACATTTATAAAACTGACTGCCTTGGAGTTTGTCCTTTTCTCCTTAAAAAGCAGTCCTATATGAATCTCACTGAGTAAGCCAAATAAGTTTTTTTGGGGGGAGTTCTATCTTGAGGTATTCATTGATAGAAGGTTGGGAACATGATGCAGAGTTCAGTTCAAGGTTAGCTCCCCCTTTCTTTGTGGGAATAATACACCCTTAGAGGCAGAAGTAAAACGAAAATTAGTCACGGTGCATCTTTTCTTCCCCAGTGGCTGAGCACGCTTCTGAGCGCATGGTGAATGATGACCAGCCTCAGAGATTTTGCTTCTGAAATGTGGAGTGATAGGAAGACTAGAAACATATGCTTGGATCATATTTTAGAGATGGAAAGTGCTGAAGAAGTGTTCATTGTAGTAACAGAATTTAGCTTAAAGGGACTGCAGAGATGACTTAAAGGAATTAACTAAGCCAAGAGTGAGAACATCTGGATTGTAATCCTAGCTGTGCCATTGACTCACTGCATGCCCCTTGGGAAACTGCTTCCCCTGAAGTCTCTGCAGCATCTTCCCTGAGACGAGAATATGGGAATAGTTCTCAGTCATAGCCCTTTTTATTTACTCCTTAAAATGGTATCTCAAGATATGGGTGTCTGCCTTGGCTACACAGGTGGGTGATGGCAAAATCGACCGAATCTCTGACTCACACTGTAGTTCTTTCTATTTGTTTTCTATATCGATGCACACTTTGTAGAAGACAATTATTTGTGCATGTGTGTGCACATGTGTGTGCATGTGTGTGTGTGCGTGCGTGTGTGTGTGTGTAACTGTGTTTACACAGTAGAACGGAACCATAATGGGGAAGAAAAGATCTTATCAGATGAATTAAGGAAAGTACGGTAACTCACATAATGCTAAAGCAGGAAAGAGGACTACTGAGGATGAGGAGGGGATCAGCAAGTCAAATTGTGTAGGGGGAAATGAAATATAATGGCATATATGTATAAAAATCCATAACAAGAATAATGGATTCCTAACTTTTAAAAATTATTCAAAACGTTAATTAAGAACTGTGGGTTTCACGACCTTAAAGATTCACAGTCGATAGTTCCAGCAAGTATTACATCATCACTTTAGATGAGCTCTTCATTACTTTTTCAAGCTCAGAAGCAGCCAGTGAAGCTAACAACCTTCCTGAAACACAGCTTTAAAATTCAGGAACAACTGTTTGTTTTCTTTAACATATATCTCATTCTAAGGCCATGTTCCAAATACCACTGTAAATTCTGGGATCTCGAGTTTTTATGTTCATACAGTTTCTTAATTTGGAGTCTTGATTGGTAGTCCTGATTGGCTTGTAGCACCGTGCAAACTGTTTTTGACAAAGTTGCTCAAGAGTCACTCAGGGATCATCTTTCCAGGGTTCTCTAACAGCTATCCAAGGGACATGACAATAAGACTTACATAATTTGATTTTCTTCACTTCCTAAGTACAAAACCAAATTTGACTCCAAGTTTTGTTTTTGTGATGGTTCCCTCACATGCAAACTGGGAAGCATATTCCCTATTTGCTCACAGCCATTCTTCTTATGAGCCATTGTGCTGTGGTGTTGTGGTGACCTCCTCCTATTTGTGAGTCTCTTGTCAGTGTTAGTGAATAGAGCTAAGGCAATGCTTCATTATTGAACGTACATGATAAAGCTCAGATAAGGTTAATGATGGGTGACATATAGCATTAGTTTGGGACACTTCTTTCCCATTTTTGATGTTTCTTATTTCTGTGGAAGTTCCCCTACTATTTATTTTTCATTTGGCGTGATAAAGAAAATACTGGGTAAAAGCTAAGCATGCGTGTTGTGTTCCCATATTTCTACACTTCTCCATTATCCTCTCTCTAAGATAGGGTGAGAATGTAAACACAGCTTTGACCCAGCCTTGCTCGTACATTGTAGTAAATAGTTCTCAGAATCACTTATGCGATCTATGTATTCTTCCTAATGTTCATTTTTAAGTAGGTCCTTTCTAGCAAGAATGATGTCATCATATTTCCTAATACTCAGACAGAGAAAAGGCAGAAGGAGATCTGGATACAGGGACTCCCTTCAAAAGGCTATGCCTTCACATGAAATATAATGACATCATCATCCCCTCAGACTAGGTCAGTTAGTAGACACAGAGGAAACAGGGAAAAAGGACAAACCACATCTAGATAGGTCACAAACATAGGGCAAAACTTACTATTATTTCTCTTCTTAAAAAAATAGCAATAAAATAATTCTTAATGACTTCTGATATTGCTATAATCACAGATCTGTGACTCTCTCAACACTGATAGAAAGCTTCTTCTTATATATTATTCTAGATGATAATTAACCTAGAGACCCACAACTGGACAATGTACAGAGAAAAAGAGACTTTGGAATGCTCAACATTTTTAAATGTGATACCTATATCACACCTCTCCTTCCATGGCTTAGGAATCTATGGAAAAGAGAGAGGTAGTGAATGACATCAAGGAAATTGTTTTTCAGAAATAGTGTGGGAAGTCCTTCTGTCTATGTTTTGCTTTTGATTTTAATGAATAAAGCTGTTTCGGCCAGTGGTTTAGCAAAATAAGGCTAGGTAGGAAACCTAAACTGAATGCTGCGAGAAAAAAGATAGAGTCAGAAGCTATGTAAGTTCACAGGAGACAGATATACCAGAACCTTGCTGATAAGCTACAGCCATGTGGTGATACACAGACTAATAAAAATGACTTAATTTAAGATATACAAGCGAACCAAAAATATGCTTAAGCTATTGGTCAAACAGTATTTTAATTAATGCAGATTTCTGCGTGATGATTTCAGGAGTCTGGGTGGCCGGGAAATGAACAAACAGCCTCCGACAGCACAGACACAACAGGCCAGATAAGTGTAGGAACCCTCAGCAATTGTGGTATCATACACAAGATTTGCACAGACTCAAACCAGACAAAAACCAACATGACAGAGGGGAAGTTAGCATGAGATCCAACTCCTAGGCAAGAAGTTATTTCCAGTTGATAGCTTCTTGGAGAAGGAAACAAATTTTCTTCAGTGTATTAAAAAATCACTCTTTCAACTTCACCCCCCTTGATCAGTAGTCAGACAACAAAAATTGAACTCCATTCTTTTGCTTTTTGTTAGTATTATTTTGTTTATAAGAAAATGAAAAAGCATATAAGTTGGGTGGGAGGAGATGTAGGTGAGGATCTGGGAAAGATCTGGGGAACGGAAAGTGTAAGATCAAAATGTAGCGTGTGAAATTTCCAAATATAAATAAAATAACTATAAAAAAATCTTGGATCTAAATGTGTAGCAAATGTTGGAACATAAAAAAATGGAAAGATTGAAGAACTATTTTAATTACATTATGAAGTTTCAAGTTTTAGTAACTGATAGATGTTTTGACATGACTCAGTATAGTCTATTCTGTTTGTTTATTTACAAATTAGGGTCTCAGTAGCCTTCTTGTGGAGTTTTGTAATGATTTATAGGTAATGAACTAAAGACCTCAGTATGAAATAAATGAATAATCAGTAAGTGAAAGCATTATTATTAGCATTGTCCTGGGGAAAATAATTCATATCGTTTAGGTTTTTCTTTGGATATTTAAGGAGTTATAAAGTCGGGAACAGGATGAGAAGAATGACACTGGATGTGAGGTCAGGGAATGGAATCAAATCAACCTAGAGAAAAGAGGAAGAAAGGATGCTATTCATTCATAGATGACTGACTATGAACTGCTCTGTGATTTTTCTAAAAAGATCAGATTTAGAAAATTATTTATCATTTGAACTGGCAGTGGTACTTTTAACAAATGACCCTGATTTTAAACTTTAAGGAGAACAAAACTAATCTAAGTTAGAGAATCAAGTGTTAGGATAGCAATATCCATCTACTAGTTAGAGGATCAAGTATTAAGACAGCAATATCAATCTATTTGCTAGAAAATCAAGTGTTAGGGTAGCAATATCAGTTTATTAGTTAGGGAATCAGTGTTAGGGTAGCAATATCAATCCCTTAGTTAGAGAATCAATTAGGGCAATGCTAGGGCAATATCAATCTATTAGTTAGAGAGTCGAGTGTTAGGATAGCAATATCAATCTATTAGTTAAAGGATCAAGTATTAGAATATCAATATCAATCTATTAGTTAATGAACCAAGTGTTAGAATAGCAATATCATTCCATTAGTTAGAGGATTAAGTGTTAGGATAGCAATATCAATCTATTAGTTAAAGAATCAAGTGTTAGGATAGCAATTTATCAATCTACTAAGTTTTTTCTTCAAGCTCCCAAAAATAGTGTGAATATTTGTTTCCTTACTAACATATTTAATTTTCTTAAACTTTAAATTGCTAAACTCCAACTGGAAGATTTTGAATAACAAAGGTGCATGATGAAGGTATATTATCTTGTAAAAGGAATATTGCTACATTTTTCCTAATAGTTGCCCATATGTCTTAGATTTGGGTTACATTTGGCATAGCTGGCAGAGACCAAAAAAAAAATAATCTGATGTTTCCACTGTGAAGGTGCTGTATTAAGGATTTTTCTCAGTTGTGGATGGTGTTGATTCATTCTCTAACTTTTTCAGTTCGTTGTCCTCCATAGGAAAATGGGAGATTAGTCTCACTGATTGCATGCAAACTGAGGCCCTTTATTTCTATAGAAAAACCTTGTTAGAAAGAGAAAATAGATTACTAATATTTGTGCTTCATCCTCATGTGTGCTCATAGTACTCTTCATCGGTATTCCTGTTGTATTTACACCTCAGTATCTACAAAGCATTTCAGTCAGAAATCATGCAGATTTAAGGATTCATTCTTTTATCCTATAAAAATTTCTGTAAAATGTTCAAAGAGATTAAATTCTTACTATTCACTTTCATTTAGATAATTTTTCAAAATTTTCTAACTTTAAAAAATGAAATAAATTTTGCACTTGTGTCTCACTCACATTACATCTTTATTCAGAGAAAATTTTCAGTCTTGATTCTGTAAAACAGTGGTTCTCAACCTTGCTAATGCTGGATATGTGTCTAGTATTTCCTTCCTTTTTGTAAATAACCAACTCTGTTAATCACCTAATGTGAAGAGGAGATTTTTCCTAAGTGATGAAGATACAGCAGGGAGTAATGTAACCAGAGACACAGTCCTGCCGTGCTGGGTTTACTAGACTGGTAAACATTAAACTGTCCATTGAAAATATTAAAAAGAGTATTACATTTATTTTCATTTGAAATTCTTTTTGTGAGAATATCTTTTGCAGTAAGTAACAGGATATTATTTTTTGTGATTACAGGGTGAAATGCTATTATTCTGTAATGATATGCTAAGTAGAAAGATAAGATATAGTTCGTCCCAGTATGTGGACTTACGTGTCTGGTGTAGCGCCTGCACTGCAGGCTGATTGGCTGTTTTCTACTGTGTATTATCTCTCTATCCCTATCTCTATGAACTATTCTGAAGCTCTTTTAAAAGCATAAGGGTAGTGTCATTGCCATACACACACACACACACACACACACACAATGCTGGGTATTGAATCTCAGGACCTGGCGCTGTGCTTGAAAGCATTCTACCACTCACTTTATCCCCATCACACCTGTGTAATAGTTGATATTTTACATTTTATACTATCTCATTCCCTCAGCTCTCTCTTTGTATTAGACAACATTCCATTCTTGCTTATAAACAAAACTGAAGATTCAACATCTTAAACTTTATAAGTCTCCTTGTTTTATCTGAATTTTAAAGAATGCCCCTCATTTTGTGTATGTGGCTGGGTGGGATGGGGGTACATGTGAGTGCCTGAGGCTAATGTCTGATATCATTCCTTAGAATTCTTCCTTTCCTATTTGTTTAAGACAGGCTGCCTCATTGGCCTTGAGCTTTCCAAATTAGGTAAGTTTGTCAGCAAGCCATGACATCCTCCTCTCTCTTCTTTCCCAGCACTAGGACCAAATTTACACATCAACATAGTTGGCTTTTTATATTGGTTCTGAGCTCCTCATGATAACATAGCTGTCTCCCGAAACCCCTTTTCTCCTCCTTTTTCTTCCTCCTCTTTCTCGTTTTCTTCCTCTTTTAAATATAGTATGGCATGGAGATGTTCTCTTTATTTAATTGAAAATCTATTCCACTATAGGCCATGTTAATCCTCAGTTAACAGACTCTTAAAGACATGCCATTTGGTTCATGTATCTGAACAGTTACATAATATACTATGTGACTAAGCAATTGAAAGATTTTGTTTTTTTGGGAGTATATATTACTGTTCCTGAATGTGAATTTAAACCAAAATCTAAAGAAATATCTTAATATTTAATACGATTGAAAACAAATTCTGTTTCTTTATAAAATTCCAGATAAATCATCATCCACAATCATTTGTTGGACAATGTTTATTGAGACTATTTGAAGATATTTTCATTTTCCAAAATAACTAGAGAGACTTGAAGTCATTGTCTTACTTTGTTACCACAGCAGCAAGTAAAATATTAGTAGTTTATCTGTGTCCCAAAGATTCCTATAGGTTTATGTCTATGTATAATGCATGTACAGCTTTGGAAATATATTGTCCTTGGAATATTGAGCTGTTTATTTTAATTTTTATTGTTGAATATGGTGTCTTTCCAAACAAACCAAATGGGTATGCTTTTTTTTTTTTCTGGGTCAACAACCTCCAAACTCTTTTACACTTCAGTTTACTTGCACGTTTTTTTCCAATAAATACCAGCAAGTCCAATCTGTAGTAGTGCACATTTACCAAAAAAATTAAAAAAATAATCTAATTAAAACATAATAGGACTAGATGAAGAGCCTTTATTTATATAAACGCTCAGTGAATATCATGAGTGACTCAAAAAGGAGCTGTACACATTAGAAATAGAAATACTTCCATTGTATCCCAGAGAAACAGTGGTCCTATGACATGAGACAAAAGTTCATTTAGTTTAAGAAGTTATTTTTAGATGGGACTATCCTGTAGTTAACAAGATTTTGATTTGAGATAATCTGGAAGTCATTTATATTTCATAATTGGTTTAGCAAGACAGAATTTAAAGAGGAGATCTGCCTTCTGAATTGCTTGCCTAAGGCAAATATTAAAATTAATCTTCATTCCCTGACCACCAGCTAACTGATTTCAAGGGGAAGGAGGTCAGAAAGGCACATACTTATTAAAGGATTGGGTAAAGTTAATCTTGAAGATGGTTGATCTCTAAGTAGAAATAGAATAAGCTGATCTGAGAACTGAAAAAAATAAAACTAGAATTCTACTCACCAAATAGTAAGAAAAGTTCATAGATGTAGTTCTATATGTATTTATCTATATTTTTCCAAAGATGAGACCACAGTAGTATGGTTTATTCAGTATCACCAGCCCACAAATAATGACATGAAGACTTATTACTAATTATTAAAGTTGATCTTAGCTTAGATCTGGCTCAACTAGCTCTTATAACTTAAATTAACCCATGTATAGCTATATTCTGTGACATGGCATTATTACATCACTTCTGTATTGCCCACCTTGCTTTGCCGAGTCTGGATGTCAACTGCTTTTCTTCTTCCCAAAGTTCTCTCTCTGCACCAAAGTCCTGCCTATAACTATTGCCTAGCTATTGATTGTTCAGTTTTTATTACAACAATCACAATAATACATATTCCACACAGCATACAAATATCTCACAACATTTTCCTATCTAAATAAAAAGGGAAAGTTTTAACTCTATCACAGTAAATATATGGTAATCATAAAGATCTGGCATAGTTATACATAATAACAACAATTATCAAGTAAGAATTGCATTCATAGTCTAGTCCATTTGCATTTGGCAACATCAGAGAAAATACTCCATTATCTGTTCTTTGTGAGTCCAAAGTTTTACACCTAATTTACTTTTTATTGTATCTTGTATTACCAGGCTAAAAATATTCTTTTAGACCTTAAAACATTTCCTTAAATAAACAACTTTTATGATTCTCAACCTTATAAACATTTTATTTTTTTTCTGAATTTGATAACAAGAGAAATTTTTATAATTATCTAGTTTTTTACCTATATCAAAGGCCCAAGAAGGATAAACTATTATCTGAGCAAGCAGAAAATGTGAGCAAGAAACTTCCCAAACTAAGAAACACCATACATCTGGCTGTGTGGACTGTAACCCCAATGATCTCCTCCAGTGTTGGGTCATCTATCTTTGGCCTATGGGTCTAGAATAACTGAAAGAGTTTTCTATGAAGCAGGAACTGTCAAGGGCTGTCCTACTTTGTCTTGGCAAAGTTCAGTAGTTGTCTTCTTTTGTACCCTACTTGTCCAATTTGAGCAGCATTCTATAAGCAGTCAAGGTAAGAGCAGTTTCTTGCCCCGTGGCTAGCTTTGCCACAATAAAAGCAAATCTCATATGTAGGTTCTTCTATGCCCATCATTCTTTTTTGAAGTAAATGTGTACTGCTAGGAGCAGATGTTTTTCATTGTCATGAAAATCCTTATGTTATTAAAACATCTTAAATGCCATATTCTGTACGTCTCTGAAGTATTTAAAGATTGGCTATCTATTTATAATATATCTGCTTAACCTTGGAAACATACCAACATGACTTCAAGTTGGATTGTTATAAATGATTTAACTACTAACCAACATTTTAAAGTTATCCTAAACAGTTTATAGTAACAGTTTTAAGGACTAGAACTTTATAATTGAAATGAGCAGGATGGGACAATACCATAAACAAGAGTAGAAATATAAATAAATAAATAAATATATAATCCATAAAAATGAAAATATTTAAGACTAGTAGTTGCTTTTTAGTTTAAAAGTAGCTTTGATATGCTGTTCTCTTCCATATCATTTCTATACTATATCCTTTTTATTTTTTAATAATATAAAAAATAATATAAAAATATATTACCATATTTTTTCCTTTCAGAAAGAAATTTGTGAATCTAATTTAATTTACTCAATTTCTCCATGACCATGGCCAACAACAACTTGCAACCAATTCCCTAAACAATGATAAACATCAATAATCAATATCCACCATCCCCAGCTCTTGAGAACATTGGGATCATGTACTCTAGGCTGCTTCCTGTTATGCTGGATGATGCCATTTCTAGGGGATCCTGAGAAAATTGGGATAATGGTGACATTCTGTTGTCCAGTTTCTGTGTAATGGGAAAGTGTTTGACTTATCTGAAATTCTAACTGGAATAGTCTATGAGGCCGGACCACCTCAGTTAACAACTTTGAAAATGTTCTAGATGCAGAATTTTGAGGAAACTGCAACAGAAGAATTCTGAAAGACTGGATTATCTGGCATATTTGTTCTATCTTTATTGGTATCTGGTCCTTTTGTTCTGAAAACACACAAACTTTTAAGGTAACATACACATCTGCCTTAACACAAGTATGGAATGAGAGATGTGCACTGGTCAGGTTAAAAACCTTTTGTTTTCTGTTTGAGCAGGTAAAAGTCATCTGTCAGCTTCTTAAGTCAGTTTGGCCCGTGGCCTGTGTAAACAAAATGCCATTATGAAATCTGTAGCCAAAAAGATTTACCATGTCTCACCTAGTCTCAGAGCTGATCTCATGTTGAGGGATTAGTTTATATGTCACCTCTTCTGCTATCTTTTCTGGCTTCCTTCCTCATTTCTGAAGCCAGAATTCTCAAGAGATCTCTTCTGATTATATCTAATCTTTATTAATCTTGGAGAATCCATAGCTTTTTGTTCCTGTGGAAACAAAAGTATAATCTCTCCTCCAGAACAACACATTTCCCACTTTCCATTGAAGCCAAGAATGGAAGATTATAGCCTTAAAGCATATAAATTTGTTTAATTCAGCAGACTCTCCCACAGTCCTATGTCTCTCAACAGCTGCAGGTCTCTGTTCATTAGCATTCAAAAATTTAAAAATTAACAGAGCACATGTAATGTCCAAAGTTTCTGTGTAATCCCATCCTCATGTGGCTTATTTTTTATATCCTTTACTCTCTTTTTAAAGATTTTATTATTTTTAAAATATTTTATAACTGTATATACACATTTTATTTTTTATTTCTTTGGCACCCAAACACTCTTTTAAACATACTGTACCTTTTGAGAGGTTTTCTGTATTTGGACCTTGCTTTCTGCACATCTGTTGTGTTCTCTGACCACATAAGCCAAGCCTAAAACAGGCGGTGGCTAGACCCTCTGCCTAGAAGCTCTGGTGACTGGCTCCTCCCACATTGTTTCCCTGAGAACCTAGTCTTATGCAGGCAGTAAAGGTGGAATCCCTGTTTACTGCTCCAGTTCTCAGAAGTTTTGGAGTCCATGCTTGGTCTTTCTAGTCTTCCACAAGTGCTCTATACATATCAGGGCCCCTTAAAGTAGCAATGCTTCTGTACACTGCAAACAGTGGGCTCTGTGTATCCATGCCTCACACTGGATACCCAAAAACAAAACAAAAAAAACCCACTTCCTTGTTGACAGAAGTTGAGATTCTTCCTCTTTTTCTTAATTCATGCTCCACATGTGGCTATCATGATCTTTGTTTTAAGCAGAGGTTGCCTCTCACACCTTCTGTGACAGACTCTAGCCAGACAATGGGCATATTTTGCCAGACTCTTTCCGAGCAAGTACTTATATATTCCACCTCAAGTTTTCTTAAAAACTTCTAATAAAACTTTATTTATTTCTGAGGATGTTCTACGGCATGTTTGTGGAGATAAGAGGACAACTTATTGGTTCTTTCCTTCCATCGTGTGGTATTCAGGGACTCGTGTCATCATGCTTGGCAACAAGGATCTCTACTTACTGAACCATCCTGCCTCCACCATTCAAGGTTTCTTTTTCCTTTAATTGCTTAAATAGTATTTATTTTATTTTATGTTTATGGGTGTTTTGCTCACATGTATGTATCTGTACCACAAGAATGTCTGATGCCCATTAGATATTAAAAAATGAGAGTGCTGGGTTTCCTGAATCTAAAGATACAGATGGTTGTGAGTCATGTGGTGCTCGGAATTGAACCTGAGTCGTCCTCTGGTAGAGCAACAGTGTTTAGATTCTTTGAGTCATCTCTCTAGCACCATATCTGCTTTTGGTTTTAGTAGTTTAAAAGAAATATAAAGTTGAATATCTTGTTTTCGAATAAAATACATCTTCCAGGTATATACTTCATTTTATGGTTTTGTCCACAGACTAAAATTAATATATTGCCTTTTACTACAGCTGGACACACAATCACTTTAATTGTATATACATTTTAATAATCTAGAAAAAGTCATGGAAATCAATGTCATTTCATTGTATTGATTTGTAAGTGTGTTATTGTAATCTCAAGGATGTGTGTATTTTTCTTTATAAAAAGTCTCAAAAGATTCAATTCTTCTTGCATCTGTGCGGTAATAAAGGCAGTTCTCAAGAGAAGAGTTAGCAGTAGCATGAATGCCATGTAAATATTGAATATTCATTTTAACTCTTGTTAGCCTTATTTGTAATGTTTGGCTGTATACATTTAGTCTTTGGAATTTAATGGATTGTTCTCTATCTGCATCGCCATAAGTAAGAATCTAACAGATTAATTTGCAGGATGGTATTATCACAGCATACATGGATTTGCAAGATCTGATCCCAGCCTTCTGTTTCAACACATTCTGGTACTACTTTCTCTTTAGCTTTCTGAGCTCTGTCACACTGGTCTATTTTTTATTCCTAGGACCACTTAACTTATCACTATTTTTTTTATTCCATGTGGCATTTCTTCTAAGTAGAATAATCTACCACCTTACTCTTTCTCCTGTTAGTTTTAACATTTTAGGCAATTTCAGTCTAAATATACCTTCCTACCTTTTCCTATAATAGTTTTTTCATCTTAGGCAAGTTTCTTAATATCAGCTTTTCTGAAATTCTGTTCTGCTTTCGGAACCTAAATTAATTTCCTACTTCTAAACTCATTATCAATGTTTTGAGGTTTTTTCCATGTTTAATTAGCTATCTTTATCTTCTCACTGTATTTGTTTTCTATTCTGTTTTCTGGACACGGAAAGGTGTATGTTTAATAGCTACAGCATAGGTGACCCCATAGGTTTGATAGAAATCAGTTACAGCAGTACTGTGTGTTTCACAGTTTTAGGGAATGATACAGACATAATTCATATAGCTGAACAAGCATGACTATTGAAGGCCTTCTTTTCCTATTGTAAAACCTGTGAGTGAGATTCAACAGGTTAGGATAGGGGTGAATCTTAATGACATAAATACTACACGCATCTGTAGACAGGACCTGAAATACTCTGAAGCTTACAAGAAACAGGAGGGTTGCCTGCTGCAGACCTTCTGAAGTTGTGATATTCATCAAAGCAAACTTCTCATCCCTTCACCATCAAATCATTCAGACTCAAATACTTAGTAAGTTGACAGCAAGCTTAGTAATATGTATGCAGGAATGACTGAATGAGTAGTGAAAGCATGGGTGTAAAAGTGAAATAACTATATTGTATTTTGGATATTATGTAGATACAGTCTTACTCACATTATTCACAATCCTTGATTTTTTTCATTAAATAATTCTTTAATTTTCTCAAGCCTAGAGCCCTTTCACTTCTGTTCACATTCTCTCCAAGAATCAGGCATATGCTCAATCAAAAAATGAGCACTTTGTCTCAGTGGGTGGGCTGTATGCTTCAAACCTGCAACGGATGCTTTGCAAGCATCTCACAAAACCAAATTGTTAGTATAACAGAAACAGACTCAAGCAATGCCTTCTGCCAGCTCCTCTACAGATCTGGCCCCCAGTAGGAATGTATGCCTGGGTGTGGGAAAGTGGAGAAAATCAGTGTGCAGTGGCTCTAAAGCAGTAGTTCACGGACTTTCAGTGGAGGAAGATATATGAATGCATCCTCTATTACTCTCAATAGCTCTCATAAGAACAGAAAGAGACTATGCTCCATGGTTTCAAATAAAACCCTGTGGTCTGCCATCCAGGAATCTGGGTTCATCCTAGATCTTGATCTTCCCATGTGATGCTGAAAAGTTTAATTCTATTTTAAATAAAAATAGATGTATTTTTTCCTAATGAATATATTTACAACTTCAGGTAGATTATTGGATAGCCTTGGGGAGCACTGATAAATTTGGTTACCATGAATCATTATTAGTATTGTAACACTCCAGTATAAATCACTTTCTACTAACAATGTAGACTCAGAATACCAGTCCTTTCATCACAACATCAATAAGATGGTTTCTTGTCTCAGAATTTTGTGGTAATTTATGAGCTGTAATGCTTTCTTTTATACAGATATTTGCCATTTCTATTAGAGAAATCTTAGTTTGTAAATAAGTTTTGTCATAATGTTATTTGACTCCATGACAAACCAACATAAAATAAAATAAGAAAGAAAATATTTTCTATGTATCATATTTAAGAAACATCCTAGCTCAGGATTTAGTGCACTATTGGAGAACAAAATATAGATCAAGAAAATTTTATTAAATGTGTTAGCTTTCACATTTTCAGTGAATTTTGATAATTTCTTCAAGAGACAATGTATTGAAAGACCTTAAAATTTGTGACATCAAGTTAAGTAGCCATGGAGGAGTCATGAGAGTTCAGAGGAAACCGAGTGGAATTTTATGGAGAAGTTTTCTCACACACCAGACTCTTCATAGCATAAAAATTCTGGGCAACCCAATATGAAGAAGTCAGAATGATCCATGACATCAAATTTCACCGCAGCATGAAAACTGAGTGAATGCTTCCAACCTCCTGGCAATACCTGCTGGATTCTTTCATGAAACTATCTCTACTTGTCTGTGCTCACTCTAGAGATTAGCTCCCACTCTCAACAGATGCTTTCCAACACTTGGCTGAATATGAGACACGTAAATGAAACAGGAAAGAAATTACAAAATGCAATATATGATAATCCAGCAAGTGAGACACACTAAGCATCAATCAATGAATGAAAGGCTTCTATAAACGATAAAGAACAATGGGTAGTAACAGGAGAAAATACTGAGCTATTTTTGGGAATGGGATTCATGACTGGTAGATGGGTAGCATTTGCTGAAGAAGAAAAGAAACGTGCTATGATGGACACTAGGAAAGGTAAAGTCTAAGCTACTCTTGCCTTTCTTAACTGGCTCTTCTCCTGCACCTTGCAAATGTCACAAGTAGGTGCTGAAATTGAGACTAGGTTCTGCCACTAAGACTAAACCAAAGAATGTAACCTAGCAACATGGTCATCTTCCTCAACATAGAGGCAGAATTTTCATTCTTTTTAAGAATCCCTCATTTTCAGTCGCAGTCCAACTGCCCTTGGTAAACTCTCATTAGATCCGACCCCTTGTATCAGTGGGTGATAGCATCCCTCGCAGTCCTTCGTCATTTTCTTCGTCCTTCTGCTCCTCATTTGGACCTTGGGGCGAGCACGTGATCCAACCAGATTCTCTGAATGTGGCCGGATTCTCTGAATGTGGCTGGCCCGGAGTCTTTCTGAGAAGCCATTGACAATGACACTGGGACTAGTTTCCTCTGCATATACTGGATTTTTGGGATCCAGTCTGTTTGGATACTCACCTTCCTGGACCTGGAGGGAGGGGAGAGGAACTTGAACTTCCCACAGGGCTGGAAACCCTGACTGCCCTTAGGGACAAAGAGGGAGGAGGAGAGGGAGGGGGGGGAGTGGGAGGGTGT
Source organism: Myodes glareolus (assembly GCF_982192425.1). Classification (NCBI taxonomy): domain Eukaryota; kingdom Metazoa; phylum Chordata; class Mammalia; order Rodentia; family Cricetidae; genus Myodes; species Myodes glareolus. The sequence continues at coordinate 17,771,881 of NC_142043.1, read as the reverse complement.
TGGGAAGAGGGGTGTAAATGGAAACTTTTATAATTTAATAAAATTGCTTTCAAAAAAAAGAATCCCTCATTTTAAAGAAAAGGGAAAATTTTAAATTTGTCTTTAATATAATACTTTTTCCTTTAAGAATTTTATACTATGGATTTATATGTATTGGTCATACCTAGCCTTCCTCTTCCTCCAACTCCTCTCAGTCCACCCCACCTTTCCCTCCCAAATTTCTTGCCATTCCTGATTACTCATGGATTACTAGGAAGCATAGTTATTAAATTCATTTATACAGTAGACGTAATTTTCTGAATTCATTCTCAAAAAAGCTTGGTCTTTCTTTACAGTGCTGGTTCATAGAGCACATGCTTCCTTTTTCTCTAATTTGTACTAATAGATATTTAGGTTGTACAGGAATTACAAAGAAATATGAGAAGAAATCGAGCCGCGGTGGTGCTCACTTTTAATCCTAGTAGTCGGGAGGCAAACAAGATGGATCTCTGAGCTGAGGCCAGACTGGCAGGTCTCCACAGTGAGTTCCAGAATAGCCAGTGCTATGCAGAACAACCGTATATTGAAAAACAAGCAAGCAAACAAACAAAAAACAAAAATCTTCCTTCCAAATATGAGAAGTTGTGAGAGTTTGTGAAATATTCAAGGTCCATAAACAAGCTATTTACAACAAGGACTGACAAAATAGACCACACACTAAAGTTTCTGCCACCTGATTTTGAAAAATTATCCTGATATTTCTTGTCTGTGAGCACATGTAGTCTCTACCATCAGGACTGAGGAGCTGAAACAGAAGGGTCTTGCTGTGAAAGGATTGTTAAATTTATTGGACTCAAACAATTTCTATTTTATAGAATATGGAAAAAAATGACCTAAAGTACAAATTTCCAAAAATGTTCCTGAAATCAACAGAACCCTAGTTGATAATGACATCATAATTTACATTAAGTTTATACAAATACACAATGCTGATTCTTTTGGTTTCCGGCTGAGGGTGAGAAAGAATAAGGGTATGTTGAAGAAACCAGGGCAGCACCACTGAGAAATAAACAAATGTTTATTGATTGGATAACTGCATATAATATTAGAGGCATAGGTATCTCTGCTTTGGCTTATTTTGATGTATATAATAAATTGTTTTTCTCTGTTAGAGGAATGGGTATTTAGACTTCTTTAATGTTTCATTTTTGGGTTCTGGGACCATTCTAACGCAGATAGGAAATGAAAGCACAATGTAGGTTTCCATAAATGTGTTCAGAAGGAGAAAATTGGAAAGTAAGATGAAGCCTCAGCAGAGGTAGGGTGAGCATTGTGATAATGCTGGAACAGCTATTTAAACCTTCAATAACCAAACTCTTCCCAATAAAGGCAGGAAGATGAAATTTACCTACAGGAATGTAATTAGGAAATAGTGGATCGTCAGAAACAGTACTTCAGTGTAGAACTGAAGGAATATGAAGTAACAGGAAAAAACAAACTATATAACGAGCAAGCAAAGGCAGTAATAGCTCTTTAGGGAAAGATACAAAACCTGAGCATGCCATGAGCCTTTGGAGACCTATACCAGTCTAGTTTTAGACATCCAAAGTCCCAAGGGACACTGATATGTCTTTTAATTTAATTACAAACTCTAGTTGGCATGTTTCAGCCTTCACCCTTAAGACACTTGCATGGTCAAATTGAAGATACTTATTGCCACTTTTTGGGGAACTCTATCATCCCACAATTTTCTGGATTTCTGAGATGATGTGAATATTAAGATTCCTTTTCTCTCTCTCTCTCTCTCTCTCTCTCTCTCTCTCTCTCTCTCTCTCTCTCTCTGTGTGTGTGTGTGTGTGTGTGTGTGTGTGTGTGTGTGTGTGTCTGATCTACATGTGAATTTTAAAGTTCAGGCAACCATTCTAATGGGCAAGGTCAAAGTAGGTCAAATTAGGATGTCAGAGCTCTATCTCTCTCTCTTTGAATTTTTTTTTAATTGAGACAAAATTTCACTGTGTAGCCCTGACTGTCCTGAAACTCTGTAGAACAGATTGGCCACAAACTCAAGAGATTTGCCTGTCTCTGCCTCCCAAATGCTAGGATTAAAGGTGTGTGCCAGCATTGCTGGGCTCAGGTGTCTCTTATGATTACTCCAAACCTTATCTTCTTGAGACAAGATCTTTTACTGAACTGGATATGCATACCTTCTGCTAGAGAGCTCTTAGGATCTGCCTGTCTCTGGTGCCTGTTTTCTTGTTTGTTTTTGTTTTTCCAGTCACAGGCGGATAGAGACATGCCTGGCTCTTTATTTGTGCTCTGGAGAGTCAAGTTCAGGTTCTCATACTTTTAGAGCAAGTATTCATCTTCACAGGGTCATTACCCTATACCACTCTGCTTCCATAACTCTTTAGAGAATTTTAATCAGTGTGATTTCTATTATAAATTTAGGCTGCCCTCTTGATCCCACCCAGAGTGTTTTGACATGAATTTCAAATCTTGTACTGTAGTATTTTTCTCTTTTATCACATTCTGATTTCCAGAACAGGTTGGGGGAGTTGCTCTTCTTAGACAAATGCTACAGCTTTCAACAGGCATTATCTGGAACAAGGTATGTGCATGGCGCTCATGAGAAGACCTTCTCTCAGTGACTAGATTACATTTCTCTGTTCCATTAGCAATCTCATTTTGACATATGGGGAAAGAATTTCTAATTTGAGAAAAAAACCCACTAAATTATAAATGTGCTGCAGTTTAGTCTTTCCTAGAAATTCTATAAGAGAGTAAACCAACAAAACATATCTATACTGCCAGTATTCTAATTGGCCCAGGTAGAGTTAAGGTTATGACTTCTTCCTTCATAGTTCATGTAGCTTACTCTGTGTGTGCCAGTGTAAATGTGGGATCTCTCTCTCTCTCTCTCTCTCTGTCTCTGTCTCTGTCTCTCTGTCTCTGTCTCTCTCTCTCTTTCTCTCTCTCTCTCTCCCCCCTCTCTCTCCCTCTCTCTGTGCGTGTATGTGTGTGTGTTTAAAAGAGCTATAGGAAAAGGTTTTTAGATTGTAGGATGACTACTCATTCAAACATAGAAATGATGATTGGTTGCAGCATCAGGATATAAGGGGAAAAGCTTTTATTATATTTTATGATATATTTGAAAGTTGTCACCTCAGTAGGAAGGGATATAGTAAATTTAAATTCCCTTGAAGCAGGAATCCAAATGTAAGTCTAAGATAGTTGGGGATTCAAATAGGAATATCAAATCAGACAGAAGTGTGGTGCCAAAAGACAAAGCCAGCCAAGTTCACTTATAATGTATTTTGAAATAATACTTTCTACTCTGCATATCTACCAATTCTTCCATTATACATTCACTTATTAATCTCTTCAACCAAATAAGCTAACTATCCATGGCAACCCCTCTGCAGCTTTGCTTCTGAATTACACTGTTTCTAAATCAGGACTTCTTATTGTATCATTCCAAATGTTCTTTGAGTAAAGAAAAGAAGATATGGTCTTGTCTTTGATGCCAACAAGAATATTAGAATTACTGCCAGATTTGAATCAAACTTTTAATGAATCAAATGTGTTTTATTTTATGTACATGTTGTGTTTGTGTATATAGGTTTGTTTGTATGTGTGTATTATTTGTCTTTATGTGTATGCATGTAGGACAGAAACTGATGGCAGGTATCTTTCTTGGTCACTCTACATATGAATTTTTTGGACATATTGGCTAGCCATTGAACTCCAGGTGGTCTCTTGTTCCTATCTATTCAATCAAAATGACTATAGACTGCCACCGTATCTACATTTTAAATAGGTGATGGGAATCTGAACTCAGTTCCTCATGCTTGTAAGGCAGACATTTTACTCAATGAGCTACCCAGCCTGTTGTTCTAAATATTTTATCTTTTATGTCTAGTTAAAGCATCTTAATGCACATCAGTGATTGAAATATATCGAAAGTTGCACTGAAATTAATCTCAAATATTCTGGACCTATATATGCTTTGTATAGTTTGATTTTTTTAGAAGAATGTTGGAAGTAGGGGAGGTCTTCTTTTGTGTTGAATAATTCACGCATGGTGTTCTCTCATGTCATGGGTCCTAATGTCAAACATCTGTATTTCTCAATACTACTGAAACAGTAACTATCAGTACATATTTTCACAACATGAAGAAAACATGAATAACTGAAATATGAAGCTTTTCTTAAATTTGGATTTTGTCATAATAGCTTTATTTTTATTTTGTCATAGCTATAAAGTAAGATAGAACATGATAGCATAGATAAAGTACCTTTGCAATATTCCAGGATCAAATTAATAATAATAATACTGACACTATATAACCATTGCCAAATACCAATTGATTGCTAACAACTATGATTTTCCAGTAATCTGCACACCATCAATTTCTATGGTAGTCAAAGGGTTAAACTATATTTTCATAATTTACCATAAAAGAAAGCAGACACTTTTGGGAGGAGTTAAGTAAGCTCAATAGTGTAAGGTACTTAGTTGGTTAGAAGTAATATTCAAATCAAAGTTTTGGATCACCATGTTTTCCCATTATTTTCACCAGATTTAAGCACTTTCTAATCTAATTGCTAAATGCTAGAGAAATAAAAAAAAATATCGACCCTCCCCCCCCCATGTACCTGAGGTTACCTGGGACTCTTGTCTATTTCCTATCTCCTGGCGTATAGCTAAATAATCTTCATCAGGTTCATCTTCTTATTTAGTTTCTCTAGGATCACGAATAATAGGCTCAAAGACCTTTAATTATGGTTAAAATCCACTTATGAGTGAATACATACCGTGCTCCTCTTTTTGGGTCTGGCTTACCTCACTCAGTAAAGCGTTTTCTATTTCCATCCATTTGCATGCAAAATTCAAGATGTCATTGTTTTTTACCGCTGAGTAAAACTCTAATGTGTGTATGTTCCACATCTTTTTAAACCATTCTTCTATTGAGGGGCACCTAGGCTGTTTCCAGGTTCTGGCTATTACAAATAGTGCAGCTATGAACATAGTTGAACAAATGCTTTTGTAGTATGCTAGGGAATCTCTAGGGTATATTCCCAACAGTGGAATTGCTGGGTCCTGAGGGAGGTTGACTCCCAGTTTCCTGAGAAACCACCACACTGATTTCCACAGTGGCTGCACAAGTTGGCATTCCCACCAACAATGGATGAGTGTTCCCCTCATTCCACATCCTCTCCAGCATAGGCTATCAGTGATGTTTTTGAGTTTGGCTCTTCTGACAGGTGTAAGATGATATCTCATAGTTGTTTTGATTTGCATTTCCCTTATCGCTAAGGAGGTTGAGCATGACCTTAAGTGCCTGAAGGGGAGAGAGTTAGAGAGAAGGGAGTAGGGGAGGAATGGGGAAAGCTCGGTGGACTGAGATGGGGGGGAGGGAGGAAGGATGAATATGGGATCAGGGAAGAATATATTTCAACTAAGGGAGTCATTTTAGGGTTTACAGGAGACTTGATTATATATGGGATCCCAGGTCCAAGGAGAGATCCCCAGATTGCTCTCTGGACAGAGGAGAGGGTGCCTGAACCGGCCTTGGCCCATAACCATACTGATGAATATTTTGCTTATCACCATAGATCCTTCATCTGGCGATGGATGGAGATAGAGACAGAGACCTACATTGGAACACTGGACTTAACTCCCTAGGTCCAAACGAGAAGCAGAAGGAAAGAGAACGTGAGCAAAGAAGGCAAGACCAGAGGGAACCTTCATCCAATGATGAATGGCGATACAGACGGAGACCCACATTGGAGCACCGGACTGAGCCCCCCAAGGTCCAAATGAGGAGCAGAAGGAGGAAGAAAATGAAAAAGGAAATCAGGACTGCGAGGGATGCGATCACCCACTGATACAAGGGGACTGATCTAATAAGCTTTCACCAAGGCCAGTTGGACTGGGACTGAACGAGGACGTGATCCAACCAGATTCTCTGAATGTGGCCGGATTCTCTGAATGTGGCTGGCCTGGAGTCTTTCTGAAAAGCCATTGACAATGACACTGGGTCTTGTTTCCTCTGCATATACTGGATTTTGGGGATCCAGTCTGTTTGGATACTCACCTTCCTGGACCTGGAGAGAGGGGGGAGGAACTTGAACTTCCCACAGGGCAGGAAACCCTGACTGCTCTTAGGGATGAAGAGGGAGGAGGAGAGGGACTGGGGGGAATGGGAAGGTGTTGGGAGGAGGGGCAGAAATGGAAACTTTTATAATTTAATAAAATTACTTACTAAAAAAAAATATCGATTCAAAGTCTCTGAATTGTCTTGTGTTTCTCCAGTTCCCTTGTCTCCAGATCCTGCATGTTGTTCTGGTAACTATACTTTCTGCTTTGCTTTGTATCTGTTCATTCTTCTGTTCTTTCATTGACATCAGCCAGACACTGCTTGGAGATACTAAGAATTTCTTCCCCAGATTGCTTATTTTATTGTCTTCATAAATAGTTTTTTGGCCTAATCTGCAAGTGCCCACTCAGTACTTACACTCTCCCTTATTTCCTGGATCTTCTAAAGTCTCCACCTTACTTTATTTCCATTTAACTCAGTTATAAGTAAAACCTTATTTCTTAGGATATGATTTTAACATTTTATTCATTCTTTTTTTCCTAGTTTCATTCTGCTGTGATAAGAAATTCCGAAAAGAATCTTGGGGAGAAAAGGGTTTATTTTGCTTATCCATCCAGATCACAGTTTTTATTGCCAGAAGTCACGTCAAAAGCTTATCCAGGAGCTCAAAGTAGAACTCTTGAAGAGTATTGCTTTTTGGCTACCTCTCTGGCTTGTTCACTGGCTCCTGCTCAGCTTTCCTTTATAGGTAGGGCACATTCACCATGGGTTTGACCCTTCAGCATCAATTATAAATTGAGATGATGTCTCGAAAATATTGTCATAGGTCAATCTGATCTGGGCAATGCTTTATTTGAGAGTCCCGTGTGTGTGTGTGTGTGTATGTAGGACAGAGGTTGACAACAAGTGTGCTCATCAGTTACATTCAACCTTATATATGGAAATAGGCTAGCTAACTTGAGCATAGAGCTTGTTGAATCAGCTAGTCTATGAGCTTCCTTATTCTGAAAATTCCTTGTCTCCACTTCCCAAGCACTGAAATTACAGGAGCAATACCAGGCCCTCTGGTAATTAGTGTTTATGTGGGTGTGGAGGATCTGAACCTTGGTATTCATGATGCCATGGTAAGCAATCAAATAACTGAGAAAATCTCCCCAGCTATAAGAAAGGTTTTATCATAAAGGATTTTGTGAAAACATCATTTGAATAAAGAATAAAAAGAGACCAGAAGCACATACTGTAAGTTACAAACAACATGTTAATGGACTAAGATTTGACTTTCTTAAAATTCATGTGTTTATAAGAAAGTTGCTCTAATGACTGTATTATGAAGTGTCTTCACTTCATGGGGAGATGTATTACTGATGCTGTTCGTTATAGAGACGTGTACAGGTTTGCTTAGTTAAGGAATGAATGAACACTATGTGCTCCTAAACTCACTACAAGATTTTTTGGCTTCTGCATGACAAACTGTTGGATTGGAGACTACAGTGTAGAGAAGGATGTCAATTTTAGAGAAATGATGAACATTGGAAGAAATGTGACTTTTTTGTATAATAACCACTTCATGCAATAGTAATTCTTCATTTTTTGCCAGAAAAATGAAGGAAAAATTTCTATATATACAGTGTAGTTCATATTTGTAAGGTGTGTGTGTGTTTTCCTGTTTTTATCTGTCATTGCAGCCTCTATTTGTCAGAGTAAACATAACAATCAGATTTGAATTTTATTTAACTAGTTAATGACAGCAACACCATGCTTTGTTCTAAGCTAGAAGAGTATTTTGCATACTGATAAATTATCCTTGCAGAGAGAACCTCTTGATTGTGAGTGGTGATCTTGGAATGATTGCTATGAAGAACATAATGGCAAGAACATGTTGGCATTGCCGTACCTGGCCTCATTTACTTGGTTTGATGATTTATTACTCATATTCTTTCCATTGAGAATGGCGCCCCCTCTGTCAGTCTCCTTCTCCACCACAACTGCATCTTTATTACAATCTAGTTACTGCCGAGAAACTGCGTTCTCTAAAATGGCCTTCCCTGTGGCTTAAAGATTTTTTTTAATAAATAAATACAGTTTATGTTGGGCATTCTCCACTTGAAGGGCTAATGATTATTGACTAGCCTCCAGCAGGCATCAGGGAGTCTTGCCTCAGGCCCTTCCAACTAGCCCCCAAACATGCCAAATGTTAACACATGTTTCTGGATCCTTGGCTGGGATTGGACACAAACAAGGCAGTCAGAGTGGACCATTTAGTGTACAAGTCAAGATGACAGATCTCTGCTTAATACAAGGAAGAGAAAAATTCGTATCTTATTGAAAACGGCAGAAGAGCCCCGGGTGTTTTCACTTTGTGATTCTGCTGCAGGAAAGTGGGTTGTGTCAATATAAGTCTATGTCACCAGCTCATAGCTGCCACAGTGAATTGACCCTGTTCATGGCAGACATGAAGACTTTCCATTTCCAAATTCTCTCTAATGCTCATCTGTGAACGGAAGCAGCATGTGGAAGGAAGCCAGTCATTCTTCTTAATCATAGGGAAAAGAGAAAGAACTGTCTTAATGCAATACAGCAATCTGTGGTGTGATTCCTACCACCAGGAGGGCAGATTAAGGATGCTTGGTGCGTATGAGGTTCTACAAGTGGGATGCTTTGACACAGGGACATATGCTTTGTGAATCATGAACCAGCCATTCTTGTTTACGAGAGTCTACTGCTGCAGACTCTTGTAAATTGTACAGGCATAGGATTTACAACCCAGCCACACATTTGTGAAATTGTTTAAGGTACCCTTTCTCAATACATGTAGAATGTTCACAGAAATTTCTGAGCAATAAAGTTTCTGCTGTCGGTGTAGTGTATAAAAAGTATGGATAAAATAGCTTGTTTTAAAACATTTTGTGATATATTGGCCTCCAAACTATAAATTCCCCCATAGAAGTATTGAAATAGTTCATTTGAAAGCAGAGGGTTTTTTTATTTTTATTTTTATATCTTTAGGAATGACAAACAGTAGTGTGTGGAACAAACCTTAGGAATAATAGTATATGGAAGAAACAGCATTTAAATTCTATTATCTGTAATTCCTTTAGCCTGCCAAAATGAAATGTACCTTTATCCCTCAATAGTTTAACTGAATTGTTCATTTCAACAAGCATTAATTTGGCAGCAAATACAATTAAGGTACTATTTTAAAAACTTTAGTTTTATATACAGTATAAACAGTATATAAATTTATAAACAGTAAATACTGTATATATTCAATGAGGTATAGCTAATGATCACATGATACTACAGAGCACTTGATGTCTTTTAAGTATCCTCTAGATTTTCATGCTTTTTCCAGTCAATGTAGAATAATTTAAAGGAAAAAGGACCTTTCCTTATAATCAGGAGAAAGATTTATTTTATCATTGTCCTATCAAATAGAATTGACTGTAAGTCACCACAGTGGTTGCATCTGGAAGTCTTTAGGCTTTCTTGTCTACTGAGATATTTGCATTCAACTCATCTTACAGTTTGTTTTTTTTCTAACAACTTATCAGTTATCTTTATAGATCTACAAATATTTACACAAATATGTATGTAAAAGATGGAATAGTGACGTACATTCAAATTTGACCCCAATGAAACATGTGTCCTACTGTTGTTCCAAAAATAAAGTTATATGAAGAAAAGTGTTTGTCTGAATGTCAGTTCAATTCTTTATAGATGGTTGTCATTTTTAGTTCTCCATGTTATAAAAGAATCAGATGAACTGTATAGTCAAATTCCAACTGCCACTACTGCATGTCATACATGTGTTCGTCTTATTCCCTAAGATAGTTCAGATATTGGGATGATAATGAAATGTTAAAGAATATTTTTAATCTGTAAATCAAGAGCAATATAAACAGATTATTTTAAAATTGAGTTAATATAATTTTTGACTGTTGTGCATAATAGCCAAGATGATTTGGATTTAGCATATGATTCAATCTCTTTTAAATTTATAACCTTTCTTCACATACTGTATTTTGATCACGTCAATCCTCTTGCCCCAACTCTTCCTAGATTCTCCCCAACCTCCCTACTCACCCAACTCTATGTCCTCTACTCTTCCTTTCCAAACAACAAACAAAACAACAAAAGAAAGACAGCAAAATAAGAAACAAGCAATAAAATACAAAATAAAACAAAAAACAAAAAGCCCACAAAAAATGGAGTCTGTTTTGTATTATCAAATGATTCTTGGGCATGGAGTGTGGTTGATATGATATACCCAGTGACAATCCCTTGAAGAAACTGGTTTTCCCTTTGCCAGAAGGGATCAAAGGCAAACAACTCCTTGGTTAGGAGTGGGATTTTATGTCCATTTCTTTGCCATGCTGAGATCTTGTCTTGTTTGAACTTGTGCAGGTCTTGTATATGATGTCATTGTCTCTATGAGTTCAAATGTGCATCAGTTCTGTTGTGTCTGGAAGATGCTAGCTCCTTGACATAATCTATCCTCCTGGCTGCTAAAAACTTTCTACTTCCTGTTCTGCACAAATCCTGAATGTTGAGGGGAGACGTTTGTTAGAGACAATCCATGTCAGACTGAGTGTTTTAGGAATTCTCATTCTCTTCACATTGTCATTCTTATGGCAAAACATTTTAATTCCATATATTACAGTATTATAGACCATTTTTCTGTTATTTTCTCATATTCAAAATAACAGAGGGCCACCATCAGAGAGAAATCACATAGCCATGTTGGAACACTTTTATCAGACTCATAACCTAAGCTAAATAAGCCCAAATATGCTTTTATTACTTTTATAATTAACCTGTAAGCCTACTGTATAGAAGTTGCCACTTTGCTCAACATATCACTCAGAAATAAAACAATTTATCTTTATTTCAAATTACTCATTGATATAAATTAGTGATTATAATAGCAGAAATGCACATAGAAATTTTAAAATGCTGTTGAGAATCGATTAATATTCCTCTAAATTTATTATTTCTTAGTTGTAATATAATAATCCATATATGACTCCTTTAGGATAAATTATGAAATTATTCATTTCAATATTAGATGATGAGCTTGATTAAATATTATGGGATGCATAAAATAATCTCCACCCCCAAGAAGTTAAGACATGAGATAAAGTGGAATGTGTGCTAATCACTTTTTTGATACTTTATTTAACTCTGACATGCAAATACCACAAATAATGCTATTAACATTTAGTGGGAGAGAAAACCATCCCGGTTTAGAAAACAATGGCTTTATCAAATTGTACCTATTCTTTTCCTTTTTAAAAAAATAAGATTACAAATACACATGCGCACACACATATAAAAAGGGGGGGTGGAGAGAGAGAGAGAGAGAGAGAGAGAGAGAGAGAGAGAGAGAAATATGAACTAGTTCCAATGTGTTTGTCTGTGTGCCACATGTGTCCACGAAGAAATGGAGTTAGCATGGAATCCTCTAGAACTGGCATTGCAGGTGATTGTGAACATCTTTGCAGGGACTGGGAACCAAATGTAGTATCTCTGCTTAAACAAGAAGTGCTCTTAACTGCAAAGCCAACTCTCCACCCCTCCAAAAAAATATTTTGAGTGACAGAAAAATTTTCACTTGGAAGGAGAATAAGAGCAGATATGTTAGATGAACAGTGAGCCAAAGCAGTAGGTTCAATCCTAAGCACTAGAAAATAGTGTGCCAATGAAAGATGTTTGATTAACACATTTCTTATAGTTGGATTTGATCTTTCTATAATTGCCTGACCGGTAGGATTGTTTGGTATACCGGTAATATGCTTTATATCATAATAAGCAAAAAACTGTCATTTTTAGAGATATATGCTGGGCTACTATCTGTCTTTATTTGTGCAGATATACTCATGATGGCCATAATTTCTAATAAATGTGTGATTACTGAATCAGCCTTTTCTAATTTCAAGGCAGTTGCTCATTGAAATCCTAAATAAATGTCAATGGTGTGGTGTCCATATTTTAATTTTTCAAAATTGGTAAAGTGGAACACATACATCTGCCTTGTTTCATTCTTTTGAATATCCTTTGAGTTATTCCCTGCAGGTGGTGGTGTTTGATTATAGAAAGAGCAAGTAGGACATCTGTTTCTAATCTCCTTAGCTTGTTTCCTTCTAATAGAAAACTCTTTCTTTAAGCTTTTGCTATTGACATAATGTTTTTATAAAATTCTGAGTCTTCATCTTATTTCCAATCGATAATCAATCAATTTCAGCTTTACCTTGTTGTAGCGAATGTAGCAGACCCATATGGAATCAGATATGTGTCACATATATGGAACAAAGCATATTCCTGAGTATATCTTGAACCTGAAAGAATAATGAAGTCAATTCTGTATCATCTGGTATAAATTCAGTGGTTTCAACATGCAAAACAACTCTTTCTGTGTATTTGCAAATGAGTAACTATATTGAGAGGTTCTTTAAGTTCCTTTAGCAACATGAGAATGGCATATAATTCTGCCTTTTGGAGAGAATTACAAAGGCTTTGTTTCACCTAACAAATCTTCTAATTTGTAATCTGCCTTTCCTTATTTATTTGCATCAGTATAGAATGTATGGGTGCCAGTTATTGGTGTGTCATGTACAATGTAGAGAAGCATCCAAGTAGTTCTCTTTATAAGGTTAATTCTATCGCTTTGGGGATAATTGTTATTAATCTCTCATAAAGAATTAGTATAAGTTCTTTGCCAGGGTTCATTATCTTTCTTTTTTTAAAATATCATCAGTAATAAAAGGCACTGTAATCTTTAATAGGTCTATTCCTGCTAGTTGATGAAATCTCATTTTTCATTTTATAATTATTTCAGAGAGCTTTTCTACATAAGTTATTTTTACTTGTTTTATGTTGTAAAAAGATCCATTCTAGGATAATATCTTTCCTCTGCACTAAAATTCCTGTAGGGAAAATTCTGGAAAGCAATATGACTAGAAAGCAATTAAGATTGGATCCACCAAATCAACATGTGTCTTCTATCATTTCTTTTTAAACAAAGTTAATTATTTCTCAGCTTCAGCTATTAATTCCTTGGGACTATTTAAGTCTTTGTTACCATCTAAAGTTTTTTAAAAATGAATTATTAGATCAGGTGTTATTGCAACACAGATCATAGATTGGAAATATCTCCTAGCAGTCTTTAAAATTATTGAGTCCACAATTGCTTTCTCCTAATTTGAGCTTTTTGTGTTATAATTTTCTTTAACCCTATTTTATAACCTAAGTAACTGATAGAATCTCTTTTTTGTATTTTTTCAGAGCAAAATGTAATCCCCATTTTGGCAAAACTTTCTTTACTTCTTCAAACATTCTTTCTGAAGGTATCTACATTTGAATCATATAGCAAAACGTTATCCATGTAATGGTAAATTGTAGATTTAGATAATAGCTTACATATTATTTCCAAAGGATGACTTGCAAAGTATTGACACCAGGGTGGGGCAATTGAGGATTCTCTGTGTAAAAACAGTCTATTGAAATCTCCTAGTAGACAGAAAATTATTATAAGTAGGCACTGTGAACGCAAATTTTCCTCTGCCCTTTCCTTGTAATGGTATAGTGGAAAAACAGTCTTTAAGACCAATAACTATAAGAGGCCATATTTTAGGTAATAGTGAAGGCAAAGGGATTCCAGATTGTCAAGGGCACATAGATTGAAGTATTGTTGACAGCTCTTAGATATGTCATCACTCCCCATTTTTCAGATTTCATTTTAACACCAAATACAGGAGAATTCCAAGGGCTTGTTGATTCTTCAATATGTTGAGCTTCTAGTTGCTCCTATACTAGTTGTTCTAAAGCCTGCAGTTTCTCTTCTGTTAAAGGCCTTTGTTTACGCAATATTTGTTCCTATGTCAACCATTTTAGAGGTAGGGCCTTTGGTACCTCTGAAGGTTTGTTATTTTTTGTTTCTGTTCTTGTATAGTCTGAATGGCTGCTGACCATTTTTTATACTACCTTATAATATCGTTCCCAGAAACATGAGTTTCTAAGACTGCAGGAATGTTAATCTGGGTCTTCCATTGCTGTTGCTGGTCATGACCCCATAAACTCATTGCACTATTAGCCACATATGGCCTCAGCTTTCCTCTCTATTCTTTTGACCCTATGCATTCAACTCATCTTGTGCTTTCTTTCAGTTAAGATAGGGTTCCAATTCTTAGGAATTGAACATTTGCTTCTTGAAGAGGCTAATTTGGATGCCAACATTCTGGAGTAATGACAGTCACAGCCACACTCATGTTCAGTATTCCTCAATTACCATGTTATTTATATGTACTCTTAGCTTTAGTTTTTGAACATTTATAGAAGTCTGCCAAAATATGAGTTTTCTATTTTCAATTTAAAATTTGATTCATCCTCTCTGTTTAATCCATCATCCAGAATAGTATGGTTTTTACAGCAGGCACTGGATTTTTAAATTTTCCTGGTAAGACATGTCCTCTATAGTGACTGGGAATGAGTGGGCCATGTTTGACCTGGGGGCCTGTAAGAGACTCCTTAAGGAATTTTCCAATGGCATTGGGTTGCCTTGTATGTCTTTTATTGATTTACAATTCATTGGTTCAATGTTGACCCTTGCCATATCTTCATAATCTAGAAGACTGAGACCTATTTTATTTTTCATTCTCAAAGGTGACATTATTTCTAGGAATGACTTGTCTATAATCCCTTCTCAGATGACCTATTCTAACACAACTAAAACATTTGGCATTTTGATGTCTCCTCATATATTTGGAAATTTCTTTTCCTACCCAATCCTCGGTATTATGTCTCAATGTTCCTTGTATGCAGAATCCATTTATCCTTTGGTACTGATCTAACCTTTAAATACCCAAGCATTTTTTTGCATTCTAAGTCGGTATTTTCAAAAGTGGGAAATTCAATAAGTACTCATCTAGATACTATGTCTGTTACTGCTATTTGTATAACCTCAGTTAATCTTTTTAAAAAGTCATTAAAGGTTTCACTTTGACCTTACTTAACCCTAGTACATGATTCAATTCTTTTCCTTAGTTTTTGAATCTTGCCCCAAACATTTAAGGCTGCTGTTTGGCATAAGGCCAAGGTGTGTTTGTCATAGAGAGCCTGATCCTGTGGGTCTAAGTAATAAACTTTGTCAAGAATTTGACCTTGGGTGATAGCATCCCTCGCAGTACTGATTTCGTTTTTCATGTTCTTCCTCCTTCTGTTCCTCATTTGGACCTCGGGGGGCTCAGTCCGGTTCTCCAATGTGGGTCTCCGACCTTCGCCAGATGAAGATCTAATGAGAGTTTACCAAGGCCAGTTGGACTGGGACTGAATGAGGAAGTGATCTAACCAGATTCTCTGAATGTGGCCGGATTCTCTGAATGTGGCTGGCCTGAAGTCTTTCTGAAAAGCCATTGACTATGATACTGGGACCTGTTTCCTCTGCATATACTGGATTTTGGGGATCAAGTCTGTTTGGACACTCACCTTCCTGGACCTAGAGGGAGGGGGGAGGAACTTGAACTTCCCACAGGGCAGGAAACCCTGACTGCCCTAAGGGATGAAGAGGGAGGAGGAGAGGGAGTGGGGGGAGTGGGAGGGTGTTGGGAAGAGGGGCGGAAATGGAAACTTTTATAATTTAATAAAATTTACTTAAAAAAAAAAAGAATTTGACCTTGGGAAGCCTCAAATCCTTTTGCTTTTTCTGTTGTTCTAAAAGTTTGCCTCTTCTCACCCCCTGCATTTTTATAGTAGTTGTGATCTGTATTCAAGAACTACTAAATTGAACTAACTAATTGAAGCCAATCATGTAGTGTAACCTTATTGCCGAAAGTCCATGTATTTACCAAATCCCTTACAAATGGTGAATTCAAGTCATAAGATACTACTGCTTGCTTAATTTCTTTTAGATCTTTCATACCTATAGTTTTCCTTCTACATTATTTGGATTTTTTTTATATTTAGTACTTAATGGTTTGTTAGGGGTGATTATGGTGTAAGTAGCTAAAACCCTTGGGAAGCCTTCTCTGATTCTGACATGTACTGGTGATGCTAAATCCTGTCCTTGTAACTTCTCTCCCTGCTCATCAATTAGATAACTTCCTCAGTCACTTCAACTGTTTTTAACATTTTCTTTTGTGAAGGCTAAATCTCTTGACCTGTAAATATATCTAATAATTTCATTGATTTACATAATCTCTGGTACTCATTCTGCCCATATGATTCAAAGGTATGAAATTTTTCCTTTAAAGATACCTTCTCATCCTTGAATATTATTTGGAAGGCATGCAGATTGCCTTTCTGGAGAAATACTCTATCTGCTAACTTTTCATGACTTTTATACAGATTTTGATTGTCAAGTTGAACAACATAAATTCTTTCAGGTAATTTTTCAGCATCTTTTGCCATGGATTGAATTTTGTCTGTAAAATTAATGTTATCCTTTTCAGTGGTATTAATTTTTTTATCTAACTTTTGATTTTCAATGATATTAATCCTGTCAGCTAGCTGTTCATTATTAGTCTATAAAGACTTCATCATTTCTAAAAGTGCCTCATTCTTGGCTCTGTTACTAGACTATTTTCTTAAGGATATAATATAAAAAGCAAACCTCATTTCCAATATCAAATAAATAGTTGTATCAGAAAAACCATATAAGTCTTGCAGAATACAGACCATTATTTTTAAACAAAAAGGTTATTAAATTCCTGGATGATAATATTTTCTGCAATTATATAACTTTCAAATTTTATTAACCAAATAAACTTGCCTTAGTTAAGAGATTTCAGTAAGTTGTTGTAGGTATAATAATATTTATTGGCCAGTAAGTTTTTCAGTTGTGGCCACATGGCAGAGAGATATGAGTGGTGACATAAGCAGTTTCACTCGATTCTGTGCTGGTGTCTGCTTAAATACTGACAAATATGCTTTGCTTGACAAAGTAAGAGCAATTAAATCGATTCTGTACACTGAAAAAGTTTTTTTAGTGGTTAGACTATCAAGGAACACTGAGCTCTCAAGCCTGGAACACAAATCAGAAGCTGTGTAAGTCACCATGTGGCAGGGAAAACAGTGGGGAAAAGAACATGTGTAAGTCCAAGAAATTGCCAAGTCACCAATTGTTACCTCCACTATGACAGGGTTTTGACAAAAAAATAAGAAACAAACAAACAAACAAACAAACCACTTAGTAGTTGAAATCAAGCAAGGTGGGCTGGGTGAAAGACCTTCTGTGGGCTATTGACTGGACCTTTTAATCTGGTCCTGCTAGGTATTGAGTAGAAATTCATGTGGGTGTCAGATGTAGATGGACACTCTAAAGTAGTCCCACACTAGCTCAAAATTGAGTATAATAAAGGGTTCTTTATTTGGGAGTAGACTCACAGATCACAGTCCTCTGCATGAAAGGGGATTAGTAACCAAATCTATCAACTAAGAGAGAGAAACAAAGTGTTCAAGCTTCATGCTGCATTTATAGTATAAGAGACAACTCCCAAGTTGGCTGGTATCTTCAAGAATATTGGCTAAAGGAGTTCCCACAGCAGATATGTAAAGGCATAAAGTATATTAGTAATTATCAGATCCCAGAAAAAGAGTTGTGAATGGTAGTGGGTACAGTTTCTTTCAGACATAAAGAAAATATTCAAAATTTACATTGTATCACTGACTACTCGAGCAAACCTATTCTAAACAAACCATTTAATTATACAATTAAGTGGGTGAATGGTATAGTAATTAAACTATATTTAAAAACTGTTTAGGAAAGAGAATAGTGGTGGGATGAATTGGTTAGAACAATGAAAGATAATTCATGTTATTAGATGCTGTATGTCAAAACTTTTCATGAGAAGACATAACACACCATGTCTACTCACCCCATAAAGGGATTCCATGAAAGATCAAAGTATGTATACTACCAAAATTCAACATGGTGAACCAATCCGTTTTATTGGAATTACTAAGAGGAGTATGGGTGAGGGGCTATTTATAAGAGAAGAAATTATTTAAAGACAGATGTAGCACCAAAGCCCACCCCAGTATGGGTGATAGCTCATAAAATCCTGAGTACCTGTAACACACTGCTTTGTCTTCAGGAAGCGCAGCAATTGGTGTGGGGGGGAGATGTTATTTCCATGTAACTATTGGTCTAAATCTTTTCCAGATAGTTTGGCTGATTCGTTCTTTTTTTAGGCAGCTGATCTGGTCTCTTAGCTTTGTAGCTTGTCTTATCTAAGAGTCTTATTTTTAGCTTAGCTTGTTTAAGAGTGACTACCGGTAATCTTTATTATTTACTGTTGAAATGGAGGAGCCTTGTGAAATTGACAACTTTCAGGAACTTCCTAAAAGTATTTTAAGTTGTTTACCTTCTGGTTTAAGAAGATTTCATGCAGGAAGGATTACATTATTTTCAGAGTAAACTGCTACAGAACATTAAACCACAGCCTAAACTTGAGAAAAATTAAAAAGCAGATAGGAACCTACATGCCCTTAGGGATTAGTCAATGTGCTACTGTTGTTCTGGCATATGATTTACATTAACAGTGTTTAACACTGTCGGTTGTTGTTATTGTTTGTCATTTTTTTCTCTTATTCAACTCTTAGGATGTGATTGAATTGTGTAAAATACAATTTAACAGAATATAGTGACATTAGGTTATTGTGGATTGCAGCCGTCCAGCTTGAATATAATGGACAGTAGAATGAGTTATTTTATGTAACTCCATTTTCTTCCCTGATACCAATATACTCTTCACCACTCTCTGGCTATTAGTAATTTCAGTTCTATGTCAGACTGACTCTAAATTATCCATATGTGAGAATGTGCTGGTAAACACAAAGTACTGACAAAGAGGTAGAACTATTGATTAAACTACTTTGATCAGAACATGTCATCTTTATGTACTAACATATCATCACTGTCTACCCCATAGATATGATTACTAATTTTGACAGTCAAAAAAGAAATATTCATTCAGGAACCATAAATAATAAATACCTGATTTTATCATTATCATTATATGTACAAATATGGATGGAGATAGAAAACATTATTTTGAGAGAGGTAACCCAGATACAGAAAAACAATTATTACATATACTCACTCATAGGTGGTATTTAAAAATAAAGCAAAGAAAACCAGCATACAAACCACAATGCCAGAGTACTTAGACAACAGTGAGGACACTAAGAGAGACTTACATAGATCTAATCTGCATAGGAAGTAGAAAAAGGCAAGATCTCCTGAGTAAATTGGGAGCATGGGGACCTTGGTGGATGGTTGAAGCAGGGAGGGGAGAGAAAGAGAGGGGTGCAGAGAAAAATGTAGAGCTCAATAAAAATCAATAAAAAATATGCACAACTAAAATAATAAAAATAAAAGGATATTGAAGCATATTACCAAACTCAAAGAAACACATAAACTGCTTTATTATTCAATAAAGAATATGATGAACTGATGTAGTATTCCCCTCTGTATGCTGTCAATATGTTTTATCACCATTGGTTAATGAAGAAGTTGCCTTGGCTCATGGCAGGGCATAATATAGCAAGGCTGGAAATCCAAGCAGAGATAAAGGAATAAAGAAGGCAGAGTCAGGCAGACATCATGTAGCCACCCCAGAAGCAAGATGTGAAGTAACAAACTACAAGGCTTATGGGTTCTTGTCCCATGTTGGGTGACATTTGTAGACATCAGTTTCTGCCCTGCCTGTTCCCACAACATTTCAGTCCCAAAGAAACACACAAATGAATACATTAATATTTAGCTATTTGGCCTATTAGCTCAGATTTATTACTAACTAACTCTTACAACTTAAATTAAACCATCATTCTTGTCTATGTTTAGTCATGTGACTTGGTACCATTTATCAGTGAGACAGTTTTATCTTGTTTATTCTGTGTCTGACTGGTGACTGTGGACTAAGCCTCCCTCTTCCCAGAATTCTCCTAGTCTAGTTGCTCTCCCTACACTAAGAAAATATAATCTGGCTACTAGCCAATCAATGTTTTATCAAACCAAGCTAAATGACAAATCTTTACAGGGTACAAATGCGTTATTCCACAGCAATAAACAACTTGGATTAGCAGCTAATGGGGGTACATTGTGTGAGAACTAGAGAAATCTTGAGCTCAGGAACTTCTATTATCTTGGAAAGTGTGTGCCAACCCACGTGTATTTGGTTAAGTTCACCAACATGTAAGTATCTTTCAGTAATATTTTTGTAAAGAATAGATCGGTGCATGATTAATATAGACTTCACCAGTATCTAGCAC
This sequence comes from Myodes glareolus, assembly GCF_982192425.1. Classification (NCBI taxonomy): domain Eukaryota; kingdom Metazoa; phylum Chordata; class Mammalia; order Rodentia; family Cricetidae; genus Myodes; species Myodes glareolus. The sequence goes on along the minus strand of NC_142043.1, from coordinate 17,751,536 downwards.
CTAATTCTTACCTGAAGAACAGAGGTAGAGATAAAAATTCCTGGTTCTCTCTGTCTGGTAATCATCAAAGAGTCCACCGAGGTTTTTCCAATCAGGACACTCTTTGACTGGTAGCCATCTAAGAATCCATCAAGAATTTCTAATCAGGGCAATAAACCAAGAGTCACTTGGCACTTTTCAGGCCCTAGTAGGGAGCGGTCATGGATGACACCCTCAATACTTTATGATATGAGGGCAGGCACAATCAGCCAGGAGCCCACCCACTGTCTCTGGTACCAGTCAATTGGGCATCCTCATATCAAGTGCCACCTGTGGTTCCTTAGTCCAGGTATGAGAGAGAAGAAAACCAACAACTCTGTGCCATGCCTTGAAGCAGGGGCAGGAAGGACTCAACCAAGCACCATCTATGATTCAACCAGGAGCCCTGATGCTGGATGGTAAGGCACAATCATGGTGAGTAAATACAGGATTGGGAAATGAAATAAAGAGAGAGGCAGAAAGGTTCATTAGTTGGGGAGAGAGGTGGCTCTGGAGAGGTTGGAGTGGTGAGAAATCGGCTGACATGAATGGCCAGATAGCTACCTGAGTTCAGGATGACACCCAGGATTAGGCTATTGTCAAGGGTCAAGTCTTGATCTGAGGCCCTGAAGTAGCAGAGGTGGCTTGTGTCATATCTGTGGTTCATGTCATCATTGAGGGCCAACAGCAAAGAGCTACTACCTGGGCCATGTTGGTGTCCAAAGGCCATGATGCTATCTATGGTGGCTATGTTAATATGGGGCCATAGGGACATCCAGTTCTGGCTGTTGCCTGGGCCCATGTCTGTGGTCTTCCCACAGCTGGGGTCTACTGTTGATGTCTCTGGTCCATATTGCCACTGAAGACCACAAGAATGCCCAAAGTGTTGGCTTCAATTTAGGACCATCTTGCTGTCTGTGTGCTGTGCTACAGGGCCATGCTGATTTTAGTGACCAGAATTGACACCTGTGACCTAGCATTGTCCATGCCAGATCTACTGCTGAGAGCTGTATCTGGGTCTGTGGCCCTACTGCAGCTGTAGTCTGCATTGATGTTTATAACTCCTTTTTATTTAGACAGGAAAGTGGAGGTGATGTTGTGAATATGTTTTATTATCATTGGTTAATAAAGAAGCAGCTATGGGAAGAACATTTGAGATGATCCTGCAGTCAGTAATGCAGGTAAACTGTCTTTTAGGGGGTGAGAGGAGGAGAATTGACCCTGACCTCCCCCCCCCGCCCCCATATCTACCGTGCGGTAGTATAGGTAAGAGAAAAATGCCCTTCCCCCTCCGACCTTTACTACCTGTGGCCCCAGGGTCACGAGAGTGAGAGAACTAGCCCTGCCCCTCCCTGGCTCAGCACACAGGAGAGAGGGCCCTGTATACTGCGCAGGTAACACAGTTGATCTGGGCTTATTGTCAGGGGTACAGGTGATCCACCACTGAGGAGGGTAGGAGAGAGGAGAGTGGACCTCCCCAACCCCTAGCAATCAGGAGAGATGGTCCTGCTCCTCACCTGGACCAAACTGTAGAGCTGACCTTGGTGGTGCGAGTATGAGTTAGCAGGATCTGAGGACCTGAGAACAGGAGAATTAGCCCTGCTCCTTGCTGCAGCTTGCACTGGGTGAGCTATCTAAAACAGTGCTGGAGAGCTCTTTGGGGTAGTGACAATGAAATAAAGCTAGCAGGCTGAAAGGAATGAACCTATGGATCTAGAAGAGGAGGCTCTCCGTAACACAGGAAAACCACAGGATAGTCAAGAAAAGACCCAGCAAGAGCCTATTATTGGTAGGGTAACAGAGGCCAGAGACCTCAAGCCAGATCAATCAGTTGTGGCAGTGAACACTTACAAGTAAAGATGAATGTAGTAAAGACTAAACTCTGTGAGGCAATGGGCCACACCTCAGCTTCCATGATGAAATTATCTTTCTATTTTTGTTTGTTTGGTTTTGGTTTTTCTTTTAAATTTTACTTTGTTTTGTTTTGTTTTGGGGAAAGGTTGCAAGGGCAGGGTAGATGCAAGGAGATGGAGAGATCAGTGGAATCAGAATGCATGATGTGAAATTCACAAAAATAAAAGGTTTTTATTTTTCAACGAAGTGACAATCAGGAAAAAAATGACATCCAATTTCATGAGGAATTTGGGGTCTATTTTGTGAACTAGGGACAGACCTGACACATGCTACGGTTATCTTGAAAGAGGGAGCCTCAATTGAGGAATTAATTGTCTTCATCAAAATGGCTTAAAGGCAACTTTGTCAGCCATTCTTAAGACTGATGATTACATGGTAGGGAACAGCTCAACATGGTCAGTGAAGCCCTGGCTAATGGCCCTGAGATATATAAGAAAGCAAACTGAACAGGACATGGACAGTAACCCTGCATGCAGTATTCCTTCATGCTTTGGTTCCTGCCTTCTGCTTCCTGCTGTAATTACAGTCCAGACTTCCAACAATGATGAACTTTAATGTAAAAATGTAATACAGAAATACCATTTCCTCTCCAAGATTTTTGGTTGTAGTGTATATAACACCAATAGAAAGAAAACAGTAATAGGTACATAATTTTTTTTTGGTTTTCTGCTATTCATGGTTTATGAAAAGAATAAGAAACTATATAAAACAAAAATATGCATACTTAGTAAGTACATACAGTATATATGTTGCACTTGTTTGCTTTTCTATGTTCACATTCCATGCTTACTCTTATAAAATTCATATAAAAGTTTTGCTCTTATTTTTCAGATTAAAAGACGAAATAACGTGATGATAATTGTAATACAGTGAAGTGAGTATCTAAGCCAAGTACTGAGTATTTATTATAACTGGCACTACATTGAACTTTTCATACATGCAACAGTATTGCTACTGTTATCAACTTTATTCTGGGTACTACTTTATTTTTAGTTATGTTTTCACATTGCATCCCAATGCTGGCTTCAGGTTTGCAATTCTTCATTTACCTCCACTGTTCTGAGATATTATAATTTAACTACTAAGTCTATCTATGACCTTAATTTTAAACATCAATGGAAGAGTTTAAAAACTCATACATTTTTCAGGTGATGTACTGCAGATATAACTAGCAAGGCTATTTTTTTTCTTTTTTTTAAATCATGAGATCATCCTTTTAAATATGTGTCTAATATGCATAGACATTTCAAATAATGCCTAGGCAACAATGGCGAAGCAGATAATGGGCCCTTGCTTGGATCTTGGTCCCATGATGCAACTTGTTTCTTTCTGAAGGTGTTGGGCTCAAGTGAGCAAATCGTCAGAAATCACTTCCAACATCATGAAGTGCTGTAACAGTGTAAGGCATTATATCATGAACTAGGTCAGAATTATTAAATCCAAAAAGTTTTATAACACCCACTCTGCTCATTAAGGTAGCAGTGTGGTTTCAAATCAATAATTTACTGTGTATTCAGCCTGTGTGGGTAGGTGCGGAAGACCAAAATGTCAGGGTCTAAGCAGCTACTGGTTGTAGAATAACCTCAGGCAGGTCCCTTGTCATCTACATTTGCAAAATTAGGAACATATTACTGACCTAGTTTGTAGAGAGAGGGCACTGATAACAAGCAATTACGAAGTATCTTACAAATGGCTGGTGTCCTAACTGTGCTAGCAGAGTTCTTGAGCTTCCATTTCTTACATGGAACTTGTGAAATTACAGACTTTAAACTTAAAAAATTGGACAAAGAAGAATCCCAATTGAGAGATATGCTGGGCTGATTCATAGTCCTGCACTTTTACCTTTCAAACAGGATTTTTTTGGCCATGAAATTAATATGCTAACAAAGATCTTACAATTATATTTCAGTGGCCTATAGCACCAGAGAGTCTAACAATAGGCAAAACTTAATGAAAATGTGCATGGTAGCATGTACCTGTAATTCCAAAACTCGGGAGTCTGCTTTGAAGACTGAGCCAAGGCGTGAATTACAAACTGTCAGTCAAAAAGGATCGTGTGAAAAACAAGCACACCAAATAAACCCCAAAACAATAAACCCAAAAATGGAAGCATGCAATCTAGCTTCTTATATGCACATATTAAAAGGAAAGATTGTATCTTTTGAAACATATTCCAAAACACAAAGGAAAGAATTTCTGTGATCTCTAAACTGTTGCTTTAAAAAAAATGATTGGAAAAGTTAAGTATACAAACAAATTTGTATTTATGTTGGTGGTTATAATTTGTTGTATCTCATGTGTGGCTCAAGAATCTGAGTTCCCAGTAAATTTCCGGTTCACGGTTGCTACTGTTCCAGTGACAAGCATGATCTCAAACCACGTGGTAATTGTAAATAGAGACTTCTCAACTTTTTGCTTCATTCTGCCTGAGCTCTTAATATGTGGCTGTTATTTTACATTTTCAATTCAGTGTCACTCCGGCTTCTCATAGTACAGAAATGGGTTAACATTTTTCAAAAGTCATAACTGCATTGCGCTTCTTTAGAAATTGCTTCTGCATTGTTACTCTTCACATCATTTTAGATTCTGTAGAATTTCTCACAGCTGAAACAGACTTCAGTGTTTAAACAAGCTATATAAGAGGAATCTGACAGCTTATTTTAAAGAATCCATTTGTATATTTGGGTTAAAAAAATAATGGATTTCTTTTTCCATGTCCTGGATCATGCTTTCAGAACTGTGTGTATAGAATTCAAAATATCTGTACAGCGTTTTATAGTCCATGCAAGTATTCTTCTTCAGGAGAAAAATCCTTAGCTTTCATTAGATTCCTAAAGGTGTCTTTAGTTTAAATATTATGTGGTGTGTGTGTGTATGTGTGTGTGTGTGTGTGTGTGTGAGTGAGTCTTTGGAGTACTTGGGATTGAACTAGGGGCCTTTGTGCTACACCAGAACTGTCATTGAGCTATGAATCCCAGTGCTAAAGAAGCTTTTAGAGTGTAAATACACCTTATTTTCATGGTGAAGTGTTTTCCATTAGTGTTGGTTAACTGGAACTTGACACAGCCTAAACTTACCTGGGATATGAGTTTCAATGAAGGGTTGTCTACTCTCAGATGTCTGTATGCATTTATGTGTGTGGTGGGGTTGTCTTAATCAAGTCAATTGATGTGCTAATATTTATCCCACTATAAGCAGAACAAATTCCCTAGGAGGGGTTCATGAAGAAAACAAGTGGACAAACAAAGCTGAGCACAAGCAAGCAAGCAAGTTTGCAGTCATTTCTCTCTGCTCTTAAGCAGGAATGTGATATGGACAGCTTTTTGAAGTTCCAGCCCTGGATTTCTCACAATGATGAAATGTAACCTGAAATACACACCCTTTCATCTTGATGTTCTTTTTGGGTGGGCATTTTTGTCATAGGCACAATAAAAATAAAAATACTACTTTCACAGTAGAATACACACACACACACGCATGCACGCACACACACACACACACACACGCACAAGAAGAGAATATTGGAAATCTTGTTCATTAAGAAAGTGACTAAAAAAAAACATGTTAAGGAGAAAGTTATTAATGCTTTAGTTCACAATTTTATCCAATAAAAACAGAAAAAAATGCCACTATGTAAAAAGGAATGAATAAACATTGGAATGAGAAACAAGATAGTAGCAGCCACCCTTTGCAAGCCCTTTCATGCAGAAAATGCACTAGACAGGTATTGAGTTTCCATCACAAAGGGTAATAGCTGCCACCAAAGGCCCATAAATTTGCAACAAGGATTTCCCCTTTGGGAACAAAATTAACTCTGCATCTGGATTTGTCATCTCTGACCACAGGCCCCTTTCTGTGGACAGTCAGGATGGCATAATCACTGTCTTAGAGTTCCACACATTGATTTTGATTAATACTTGTTTTTACAATCAACAAAGCCCTAGCGTAAATGGGTATTCTGTAATCCAATAGTCAAGGCAAGGCAGTTCGCAGTATCTTAATGTTAATGATTTTGCAAAAATGGTGGTATGACAGTTTTAGGTGCCAGGAGGGGAGGAGGACACCAGGAGAACAAGGCCTTCTGAATTAGCTAAGTAAGGCGCATATGAGCTCACAGAGTCTGAAGCAGTAAGTACAGGGCCTACATGGGTATGTACCAGGTCCTCTATGTATTATAGCTTTTAGCTTAGAATTTTTGTGTGACTCCTAACTGTGAGAACATGTGGGTTTCTACTCTAGTGCCTACTCTGGAGGCTCTTTTCTTTCTATTGGGTTGCAGTGTTCAACTTCAATATAGTAGCTTTTGCTTCATCGTGTTATATTTTATTTTGTCATGTTCGTTATTCCTAGAAGCCTGGGATTTTCAAAATGATAAACATAAAGAGAGTGGGTCTGAAGGGGAGGAGAGGTGGGAAGGAACTTGGAGGAGTAAAGGGAGGAGAAACTACAATCAGGCTATATTATATATATATAAAATGAGAAAAGACTATTTTCAATAGAATGGAAAAAAGGAAAAAATAATTTTAGTTTTGAGTATGGCGCCACCTAGAATGTAATACCTTGGCAGCCCCAGGGAAATGTTCTTACAGATGTAATATTTATTCTGATTTAGCACCGATGTGTCACACTGTTTCTTCCATAACTGAGACCATGGCGCCAAGAATGAGAGGTAGAAATGGAACTGACTGTTTTCCAGTAAAATAATTACTTCATATCTCCGTCATCTCAACTACAGGTTCTCTAAAAGAGAACATAGCAGTGGTTCTATTAGTATTGAAACAAGACATGTCTTAAAATTTTAGTTGAAGATGTGTTACATTTGTTTATGCTGTGGAACATTTGCCTAATCATCGATGCAAAGATGTGTTTCCTTCCTTTATGTTGCATTTGCTTAATTCTGTGAAGCTGTGTTACTGTGCCTGCTTAAAACACCTGATTTGTCTAATAAAGCGTTGAATGGCCAATAGCTAGGCAGAAAAAAAGGGTATGCAGGACTGTGAGGCAGAAAGAATAAATAGGAGCAAAAATCTAAAAATAGGAGATGGGGAGCAAAAAAAGGAGAGGAGAGGGTGTCAAGAGCCAGCCACCCAGCTACCCAGGAAGCCACAGAGTAAAAAGTAAAGAAAGGAATATAGAATAGAGAAAGATAAAATCTCAGAGGCAAAGGTTAATGAGATAATTTAAGTTAAGAAAAGCTGTCTAGAAAGAAGTCAAGCTAAGGTTGGGCATTTGTAAGAAATAATAAGCCTCTGCTTAATTTATTTGGGATTTGGATGGGAGTTCCCCCCAACAGAGCCAAGAAAAACAACAACAACAACAACAAAGGATTACTACTTAGTCTTGTAGTAAGTATCAGTCCCATTCATAGCAAAAGAAGGCTTAAGAAGAATTTCTAAATTCAGGAATTGAAATAATTTAGTATCAATGAAAAGAATGCAAACACCCTTAAAGGTGTTTTTACATAAAAAGGGCTAATTTACGTAAAGGTGTGTCTGTCCCTCCATGTGCATGACTTATTGGATTTGTTTCACACCCATTCCAGACCAGTCAATTACAAGTTCTGCAGGGCTCTCTGCTGCTCGTTCTCTATGCTGAACTTGGTTTTCTATCATAGGCTCAGGGAAAGCGTCAAGAGAGGGGTCTGCTAAAGATCTCTGAGGCAGAAGAGAACCAGAACTCACTGCTCTCGTGTTCACAGGTTCACAGAGGCAATCCTATCCTGTCGATTGCCCCTTGGTTGCCGTGCTTCAGTGGGACATGACTGCGCTTCTTTATTTGAAACTCCACCTTTACCACATAGCCCTTTGTTTCCCAAACAACCACAATAACCGTCTAATAAGTCATCTTTTAATAGGTTCCTTCTTCATTTCATAGATAATGACCAGGTCTCCTTGTTTCTGTCTCAGCTGTACAAAAATAATTTACTCACACCCTTGATAAAATGCATGCGGTCTGAGGGTAAACTAATAAATGAGTCAGGGAAACTCTGGTCCATATAAATAACAGAATTTATCATCTAATAGTGCATAGCAAATTAGTTGCAGTGAGTGTGATTTTTTTTTCTACTCCAAATTTGATAATAAGGAAGCTTCTGAAACGAATTCCAGAGTGAGGAAGAGATTATGGACGATGTAAAGTTGAACACAAACGGGAGTGGCAGCAGGCAAATTCATACCTGCTGGTTTTTCCTTAACCTCTAGACTCCATGACCCTGTTGCACATGTTTCTAGCCATGAGGCACTCATTTCTCTATGATTTCAGGGTGAGCTAAATAGGAAGAATATAATGGAAAGTTAAAAGCCCTTTCTTATAACAATAGTCATCTATTCTAAGTGCTTCACCTATTGATAAACACATGTCAGTGTTTACCTATTTTTTTTTTGTCCATTGGAGAACCCTGGGTAACTCTTAAGTGTTTTGCCCTCCAGGCTGACATTAAAAGTTAATCACCACCACATGGGACAAGCCTCAGGAGACTCTGACAGTCTTCAACTAGTATCTGCAACTTATGCATCTTACATTAGCCACGGAGTTGCTCACCTCATCCTCTCACAATAGAATTCTTCCTCTGTAAGCAGATGCTCATACACTAAAAGACCCATGTCACTCTTAGTGTGAATAGTACATTGAAGAAGGACAACCACTGCGCGAATAATTTAGAACCTTGAGTTATATTGTTAAGAACAAAGAAGCATGGGATATGTGGTCTCAGATGTAAATGCATCACTGCCATGTGATACTCCCAATAACACTAAGTATGTAATTACCGTGGCTCTGTTAACAGATACCACTTTATCTCAATTTAAAGTTTAATTTTATATGCTTTTTAATTGATATATTTGTTTACTAATTGTTGCTATTAATAGCATGTATAGATATATATGTTCTATGATTAGTTAACTTTTGGGGAGCTATCATGTGAATTGATGCCAGGGACCACAACTCCTTATTTACCAAGTGCATCGTTAAATACATAGAGAGCCTTCGAATATGGTTCCAGTGAAGAGCAGGATGAGGCTAGTATCTAGAATGAACAAAGGGTAAAGATGACGTATTTGCAAGGGAGACATCAAATAACTATGGCAGAAAAAAGAAAAAGAAAAACACCAGCATCCTAGAGAATAAAATGAGTTATGAAGAAACAAGGAAGGTAAGAGAGTCAAATTTCACATGACGGATTGTATCGGACTAGTAAAACATCTGAAAATCTACAACCTGCATCACTGTCAAAAAATCCAAAGTGAGCAGGTGATCTGAGCATGCAGCTGACATCCGTTTTCCACACTTGCTTGGTCTATAAAATACTTCTTTAGCTTTTTGAACAAAGACACCACAGCGGGCTACACAAGGTGTAGAAAAAGCAGAGAAAACTTCCATCTCCTCTGCATAGTTCGTCGTTCTTGTCCTCTGAGCCCGTGTCTTAATTGCCTTGCCTGTCTTATTAGATTGAAAACCCACTGGGTTGGGACCATCACTACTAAGGTGTGCAGCGCTGAGCTTGGCAGGTGATCAGCACTCAATAAATGTCTATTGTGACTATAAACCAATGTATAAATCTCAGAAATAGGCATAATAATGGACCTGACAGATTAATGCCTGGGGCTATTTTTGTACAGCAGCATGGGCTAGCCAAATCAAAATCAGACACCTCAGATTCAATTCTTCTCAGTTTTGCATGTAATTCTCAGTCTCTCACAGTTTTTTTCTATGACAGACAGGAAGAAATGATAGTCAACTTTTCAACATAATTGAATTAAAAGTATTCTCTTACCCCTCTTCTTTCTTTTTAGTACCCTTCTCTAATGCTGTTGACCCATTATGTAGATGTCATTGCTTTTTCATAATTGATGGAGTATTTTCAGATTCTGTTACAGATATTTTATGTGGTATATATTTCCAACACTTCATTTTGGTTGTAGATTTTTCCTCAGAGCCCGAAGCCTAATGAAAAGAACAATTCCTGGTCTCATGGCGCATGCCCGTTTCCCCACCACATGAGGGTGCTAGGCAGGAGGAGTTAAATTTCAGAGATCTTATCTCAATAACAAAGGATTTAGGTAAATTTAGGTCAGTGGTGGGGTGCTTGCTTAGTACACCCATGACCTTAAGTTAAATCTCCCACAAAACAAAACAAACAGCCATAAATATCCAGTTCAAGTTCGTTTGTGTTCAGAAGTGACTGATACAGTGTCATTGCTATTTTTCCTTGGAAAATATGAGGTCCAAAAGACTGGGGAAAATAGTTAACTGTGGTCCCTTATGGAATAATAATAATAATAATAATAATAATAATAATAATAATAATAATAATAAATATAATGGCCATTCTCCCTTTTTCTTGATCAACAGCATTTCATTTCAACTTTCCAGGATTCTGACAAGGATGCTCTACTTTCAGTAAAGAAACAGTTACAGAAGAGATTATATCGTGCTTTAATATCAACAACAACAACAAAAGTCTGTAATGTCAGTTCCAAAAGAAACTGGGGACAAATAACTAACTTTGATGTTTATTAGAATATCAAAGAGTACACTGGAATTCAGGCTCTCTCAGCATCTCCAGTAACTATAATAAAGTCCATGTTGGCAACCTGTTTCTTTTCAGCTCTTCTCACTCCACCACCCCCTCCCCTGAACTTCTTCAACTCACGGACCTTCCTTCGCTCAGCTTCCCTGCCATTTTGACCTTGTGCTTCTTGAGTCTCTTGGCTCTTGACTCTATCTTGTTCCCCTTTCTGGCTGGCTCCCTCCTCCCTCATTGCCAGTTTCAGTCTTCTGGCCATGTTTAGGTTACTCCTTTTTCTCCCTGCTCTGAACTCTTCCAGATGCATCTGACTGTACTCTCTGGCATATCTACTACAAAAACCTACTCAATCATACCTTGAAATAGTTACCCTCTCACTTTATATATCTGACTCCCAAAACCCCACTTTATGCATATAGCAGACAAGTATGTGGAAAAATCAATGAGTTAATCAGGCTTCTTTCTAAAAAAAAAAAAAAAAAAAAAAGGCAATGTTGTAAGTAGATCTTTTCAAAATAGGAAAGACAGCTAAGGACAATGACAATATCCTACGCTGTTTTGGGGGTGTCTGGATTTCCTCTAGCCAGCAACTCCAGAATGCTTGGCATTGGCATTTGTTTACAAGATTACTGCATAACTCTTTTAAAGAGCATCATCACCTCATATGACCCAAAGAAAATATATATAAAATCTTATCCCTATTTATCTCTCCTGTTTCCTCTTCTATTCTTCTCCCTCTGCAGTACCCTTTTTTTTCCTGCTCCTAAGTTAAAGTATTTCTCCATTATTGCCTTTACCCTCTTCACAGTACCCATCTTCTGCTATTTTCCTCACCCCTCTCTTCTCACATTCCCTTTCTATTTTTCTGACTTCTTAGGAATCTTCAGGTTATATAGTTTAACTAAGGAAACAGAGTTTGGACCCACAAGAAAAAAAGAAGAAGCAACATGTGCAACCTGAACCCGAGTTTTTCACTCAGTATATCTTCCAGTTCTATCCTTTTACCTGCAAATTTTATGATTTCATTTTTCTTTATGGATGAGTAGTATTCCATTGTGTATGTGGAATACATTTTCATTATCCAGTCATTATTTGAAGGACATTAGAATTGTTTCAATTTCCTAGCTCTTGTGAATATAACAACAATGGGAAAGAAAAAGCTATTTTAGCAGGTTTTTAAAGAAATTTGAAAATGAAATATGAGTCTTCAAATTCCAATTTTTACTTATTTAATGTGCCAGCACAATCTACTGCTGAGATAAGATTATGAATTTTTCTTTGCAAAGATCCAATACTTTTCCTTTAAAAAATTATTTTTATGCTTCTTTCCTTGGTCAATAACTCAAACAATCATTCAATTTTGATTATACAAATTTGCAATTTGATCATTGAAATTAACTGAAAGTTTCAAAATATTTCTTAATTACTCCATATTCTTCCTGTGATGTTTGGAATATGTATAATACATCTTTTAGAGCCATTCTCTTGTAAATATTGTTACAAAGATAAACACGCTGGATATAATAAGAAGAAAATAAGAGGAAATAAGGGGTGAAGACAGACTAATGCAAAATGTGCTCCTATACCAACCATTTGAAAACAGGAGACTTCAAATTTTATATTAATCAAATCAAAAAAGATAAAAATTTAACAATGGCCTGTGGCGCCTCCTTGACCAGCAAGGAAGAACAACCACAAAGTTGAGGATCCTTCCCAAATCACACTTTATTGGAGCCTCTTGGTTGAAGGGAGAGCGGGAAGCGAGAGAGGGAGAGAGAGAGAGAGAGAGAGAGAGAGAGGGAGAGGGAGAGGGAGAGAGAAAGCAAGAGAGAAAAGGCAAGAGAGCAGGCGAGAGAGAGGAAGCGAGAGAGCGGAGGGAGAGAGGGAGAGCAGGAAGCCAAGTGGCAGCTGCTTCTATAGGGTGGAGGGACTTGGGTATTGTCCTGATTGGCGAATACCATTTTGCTGGTGCTCGGGGCCTCGGGATTGGCAAGGAACAAGACTCAGTTGTGCAAATGCAGGCAATGGGTGCTCAGCCCCATGAGGCAACATCAAAAGGATTTGTTTACCTCCAAGCTGCAGGACTGCCAGTGCAATTTCGTAATGGCGATACCCGGACGGCTCCTTACAATGGCCCAATTTGAAGATAACAATGCTCCTTTTTCTATTATTGTGGTAGTCCAGGTTATTTTGTCAGAATATTTCTAATTATATATTGTTTGTATATAGAATATTTTAGATAAATATTACTTTACTAAATATGTTCATTTATAGAATTTACTATGCCATATGCTTTCAGAGCTAGAGTATTTTCCTTCAAGATAGGTGAAAACAGAGGGAATACGAGAATAAGATAAAATAACTTTTCCTGCTGCTGAAATTGAGAAAAGACTTATCTGCAAGAATGATGGTGGCCAACCCTTAAAAAACCAACTCTTGCTAATTTTACTCTTAATGAGAATGTCTGCCTCTTCTTTTTCCAAGCAAGAAAGAAGCATAATATAGTACTTTCGTAGATACTTGGGTTTTCAAAATCTCTGTCATCCATGAATTTTCAAACCATAGAAAACCCTTCAAAATTCCCTCCAGCATGGAACCTTCAGATGATGGTACTCATATGGCATGGGAGAATGCTTAAAGTGATCATGTTTTGACTTTAGAGGTTGTCAGTATAATTATTTGATGCACAAGAAAATGTACTTACACACGCATGTATGTGCTGGGATCAGGGAAGGACCCTGGGTATCTTTATTGCTTTCTACTTAATTCTTTTGAGACAGGGTCTCTCACCAAACTCAAATTAGGCTATATAGACACTGAAATTCTTGGATCTACTTACCTGTGAATTCTCAATTGTATACAGCTATGTCAAACTTTTCATATGGGCATTGAGGTTTCCATCTCAATTCCTCATGCTTTGGTTGTTTGTCATTTCTTTTTGTTGTTTGTTTCTTGTTTTGTTTTGTTTTCTGAGATAGCATTTTTATGTGTAACCCTGAGTATTCTAAAACTAAATATGTAGACAGGGCTGGCCTTGAACCCAAAGAGATCTGCCTTCTTCTGTCTTCCAATTGCTGAGATTAAAGGTTGTACATCTCCACTGCCTGGCTGAGTGTCACTTTTCAAATATTAGAATAACTTTTGACTTTCAATTTCAAAGTGAATTTAATATTTATCCAATAAATTATTGGATAATCCAGAAATTTAGATATTTATCCAATAAATCATTGATATCTATTGGTATACATTTAAACTAGCTCTATTGTGGACCAAAGTAATACTACCTAACACAAATTGAGCACATATTATTTTTTTTGAGCACATATTATGATACAATTACTTTTTGAAGATTTTACAAATTAATTTTTTCAATAATGTACAATAGAGCTACTTTGATTCCCATGAGTTATTGAAGAGCTAATTTAAAGCTATTCAGTTAATAATTGGTGGAGGAAAGATGTGGATTTAGAAAGTCTATTGGTGAAGAATATTCTTTTAAAGATCAGACACACTGACACTAAGGTAAATCAGCCTTAGGCTTCAAGAGCTCTCTCCCTGGGTTCCATTCACATTCATTTTGGTCTAACCCAACCAAGAAATATCTTCTGGTGTTCCGTAGATTCTTGGTCTGACATTGTTAAGTATGCTTACTTCACAAAGGAATCTCCCAGAACCTAAGCTGCATGCTTTGCATATGCAAATTGTCAATTTTCTTTCTAGCATTCTTTAAATTATTTGCCTCAATTTTTGTTGCTGTCTTAAGAAATTAGCACAGGAATGATGATTATATTCATTGCCACTAGCTATAATGCATCAGACTCCTACAGTGCAGCTTGAGGGATTTTGTAGATTTTCTTCTTTCCATTAATATTTAAGCTTGAGCTAAGGCAGACAAAACTGAATACATAACAAATAACCATCAAGGTTACTCTTTATGGGTCAAGCATAATGACAGTCTCAATTATTATGATCCACTGCAAATGGAGGCAATGGATTTTACTAAAAATACACTGCAGGTTCTTCCTCCAGTTTCTTGTTTTTCAAGCATTAATAAATGAAATTTGGAATACTGTTTAGCAAATCACAATTGGTATCATTGAGTTTTTGTTTCTGGTATTTTGTTTTCAGATACATAAACCTTTTATTTATATTCACTGGGCATTGTAGATCTCCCAGACCCTGATCTGTATGTTCTGCAATGATGCCTTTACCCATTCTTCATAAGAATCTATGAGATAGTACTGATTATTCTCCCCATTTTATGGTCAAAGACATTAAAACTGGTAAGTGTAAGTCTACTAGATTCCACAACAGGGTGTTCTGGCTCTGTGACATGTGCATGCATTTTACGTGCTAGGCAAAAGAGATAAAAAGGAGGAAAGAATGGATAAACAATGGTCTCATACCTATCTCGGAACCTTCAGATTAATTTAGGAGCAATGGATACAGGTCCCATCATATAGTAAACATTCAATAACTAAACCAGTGAGTTATACAGTGAATGAGGCTCTATAGGCTGCACTTGTTGAAGACAAAGTTAACTGCTTTTCATTCCCTGACCCATTTCAATCTTAATATCACAGACATGGAGCAGCCAATAAAACTACAAGTTGAGGCTAGGGATATAATTCAGTTGGTAAAAAACTTCCTTGTTGTAGGAGGAGTGCCATTCTGTAATATGGAGTAGCAGACTGAGTCCTGCCCAGCTAGCTTAACCCCAGAAATAACCACAAATAAATTGTATTAATTAATTACTGCCTGGCCCATTACATCTAACCTCTTCTTGGCCAACTTTCTGATGGAGGAGGGTTATCTGTCTATTGTGTTATTTTCATTGGTCAATAAAGAGACTGCCTTGGTCCCTTGATAGGACAGAAAATTAGGTAGGTGGAGTAAACAGAACAGAATACTGGGAAGAGGGATATGAGGCAGACGCCATGGAGCCAGCCACCAGGTCAGACATGCTGAATCTTTTCCGGTAAGCCACTACCTCATGGTGTTACACAGATTATTAGAAATGGGTTAATATCAAGATATGAGAGTTAGTCAGTAACTAACTCTCTAGAGATAATGGGCCAGGCAGTGCTTAAATGAATACAGTTTGTGTGTTGTTATTTCTGGGACTAAGCTAGCCATGCGGGAGCCGGGTGAGGCAAAAAGCAGGCCTGCCCGCAGCCCCTCACTACAACTTTCACATCCTGATCTAACCCATTTCCATTAATCTGTGTATCATCACGAGGTTGTGGCTTACTGGGAAAGATTCAGCATCTCTGACCTGTCGACTTTATGGTGGCTTTCCCTCTCTGCCTTCTTCCTCCCAGTATTCAGTCTATCTTCCCGCCTATCTAAGTTCTGCCCTATCAAAAGGCCAAGGCAGTTTCTTTATTTAACCAATGAAAGCAACGCAAATACAGAAGGACCTCCTACACCACTTCCTAGTATGCGTGAAGCCCCAAGTTCAGTTCCCAATACCTTATTAACCTGGCATGATGATGCATGCCTTGAATTTCAGCCCTTAGAAAGTGAAGGAAAAGAGAACAGAAATTTGAGTGTTAAGACTAATACTCTCCCAGATAACTCATCTATGTTATAATATGGATAAGAAGCAAACAGCTTAGGTTTTAAGAGGGAAAAATCAAGGTACCTGATCCATGGGAGAATATCCAGGTCTCTCAAGGCTCCCTGAACATATCTTGTGCTGAACTGAAATGTTGCCTATTAGTTCTTGCTTGTCCTTTGATTGCCACACATATTCCAATACCTCATGTATTCCCATGAGAAGATTTCATTTTATTTGTACTCTATGTGAAACTCTACCACTTATTTCCCATGTTGCTCTTTGATTTTCACATCTTTGTTGGTCCTTCTTTTAATAACTCGAAAGTTCTTTGTCCACCATTTGACTTCTTTGCAACAAATATGTTTTCCTATCTGATGGCAGTGACAGGACAGCATTTTCTCCAAAATTATTTTCCCACCAAGCCAACTTTACCCTTCTTAATGACTTTCCTTTCATTTTTTAAATGTCTCTATTCCTTGAGGCTTTTACCTCTTCAACTGGGAGGTTGCCCCTTTACAGACTCCTACATGTATTTAATGTCTGCCAAAATAATGTCTACTATTAAGGATGAAATAGATTAAGACCCAAATCTTTGACTGTTATGGATAGTAGTCAGTGCCAACATGACTGGATTTAGAATAATCCAGGAGACACACCATAGTTTGTTTCTATGAAGGCATTTCCAGAGAAACTTGCCTTAGGAAGGACAACCTATCTTAGTGTGGACATTACAGTCTTATGAGCTAGAATTTCTGACTGAATAAAAAAGAAATATGGAAGGAGTCCCTGGGGACAAGAACTCATCTCTTTCTGCTACCCAACTGTGTAGACAATGTGTTGGCCTAAGGTTTCTTAACCCATGGCTTCCCCCAACACAATCAATTGACCACTATATCCTCAATTTTTGAACCCAAATTAACTTTCTCCTCCTTAAAAGTTTTTGACAGGCATTCCTTCATAGCAATTAGTAAAGAAATAAATATAAAGAAAGAAAGAAAGAAATATAAATAAAATAAATAAAAATAAATACAATGGTTAGGATATAGAATCACATGGTCAACCATGTGTCACTTGGTGAGATTTCTAAGGGAACAATACAGAGAAAATGCTAAAATCACCATACTTTATCTGGGAGGCAAAGCAACTTGTTCACTAGAGCATTGCTAAACTTTGGTTGGAAATGAACTTAAGAACTTGTAGCAAAGATGAGACCCTCTGGATTTTTTTTTTTTTTACTTAGGTATATTTTCAAAGTTCAGAAAGTACTTTCATGACAGTTACCAAAGGGTTAGCTATTGAAGAAATCAGCACATTACAGGTAATCCTTTGATAAAAGATGGTTCTTGAATCCTTTGTTAGTATGTCTTTTGTATTGCTTTCTTTCAGAAGGTAAAGCATACCAATTTTCCTCAGGAAGAGCAACCTAAGAGAGAAGATGGGTGGACGGTCATCTTTCTGTCTCCCACTTTGGATGCAAATTTCAAGTTTGCTATCACTTAATTTTGACATTAAGTCTTTAACATCAATATGATTATCATTTCTGTTTTAAATTTAAATTTATTTTAAAAAAACTATTTTTTTTTCAATTTATGCCAATTCATTTCTCACTCACTCCCTCCTCCTGCTTCCTCTTCTTTTCCCCCTCCCACTTTCCATTCACTTCTTAGGGAGGGGAAGGTAATGAAGTCTAGAACATTGATTTGAGGCCCTTCCCACTATATCTAGGCTGAATAAGGTATTACTACAGAAAGAATAGTTTTCAAAAAGCTAAAAAAAACAGTAAGGACAAATCATGGTCTCATTGCCAGTGTCCCTGCAGTCTGCCCCAGCCATACAACTGTCATCCATGATCAGAGGGCCTAGTTTGGTCCTATGCTGGCTCCCTCATTGTTAGACTAGAGTTGAAATGTTTCCATTAGCTCAGATAAGCTACATCCATGGGTATCCCTATCATGGTCTTGAGATCTTTGCTCATATTCTCATTCCTCCCTCTTTGACTGGATTCCAGTAGCTCAGCCCAGTGCTTCATTGTGGCTCTCTGCATCTGCTTTCATCAGTTTCTGGATGTAGGTTCTATGATGACATTTAACATAATCATCAATCTGACTACAGGGCAAGGACAGTTCAGGCACCTTCTACACTATTGCTTAGGGTTTTAGCTAGGGTCAACCTTGTGGATTCATGGGAATTTCTCTAGAGCTATGTCTCTTGCTAGCCCCATAATCACTCCCTCATTCAAGATATCTCTTTCTTTCTTCTCCTTCTCTGTCCTTACCCCATCTCTACCATCCGGTTCCCTCTAGTTCTCGTCCTCTTCTTTCTTCTGTTTCCCTTCTCCCCCAACCCCATACTCCCAATTTTCTCAGGAGTTCTTGTCTATTTCCTCCTCCGAGGGGAATCTATGTACGTTTCTCTTAAGTTTCTATTTGTTATTTAGTTCCTCTGGGATCATGGACTATGGGATTCTTATCATTTGCTTTATAGCTATTATTCACCTAAGACTGGATACATACCATAATTATCTCTCTGGGACTGGGTTACCTCATTCAGGATGGATTTTTCTAGTTTCATCCAATTACATGCAAATAACAAGATGCCATTGTTTTTTTTTTTTTTTTTTTTTTAATCACTGAGAAGTACTCCATTGTGTAAATGGACCAAATTTTCTTCATCCATTCTTCAGTTGAGGGGCATCTAGGTTGCTTCCAGGTTCTGGATATTATAAATAATGTTACTATGAACATTGTTGAGCAAATGTTCTTATAGTATGTTTGAGCATCTTTTGGATACATGCCCAAAAGTGGTATTGTTTCGTCTTGCTGTAGGTTGATTCCAAATTTTCTAAGAAACCATCATACTGATTTCTAGAGTGGTTGTACAAATTTGCATTTCCATCAGCAAAGGAAGAGGGTTCCGCTTACTACGCATCCTCTCTAGCATAAACTATTATTAGTAATTTTGTTCTTACCAATTCTGACAGGTCTAAGATGGGAATTAGAGTCATTTTCATTTGCATTTCCCTGAAGACTAAGGATATTGAACATTTCCTTAAGTGTCTTTCAATCATTTGAAATTCTTCTGTTAAGAATTCTGTTTAGATCTGTATCCCATTTTAATTGAATTATTTGATATTTTGATGTCTAATTTCTTGAGTTCTTTATGTATTTTGGACTCTTGGTCTGTTGTGGGTTTGGTGAAGATTTTTCCCATTCAATAGGCTGTCTTTTTGTCTTGTTGACTGTGTCATTTGCTTTACAGAAGCTTCTCAATTTTAGGAGGTCCCATATATTTATTGTTGATCTCAGTCTGTGCTACTGGGGTTATATTTAAGAAGTAGTCTCCTGTGCTAATTCATTGAAAGCTTCTTCCCATTTTCTCTTCCCATTTTCAGTGTTGTCTGATTTATATTGAAATATATTTGTATTTAATCCATTTGGACTTTAGTCTTGTGCATGGGGTTAGTCATGAATCTATTTACATTCTTCTAGACGTTGACATCCATTTATGCCAACACCATTTGTTGAAGATGCTTTTTTTCATTGTATAATTTTAGCTTCATTGTCAAAAATCAGTTGTTCAAAGGTGTGTAGATTAGTATCTGGTTATCGTTTCTATTGAACAGTTGAACCCATACTTTTAACATGAGGGACAGAAATGAATATGGTGCAAATACCAGCAAACCAGCACTGTCAAATGCTAGCTCCTCAAGTACCCAAGAAAGACAAAGCATCCTGAAAGCCTTCAGATATCACAGACCTAGACAGGAGTATTCTCAGAGGCTAGGGGAAAAAAGCTTTGAAAGAGTTGTCTGTGTTTCAGTAGGTCAATCCAAAAGAATAAGCAGGTCAAAACAGGCTGTATTTCTGTCCCTCTGCTTTAGAAAAATAGCTAAAACCTTGGAATCGCAACAACTGTTTGCTCAGACTATTGAATTTAAATTAGTTATACTTTCAAACCTTTGTGAAACTTGAGTGCATCTTTGAATTTTCGTCTTAGATTGAAACCACTCTGCCTGAGTTTTTTGTTTTTGTTTTTTGCTTTTTATAGCTTATTTTTTTGTTTGTTTCTTTTCTTTCTGTTAAGTTTTCAGATAGAAACTGAGGGCTATATGCACATTTGCTGGACATAACTCATGTCAGGACATGGGATTAAACCTCAGAGTATCTGACCCCATCCCCATCTCCATAATTTGCCAGCATTATTTTGTATGTTTCCATACCCACATAGCTTTTTGTAAGGGTGCTTTTTGTTTGCTATACTCTCTCAAATTGTAACAAAAACATGAGAGCTTTTGTGTTTGTAGTGCCTTTCAATTACCTAACCTCTGCAAAACCTTAGTTTTCATAAGCCTAAGAATGATATTGAATAATCTATTACAATTGAATAAAGTTGTGTGTATATATGTATCTGTCTGTTTATATATTTACTCAGGTAAAACAAAAGCTAAATAACCTCATGTGTATAGGATACTTACTGCTCTAGGGCACAATCTGTTGTGGAACAGTTAAAACTGTTGCTAAGGCATCTATTGTCATAATATATTCCAGGACAACCATGCTCTGGCTCAATCTGCATCTGCAAGAATGGTGATTTATTGGTAATACTACTAATCTTTCTTGAAAGCCATAGGGCAGCTAAGTCAACCACATTTAAAGAGAATCTGTATCTTTTTCTGTTGTTTGTTTTTATGGAAACCTTGTAGCTGATTTGGAACACATGTTGTTTTGTGAATAACTATCCTTAGACACAAATGCATATCCTTATTTAGTTTACTAAAGAAGCAACATTTACAGAGGGTTCTCTTATTTTAATAAATACCTGCCTTTTATTCTTCCACTTCATTTCTGAAGACAATAACACTTGAGAAACAACATCACAGGCATCATCATCATCACTACAAAGTTTCATCGAATGATTACTAAGCTCAAAGCCTTTCACTTTAAAAAGAGGGGGATCTAGAAACCTACCTCTTTTCTTCAAAGAAGGGTGAACTAGGAAAGGTTCCTTCCCTCTTTTACCAACTTCTTGACAGAACATTACTTGTAGTAACACTAGGAGGGATTGACATTGATTGGGACCCTGGAACCACCAGGCTGGACCACTGCTTTGAAATTCAGATATTCTGATGATCAGTTTTGAAGTTAGGGTGTCCCCAGGAGGCTGTGCTCAAGATACTCAAGATTCACACTCACTCAGCTGTCACCCAGACTGATCCCAAGGTGAAGCTCGGGCATGGGGATAGGTAATTAGGAAAATTTATTTTTGTATCAGGCCACCAGAAACTCATCCGATTTCTATTTTTCTTTGTGCTTTATTCCTTTGCCATAGCAAATGCTGCCTTCACCTCTAGATGCACAATCAGGGAAATGTGCATGGTAACAGCTCCCAGAGGTAATTGGTCTTCATTAGATGTAAACTGTCTGTCAAATAAATATTGTTCTAAATTGAGGACATTAGTCATCCCATGGGAAGGATGTTGATTTGTATGAAAACAGTCTGAAAAGATAAGAGAGTGCTTTATCCTGCCTCTGTCTATAAGGGTAGCACAACCATTACCAGTGAAATACGAATGCAGATTGACCTGAATTTAAATTCAGCCATATAACCTTCTTGCTAAGAAAAATATTTGTTTGTTTTCTTAAAGTTTATAGGCTTCTAATTTCATTATCATGGAGATTTATAAAGTTTTCATATATTCAGTAGTCTCTGGTGCAGATGAGGAAACATGGTATGTATGAAATATTGACCTCGGTGTTTGGTGCTTGCTGCTAGTCATAAGAGATTGGTGATAGAATCCTGTACATTCAGTTGTTAAATAACCCTCTCACAAAATCTTCAAACTGATTTGTTTTATTTGGGTATTACCAACTAAAAAGAAACATTTCTTAAAACAAAATGCTTTGGCTTATTTAGGCTTGGATATTAGACAATGAATACAAAAGGAAATATTATAAATAAAAGCACGATTAATATGAAAAATCAAATGCAGATAAGCTACCCAATTGTGTTCTGACAAATATCTGTTATAAGTGTGTGAGATTATTTTATTTTTGTTAAATAATATTTTATACAAAATTTGCCAAGTACAAATTAAAGAAAATATTTAAAAACTTTTAGGCTGTAGAGATGATAGCTCAGTCAGTAATGTGTTTGTCTTACAAACACGAGAACCTGAGTCTTATCCGTAGGACTTATGTATAGCACAAATAATAAAAACCGAGAGACAGATATTTGGGGTTCAACCTGAAGATTAGAAAAGCAAAACCAGCTAAGCCATTAGAGAGCTCTTGCCTCTTTGAAATCTTCAGACTGAAAATGAGTGAGTTCGTGTCTCGTTCCAACTTATATTCATCTCTAGTGGTGGGATTAAAGGCGTTCAGTGTCTGGCCTGTATGGCTGACTAGTGTGGCTGCTTTGCACTGATCTTCATGCAAGCTTTATTTATTAAACACAGATAGTATACCACTATACTTATGCTAGAAAAATTCCAGACAAGGTGGTCCCCACTTGTCTTATAATCCTAATGCTGAGGAGAAAGAAGCAGGCCAGTCCCTGAAGCTCACTGGCTAGCCAGCCTATTCTAGTTAGTGAGTTCCAAATCAGTAACAGACCTTGTAAGAGTGTGCCTAAGTAATGATGCCCAAAGCTGTCCTCAAGCCTCCTCATGAATGTGTGCTCATATAAAACTGCATATGCATGAACGTGAACATACATGTATACTCACAAAAATAACTATTGAATTTTCATTGCCTATATGAAATATAGGTTATTAAATAAGTAATGATATATTCTATTGAGGCAGTAGGGTATACAACAAACTCAGTAGACATTGCAGGACTCAGAAATTATTCTGCTTTTCTAGCTAAGTGAAACTGCCCGATTTCTTAGAGCTTAAGCTTTCTTTTGTGCTGTTTTTATATTATTAATATTCAGCAAAAGAACATTATACATAAACTGGCAGTTGCAGAAGCATAGTCAGTATATGATGGAGGTTGTGACGACTGGGTGTTTACTCCATGCATGATACAGTATCTTCAGCAATTCCGTGTTCTGTAGTTTGCTTCCTTTCTAACACCTGATCCGTTTTCTTTTTTTTTTCAGTACAGAATAAAATCAACAGGACCTTGAATATGTTTTGATTTTTATTCTCTTGTTCAGAATATAAGTAACAAACCAACACACTTGACAGTACCTTAGGGAATTTGAAAAGTATCCTTTGCTTGCCTTGCTGTTTTGTTTTTGTCTTTAGCATTTCAAGAGTATGGAGTTATTTTTCTACAGTCTGTCCTAGTTGGTTGGAGGCCTTTGCACCACTCAGTGAATTGTGGATGTAAATTAATAATGTCAATGATGATAGAATTTCATACATTCATTTTTTTGTACTTTATCCTTTCCAAGTGTTTCTCTCCGTAAGTGTGTTCTCTATTATTGTATCCATTATTTTCCTCTTGGTAACTCATGCTTTGTTAAAATACAGCTGAACTCTTCTTTTGGGTTACCATAGCAAATTGCATAAGAATTTACACTATAAATTATTCATCACATCCAATTTAGTATAATTATTAATTCCAGCATACATTGGTGCCTGATTGCATCTCAGTGTTCATTGCTGGATCTTGACCATGTTCTGCCGAAAATAATGATCTGTCAGGGCTAATCAGGATCTATCAAGGCCTCCTAAAATGTGGAAACATTTAATTAATACTGGTTTAATGCATCAGTGATATATCCAGTTGTTACAATCTATCAAAGATTCTTTATAAGGAAGCCCAAAATGTAACTGGTAATGAATTTAAGAGATAGCACTAATATGCAAGCAATCAACATGTTTTCCAATTCAAGGGTAAATTGGGTTGTACTCCTCCATAGATATGTTTCTGCAAAACAAATCAGCTCTTCTTTCACAGGGCAGCTTTGCTTCCAACATCAGTTTTGGTATTTCAAGCTTCCATGCTTTCTGCTCTCACTGAGTCTTTCTTAACATTAAAAATCTACACTGTATTGTATGTGAATGTTCCAGGCTGTGCTGCCTCCCTGGGTGTTTACTCCATGTATAATTCAGATTCTTCAGGAATTCCATGCTCAGTAGTATGTTTCCTTCCTAACATCTGATCCATTTTCTTTTCTATCAATACAGAATAGAATCAAATTCTGTAGTTGTCATTTAAACTCAAACTAAGTTGAGCTGAGCAAAGTTTGCAATTGTATTTCCCCATTGGCTTGTAAACAGTTTAGAATATGGTTATTAGTACAGTTACAAAGTCTTTTGGCTGAAAAACCCAATTAGTTTAAATACGCACAGAATCTTATCAATATATATGACCTAATTTGGACTTGGATTTAGGGGTCTTTCGAACTTAAAATATCAGTAGATATCAGATACAATGTCAATGTTATTATGCTGTTATTTTACATGCAGTGAGACAAGTTTTTCTTTTTTTAAGGGGTTGAGTGTTTTATGTGTCAAGAATGTCAGACAATATTGTTTTTAGATTTACACAATCAATCCAATTGCTTATACTTTATAAAATGATTCAATATAATAATAATGATGGAAGATGAAACAAATTAAATGATAACATCTCACTTACTAAATATAGATAATATGGTAGGAAATTTTAATATATTTGCCTGCATAGTCACAACGGTGCTGTATATACAAACCAATAGTCTATTCCTCATTGTTAAGATACAAAACTTGAGTTCACAGGTTCATATCTAGTTAGTGATTGATAGGAATATAGTCACATTTACCTAGTCCTCAGTTCATTTTATGAACAGTTATCTCTAAATCACAGACACACAGCACTGATTATTTCCATACCAAAACCAATTAAAAATTTATCCTTCCCAGCTCGGAGATGGATTTTAAAGCAACATCTTTGTAGCACACATAAGACAAAATTACTGAATGGCTGCTATGAATTCAGTATCCATCTATACCAGTACATCTTCATGTGCTGAAATGAACCATAGCATAAATTTATGCTTGACATATTTCAAGCCCTTACACCCACCCCTCAGTATCCTCTGTGGTTCCTAAAGCAAATACTTAGAAATTACTTTTAAATGTACATTTTGTATGAATTTTGTCTAAGGCACTTTCCCAGAGCTTGTTGGGAATGGGCCTTCAGATGACTATCAGTTGCCTGCCTTAAAGGCCCATGGACTATGAAAACCTCAGTAGCACTTTGAGGAGTCAAGTCAGGTAACTGCTGATGGATAGATGCATGCTACCACTCTTGCCCTGCAGATCAGTGAGCACACGCTGAAGGTGTTCAGCCCCACCTGAGGATTCATTAGTGTCTTCAAGGCTAACCCCATGTGTAACAGTTCATGCTGTAGTTCTTCAATACTACCAAAGTAACTCACATGTAAAAGAAGAGCCATGCCTATGTTTATAGATAACCCTTCCACTTCCTTCTGGGACCTCATTACACCTAATGCCATAGCATGAAATTTCAGGCCTCTTTTTTTCTGGTATAACTAGTTCTTAAAGTTTGGTACAGTCTTTCCTCATCTCCTCCCTCCCCCTATTCTTCACAAGTCTATTGGGTTGCTATAAAGTTGAGAGGAAAAGTCCCAGGAGGAAGAATGTGAGAGTTACTGAAGGAACAAAGACTAGAAGAACTAGGCTGAATAATGAAAGAGATACCATAGAAACAGAAAGTAAAGCTACAAAAAAGAAACCTGGCCTCAATGACTCCTCTGTGCACATGTATTACATCAGCATTTTCATAGGAAAACCAGAAAAATCACTTGGTTAGTTATTGACCAACCGGTAACACAGAAAACACAAAATAACTAGCATTGCTCCATTAATTTATTTAATTTTTATTTGTTGGTTGCCAAAAAAAGTTTTAGGAAATGAAGTACCCAGCTGATAAATACACCTCTAGATGGACAAGAAGAAAAATGCATATTTTTTATAAATTCAAACATGTTTCAATTGTTCTTCATAAAATAATTAAATTATGAAGACAAGAAAGCATCTTGTGAGTATGTTCTGATTGGGGTTTTCAGCGTTCGTAGCTGGATGATATTGTCCTTTACTCTTCTTTTTCCAGGACTGTGAATGCTAGCCAGTATGGATGAAGCTTCTAGATGAACACCAGTTCCCTTTCTCCATGCCGGTTGTCCTCATCCTTATTGTCCTCCGTGTTGGTAGGGCCTTACCAACCACTAGTGAAGGGTAGCCGGTAGCATTGGCAGTAGTCTTTAATAGTTGAAGTGGGTTGTGAGATGTCTTTGGCCAATGACTCATTCTAGATACTGGAATTTGTGCTTGTGGTATATGATATCTCATTAGGGGACTATCTTTTCCATTCTGTGATGACGTCATTTGGTTTCCTTTCATATATACGTATATATTTTAGGAAATTTTTACAATAGAAGGCTTCCATGTGGCTTTTCAAAAAGATATTGAGTGTTAGTTAACCCATGTCATGTTATCTCCTCAACCCCTTCCTCATTTAATCCTACTATTCTAATTTCCATTTTATCCTTTTATAACATTATATTTTATCTTCTCTTCCTTGGAAGAACCTCTCTTCCCCTGGTTTCCAACTACATACCTAATATGTTTGGATATTCTGGAGGAAACAAACACATCTAAGGCTTAAAAACTCACATCCACACATAAGAGAGAGAATAGAAATTTTTTTTCTATGTGAGTCTGAGTTATCTTGCTCAGGGCAACTGTTTCTAGCTCAATTCATTTGAGTTCAAATTTTATTTTCAGTAGTTGAGTGATATTTCATTATATAAATATACTATATTATCCATTCACCAGTTAATGGTCATCTAGTCTGTTTCCAATTTCTGTGTATTTTGAATAGAGCAGCAATGAACATAAATAAACAAGTATTTCTGTTGTGGGAGGCCACTTGTTAGTTCCTGGCTGCTCAGCCTTGGAATAACCACACAGAAACTGCATTAATTAAATCACTGCTTGGCCTATTAGCTCTAGCTACTTATAGATTAGCTCTTACATCTAAATTTAACACATTTCTTTTATTCATGTGGCTGTGGCTTACCAGGAAGGTTCCAGCTTATCTGTTACCAGTGGTAGCTACATGGTATCTCCTTACTCTACTTTCTTTCTTTCAGCAGTCAATTTAGATTTTCCTGCCTATCTCTTTGCCCTATCACAAGCCAATGCAGATTGTTTATTCATTAACCAATAAAAGCAACACATATACAGAAGGACTTCCTACATCAGTAGGCTATAGAGTCTTTTGGGTATATATCTAAGAATGATATAGATAGATCTTGTGGTAAACAGAGTTTGTTTTTGAGATGCTTCTATACTAACTTCCATAGTTGCTGTAGCAGTTTGTATGCCCCCAGTAATAAATACATAATATGTATTCCCTTTTGCCCATACCTACTGTCATTTGCTAGATTAATCTTGATCATCTTAACAGTGGTAAGATGGAACCCACATTAACTTTACCTAACACGACACAAAACATTTTGCTTTCTTTCTTTTTGCATATTTTAAATGTGGCATTTATTTTGGAAGGTGACTTTAGAGACACAGGAAATGGAAGCATCTTGCCTTCTCAGTAGGTACTTCCTCCATTCCTACCCCATGTGGTTACCACAAAGAAGGATAAGTTTTCTCAAGTGTGTGTGTGTGTGTGTGTGTGTGTGTGTGTGTGTGTGTGTGTGTGTGTGTGCATGTATGGATGGATGCATGTATAAAGAGATAGATAGATAGATAGATAGATAGATAGATAGATAGATAGATAGATTCACAATATTAGGACTTTCTTGTAAATCTCACGTTCATAGTTATTGGCCTTTTCTTTTCACCCTCAGGTGTAAGAAATGAAATGAAAACAGAAATATTTAATCTTCAACTTCTGACTTCAGTGTAGGATTTGGATGTGATAGATCAGTTATTATTAAGAGTCATTTTTGCTTATAGAAAAAAAGCTTTTCTTTCATAGTATATGGTATAGAAAGTAGGAGAAAAGAAGAGGCAGAAATTAATGAATGCACACAGGAAGTTGAAGAAAAATGTCAGCAAGACATAGAGAATGGTCAAAAGTACAACAAATTCTCACCTGAAGTCAGAATAGAATGAAACTGGGAGTGGGGTGGAGTGGCATTTCATTTGTATTTTAGTAAATAAAGCTTACCTGAGAGTAAAACCCCTACACAGATCAGCTTTACAGATCAGTCAGTGGTGACACACACCTTTTAATCCTAGTAACCACACTCGTTTGCCCTAGAAACTGAGTGGTAGTGGTGCACACATTTAATTCCAGAACTAGAGAAGACTCTAAGATGGGAGGAGACAGCTCTCACACACAGTCTCATTCTAAGATTCCTGGAGATAAGATCACCATTTGGACTGAGGTAGAGGTGAGTGCCAGTGACTGGCTGTTTTGCTTTTCTGACCTTCAGATTGAACCCCAAGTTCTGTCTCTGGGTTTATATTAATTTTGCTACATTGGTGGGTACTAGATTTCTCCTGTTTGGGGTCTGTGGGATGACTGCTATATAGGATAACCTACCATTGACTGGACACTCCAATACAGCTCAGTCTGAAGAATTGTACTTTCATGATTGAAATTCTTAGGCATATTGCAGTTCTCCAATGTATCATCAATATAATTACTGTGGGAAATATGAGACTTGGCCAAAACTTCACAGCCGAGACAGAATGGAGAACCAGGAGGAAATTTACAGCCCCAGAAAAACAATGGAAGGCATGAAATGAATCTGCTTTTCTGGAAAAGGTGGTTACTGGCATTGAAAGAATGCACAAAAATGGGGGAAATAATTGTTGAGAGGTATGATATTTCCAAATTTCAGCTTGATGTGATTTAAAATCACAAGACTCTGGCATGGTATAGGGAATTATCTTGATTACATAACTGAAGTGGGACAGCCAGACCACTGTGTTCCTGAGTTTGGGTCCTAGACTATAGAAGATTGCATGCACTCATTTTTCTGCTTCCTCTTGACTGTAGAGGTCTTTGACTGTTTCAGGTTCTTGATGTTTCAAGTTCTCATGTCCTCAGTGATAAATGATACCTAGAATTATCAGCCAAAATAAGCCCTTTTTGCACTAAGTTGCTTTTTGTCAGGGTATTGTAGCACATAGAAAGAAGTGAGACTAAAACAAGTGGTTATTGGCTATTGAATATGAAGTCCAGATTTTTCACATATCACGGTTGAGCCACAGAAAGAGATCTGAAGAAGTATCACAGAATGTAAACACACAGGCGGAAAATCTTCTGCATTAACCACATTACATTCTAGGATGATAAATACACGCTATTTGATAATTCCAAATTGTTGTGTCAGGCTTAAAATAGGCTAAATAACAAAAAAGTGATATATAGACAAATTCCAGTTTCTAGCAACTCAATTTTATATTCTTAAGACATTATAAACTTGTTTGAAAAGTTAATTGTGTTGCTTGTATAATTCAAGCAAGTATTTGCATTTCCGATTTTAAAGAATCATATTTTTTCTTAAAGCAAATTTAATGTAGAAAAAGAGAAAAAAAATGACAGAGGACAAAGATCCACAGACTTCTTATAAAAGTATTCAGTATTCTATTCTTTTTCTTTTCTTTGGCTATATTGTTTTCTTACTCCTAATCCTTATTATCCTTCCTAGTATATTAGTAAGGTAATAGTAGAAACTTTCATAGATAATAACTTTAACCAATAATAACGTGTAATCATAATTGAAAAAGGATATGCTTTGCCAGTAAGGCTCAGCATCAAAATTTAATATTTTCAGCAGACAAAAATAATCTAACAATGACATCTGTGTACCTTACCAGTTAGGGAAACAAAGGAATCGAGACTCAAGTTGCTGCAAGCAATGGTGTTAAATTATTAACTGACCAGATGGACATGGAAGATACACCACAGTTGTCACACTAGTACACAGGTAGTAAACACAGGGCCATTTGTTAGCCTTGGCTTTTGAAAACTCACATTGGGTTTGTCTCTCTGAAAACAGGTAAATACAGGAATAAGTTGAGACAATAAGGACGTCTAAAAATGAGATCCATTTGATTTAGTCTGTTTGATTAAAAAACATTGCATGTGAATTCTGCTTGATATATCTAGTAGGATTATGTGAAGAGATTGGGAGAGTTACCACTCTGAAACCCGGAGAAGTGATGCTAAAGAGCTGACTGTCAGACCTTAAGGAGGGTGTGCAGGTGAGGCACAGAGGAAGAGCAGACGAACATACTTGGAGGGTAACCATGGAGACCGTGGCCTGAAAAATGCAACAGGAGAAGCAGCCACAAAGAAAGCCACAGGCTTCCTTCTCTAGCCTCAAGGGTTCCATTTAGTGTCTGCTCTCCGGTGACCTTAAGGACTTAAAGGGAAAGCCAACAGGAAGAGTTAGTTTCATTCATGTTTTTCAGGCTTTGGCCTAACAGTGCACAGACAAGTGCACACAGTAAGATGTGAACTTGAGGGGTAATAAGGTTTTAATAGAGCACAAAGCATATAAGTGAAATGAAAATATTTTAAAAATATTTGGCTTTTTGTGTAATACTTCCATTGAGTGGTCAGGAAGCTATTCTATTAATCATCTTCAGAGGAGAAAATCTGGGTTAGACGGTAGGCATAGTGGATTCTGTAATCACATCATTTCTACGGTGAGATGTGAGGTACAAAACTTAGTGGGTTCTGTAATCACATCATTTCTATGGTGAGATGTGAGGTACAAAACTTAAGAATCCTCAAAAGTTCACAGTCCAACTAGTTTTCTCTCTGCAATAACAGCCGTGGAAAGTTCTCACCAATACCCATAATTGTCTTTTTACTTCCACATGTGCATACATGTGGCAATAAAGTCTGTCACATCACTTGAAGCTGGACCAAGGCCCTTCCTTGTAGGCTGAGCAAGGTATCCTTCCATAGGGAACGGGCTCCAAAAAACGCCAGTTCATGCACTAGGGATAAATACTGGTTCCACAGCCAGTGGCCCGACACACTGCCCAAGCCACACAGCTGCTACCCACATTCAGAGAGCCTAGTTTGGTCCTATGCAGGTTCCCTAGCTGGCAATCCAGTCAGTGAGCTCCCATAGCTGGGGTCAGCTGTCTCTGTGGGCTTCTTCATTGTCATTATCACTTTCCTCCCTATAACTGGACTCCAGGGACTCATCCCAGTTGTTAGCTGTGGATCTCTTCATCTGCTTCAATCAGCTATTGGATAAAGGCTCTATGACGATAATTAAGGTAGTCATCAATTTGATCACAGGGAAAGGGCAGTTCAAATATCCTCTCCACTACTGCTTAGTTTCTTAGCTGGAGTCATCCTTGTAGATTCCTGGGAATTTCCCTATACCAAGCACCTCGCTAACCCCATAATGGCTCCCTATAGTTTTTGCTGGCTTATTGTTGCTGCCTGTTGTGCAGTCCCTGTTTCCAGGGGGTGAAAAGCTGTGGAGGCAATGGCATAGGCCCTGAAAGATTCCAATGCAAGTTCTGTACTGTAAAAAGATGGGGGATTTTTTTTTATGGGGTTAGGGTAATTAAACTGTCACAGGAATACTTCTGGTTGGTCCTTTTGAAACTGGCAATCACTGCTAGCATTTTGTGATTGGCCAGGAGCGTGCATCATTAGTTACTGTGCTTTAGGTCTGCTGACAGGTTGTCTTGGCCAATTCTGCTTACTCATTGTGAGTTTCCATGCAATTGCTTGTATTTGCTCTATTGCCCTGCCTCATCTCACCCTGTATGTTTTATTTTTATTGGGCAACCTAGTGGGAGTTATGGATTTTTATAACCCCACCTCAGGGACCGCCTCCCAAGCACTTTGATCTGTGTCTGTCTTTGGTTGGCCTGCCAGACTGGCTCAAAACTGTCTTTGACTACCAGTCTTCTAAGGGTGAGGTCTCCAGAAGGTCCCAAGAAGTCAGAAGTCAGGGGAGACTTTTAGGAGAACTAGGGCTTTAAATGACCTCTTGTGTTTGCATTAGTCAAGCATCGACCACCTCCCTTGGAGGTTTTTGTTAGCAGGCTCCATAGCCATTAGCACCTGGAGTATTGCCTTGTTCACCTGCTGTTGTCAGGATCTTAGCTGTAGGAGACACTTGTTTTCATAGACTACCCCAGGAAGCTGGTTGAGCCCATAAAGCTTGGGTGGCAGGAACTCCCTGTTGCAAACTGGGCACTGGAAGAGGACCTAAAGGTGTTCAACAATGCTCTCGAGCTAACTAGTAAAGTCACTGAAATCTCTATTAAGGTTGGTTCTACTGCTGTTCAAGGAACCTCAGCAGAGGGAACAAACGTATTGGGGCAATCTATCTTTTAAAAAGACAGCTACTATATTACTGAAATCAAAGAAATCTGCTTAGTAGATTAGAAAAATTCACCTTAACCATTGCAAACAAAGGCAGACCACTTACCTTCATGCACCAGGAGTGTGAAGCCATTGTCCATCACTTATATCAGGACTCGGTGGGGCGGGGCTTTGCCAGTCTCATGCCCAGTTTGTCATAGCCCTTTTGTCATTTATGGCCTTTGGTCTTTGGACAAGCCCTGGGACAATCCCTACACAAGTGGCCAGACTGTCCACACCCCATCAAGTACAGTCTGGTGTGGTAGAATTATTATCCTTTTCAAGTTTGGCATTGACCAAGGTATTGGTGGAAGCTGTAAGGGATGAAATGGGCCCATTTATGTGTCAATATCTTGGGTGGCTAAAACCCACTTACAAATATCTTCACTTGTAACAGGCACAATGGCATTACAGGTGACAGTGTTGAGCCCCTCCCTGGTTTGCTGTTTAATAAGGATATTCTTGGTAGGGCTAGATAGGACACACTTTTTTATGATTTTGGTGACACAGCTCAGAAATTTGGGAAATGGTTGCACAGCCTACTGGACCAGATTGTGGAAATAGCCTACACTGTCTTGGGGAGTACAAAATTTGAGGGTCTTGAAGGCTAGGTAAGATACTTTTTGGTAATAGGCATGCACGCCAATCATGGGTTGTGATACAGGATCAGTGTATTTATTGTTCATGGCCAGTAAGCATGTCGAGGGTGACATTAAGTCCAAATTCCAAATTTGTATGGACTTGGGTCTCTGCTGCATCATCATAAGCAGAGCACTATTGGAGCAAAACAGAGGAGTCAAGGACTACCTTCAACATAGAGTACTAACCGTAATAAGTTTGGAGCTGTATGGCCCATTGTCTGAGTACTTGCCCAAGATAACAAGAATCAGGGTTGCATTGGTCACCCTTGCACACCCCATATGGCTCCCAGCCTGCTTCTGGCCCTGCTTCTGCTGGGAGGGCACATAGCTGACAAGGACAACATCACTGGGGCCTGCAGACTCTACAGGGATGGGATGCACTGGGAAGAAGTCAAGCATATCCAAAATTGTCTGGAAACGCAGATGTGGGACCTACCAGTGACCCTTCCCATTCAGTGACAAGCACAGGTGTTTGGCCTTGCCCTGGAAGTTGAAAGTGAGGACTTTTTTTTTTACCACATCTTCTCTCATTCTGAGGTACCAGAAATATACCATGGGAGCCAGTGCCTCCTCCTAGCACTAACTGGGCAGCTTTGAGTAGAGAAAGCATGGCATGGAACCAAGGATATCCTGAGAAGGTCTGATTCCCCTCAGCGCCCTCTGACTCTTTGTGGAGCAGGAATGACTCTGTGGCTGCTTCTGGAGTATTCAGGGAATGGAAAGGGGTTGAGAGAGGATGAACTATCCCTGCTGGAAGTCCCTCCTAAATGGGAATATGAGGGAGCAATTCCGGAGGAAGCAGTTCCACTGAGTCCAAGTGGGAGGCAGTACTAGAAGAGAAGGATGATGATGTCTGGTCAGAAGGGCTCCAATAAGACCCCTGCATCTGGCGATCATTACTCTCACTGGGTCGCAGCAGCAGATCCTGGCTGGGAAGACTCTGAATGATTCAGGAAGGGCAACTCCAGGCTGTCTGTGTTATCCTTTGTGAGCAAGGAGGTCCCAGGGACAAAGGGTAGGGTCGTGTGATGGAGGCTGATAGCATGGCAGGACTTAGGTGAATGTCAGACATCCAGGCCAGCACATGACGTGCATCAGTTGTCTCCAGAATGTAGTCTGAATGGCCTTCTACATTAGTCATAAACATGTTCTCTCCGGCAGGCATCTTTAGGGCTATGGCTGTGTGGATATCAGTGACAGTAGAACAGAAAATGCTGAGTCAGATCTGGGATGCCTTGGGTGGTATGAAGAACTCCAAGAGACTTCCTCCCTCTCCTCCTCCTCTTCTTCCTCCTCCTCCTCCTCCTCCTCCTCCTCCTCCTCCTCCTCCTCCTTTACTTCAGAGCAGTAAGGGACAGTTTTGCCACAGAGGCTGCCCTGCTCCCCCTGAGGTCATCCCAGAGGCCTCTCCTCCACCACCTACTCCTGCTGGGTCAGGGGCAGATTCTTCAGCCCCCATAAAACTGAGCAGCTCTTCTCTCTGTACCATTCCTGCTCCATCTTTCAAGATTCTCCCTCCATGACTCAGACTCAGCCTCTCAAAGTCATGAGTCTACCTCTCCCTAGTGGATGTGTCATCACCAGCCAATCCCTTATGAACAGTCCCAGCAGCACAAGAGGAGATGGAGTTGCTGTTTGACACCTAGGACTGGAGGGCCTGGTGTGGTCTCCAGAGGCCCAGCTGGGGAGGAAGTGTCAATGGTCCTTGCCAGGGCAAAATGCCTCATAAAGAACTTCTGTCTGAACGACCTAGAGAACAGAGAAAAACACATTTCTTGAGCTTCAGCTTTGAGGACATTGTAGAGGAGGAAGAGAATGAAGAAGGTAGGGGGGGCAGGTAGGTCTTAAGAAGATAGAGATGATCACAACTCAGCCAGAGTCCCTCCCACCCTGCAGGGTCAAGCTCTGTTGTGGTGCAATCTCCATCCACATCAGGGCTCAATGAGGCCAAGACAATTGGGGAGAGTGAGCCCAAGGCCCAGGCTACATCACTTTCCATGTGCTGCAGAAATAACTCAGGAAAAAAAATGGCTAGAAAAGGCAGCTTCTGCTTCAGGCTCTGTATATTGTGGGTTGGAGGTCAGGTAGAGGCAAAATCAGTGGGCAAAATCCAGGACAGAAGTCCTCGAATGGTACTCACAGAACTCTTACCAACTTGGGGGAGAGGGTGGTGGCAGGGTGGTGGCAGCTCTGGCTGAGAAAGGAAGACCCCATCCTCTGTTGAAGGACTACCATTCATGACAGGCCCCATGAGAAAACTGAGGAATGGCAGCAAAGAAGAAAGCAGCCGGAAGATACAGGGTGAGCAGCAACAATTGTATCTCAGTTCCCATACTCAGCTCCAGGGTCAAGCTAGTGGAAGTAGCCAGGCTAACAGAAATAGCTGCCTTCTGAGGAGAATGTTCCAATCCCATAAGAGAAAGGGATTAAACCACAATCGAAAGGCCAAAGCCTTTCAATTAATTAAGAGAGAAGTCAAATAAGAAACCAGATGGCTGGTGATCACATAACTGGATTATTTGAGAAGAGAAACTTGGAGAGGAAGGTCAACAGTCCACATGCCGAATAGCAGTTGGGACTCCTCATAAAGCAAGTGAGTCTTCAGACAATCCTGGAGAGTGGCCCTGGGCAAAAGTCGTCAATTGCTCTTAGGCTGCAAGGGAGTCTATGTAAGAACAAGGACAGAAACAAAAGGGAATGCAGTGTTTGCGGACCCAGTATGCTGCTAATAGTGAGGAACTTCTGAGGTTTGTTAGGCTGCAGTCATATGTTCATAGTGTCTCCTTGTGAAAAGGACCTTCTGAAGGGTCCTTTATTGGTTCTACATCCTAGGTGGTCAGCCCTTACGTGGAGGTACTGGGACAAACCATGTCATGATGGGAAGTTTCTAACCAGGATGTCAAACAGGCAAGAAAGAAGAATGTAGGGATAGAAACGAAAGCGCCAGCTCACCAAAGGCTTAGAAAATGTAAATAGGGGTCAGCTCCCTGCATACAGCCAAAAGGCTGGTTATCCTTTGCTTTAAGTCTAATATCCACTTATGAGTGGGTACATAAGCATGTTTGAGTCTGGATTACAACTCAGGATAGTTTTCTCACACTCCATCCATTTGCCTAAAATTTTCAAGATGTCATTGCTTTTTACCATATGTAAATGGACCACATTTTTTAAATTCATTCTTCAGTGGAGGGACATCTAGGTTGTTTCCAGGTTCTGGAAATTATGAATAATGCTGGTATGAACATAGTTGATCGAATGTCCTTTTAGTATGACTGTGCACCCTTTGGGTATATACCCAACAGTGATATTTCTGGGCCTTAAGTCAGATTGATTCCCAATTTTCTGAGAAACCACCATACTTATTTGAAAATGGCTGTATATGTTTGTATTCCCACCAGCAATGGAGGAGTGTTTCCCTTATTCCACATCCTTTCTAGTATAAGTTGTCATTAGTGATTTTGATCTTAGCCATTCTGACAGGTGTGAAATGATATCTCACAGTTAGTTGTTTTGATTTGCATTTCCTTGAGAGATAAGGATGTTGAACAATTTCTTAAGTGTCTTTTGGCCATTTGAATTCCTCTCATGAGAATTCTGTTTAGATGTACCCTATTTTTTTTAATTGGATTATTTGGGTTTTTTTTTTTTGACGTCCAGTTTCTTGAGTTCTTTGTTTATTTTGGAGATCAGTCAGATGTGGGGTTGGTGATGATATTTTCCCTTTCTGTAGGATGCTGCTTTGTCTTAGTGACTGTGTCTTTTGCCTTACAGAAGCTTCTCAGTTTCAGGAGGTCCCATTGTTATCAATCTCAATGTCTATGCTACTGGTGTTATATTCAGGAAGTTGTCTCCTGTGTCAATGTGTTCAAAACTACTTCATACTTTCTCTTCTTTGAGGTTCAGTCTGCTAGATTTATGTTAAGGCCTTTGATTCATGTGGACTTGAGTTTTGTGCATGGGGACAAATATGGATCTCTTTGCATTCTTCTACATGTTGACATCCAGTTTTACCAAGACCATTTGTTGAAGATGTGTTCTTTTTTCTATTCTTCACCCTCATTGTATAATTTCAGCTTCTTTGTCAAAAAATCAGGTGTTCATAGGTGTATGGATTAATATCAGGGTCTTTGATTCAATTCCATTGGTCTACCTCTCTGTTTTTGTGCCAATACCAAGATATTTTCATTTCTTTAGCTCTACAATAGAGCTCAAAGTCAGGATGGTAATGTCTCTGGAAGTTTCTTTATCATACAGGATTATTTTGTTTATCCTGAGTTTTTGGTTTTTCTGTATGAAGTTAAGTGTTTTTCTTTTGAGGTCTGTGAAAAACTTGGATGGGTTTTTTTTGTTTTTTTGTTTTTTTTTTTTGAGGGGAATCACATTAAATCTATGGATTGCTTTTGATAAGCCTGCCATCTTCACTATGTTGATCCTACTTATCCAAGAGCATAAGACATATTTCCATTTTTTAGTATCTTCTACATTTTTTTTTCTTCAGTGACTTAATGTTCTTGTTTTAATGGTCTTTCACTTGTTTGGTTAGAGTTACTCCAAGATATTTTATGCTGTTTGTGACTATTGTGAAGGATATTGTTTCTCTGATTTCTTTCTGTGCCTATTTGTAATCTGTACATAGGAGGGTTATAAGCAGAGACTGCTCATTCATTCCTGGCTGTCCAGACACAAATAATTATACAGAAACTGTATTAATTACAATACTGCTTGGACTATTAGCTCAGACTTCTAATTAACTAACTCCTTTTGTTGTCGTATTGCTCTAGCTAGAACTTTAAGAACTATATTGAATAGATATGGAGATAGTGGGCAGCCTTGTCTTGGTCCTGATTTTATGGGAATCACTCTGTTTCCTTTCATTTAGTATCACATTGGCTGTTGGCTTGCTATATATTGCCTTCATCATGTTCCTTGTATCCCTCTCTAAGACCTTTATCATGAAGGGCTGTTAGATTTTGTCAAAGGCTTCTTCAGCATCTAATGAGATAATCATGTGGGTATTTTTTTTCTTTCAGTTTGTTCCTATGGTGGATTACATTGACAAGTTTTCATATGTTGAACCATCCCTGCATCTCTGGGATGAAGGCTATATGACCAAGGTGGATGATTCTTATCATGTGTTCACAGATTTGGTTTGCCAGTATTTTATTGAGGATTTCTGTACCAATGTTCATGAGTGAGATTGGTCTGTAATTTTATTTTGTAGTTGCATCTTTGTGGATGTAACTAACTGTTACCTCGTGAAAAAGAGCTTAACAATGTTTCTTCTGTTTTTATTGTGTGTAACAATGTGAAGAATCTTGTTATTAGCTCTTCTTTGAAATTTTGATAGAGTTCTGCACTGAAACCATCTGATCTAGCTTTTTTTGATGGGGTGTAGACTTTTGATGACTGCTTCTATTTCCTTAGGGGTTATGGATATATTTAAATTTTTTGTCTAGTTTTCATTTAATTTTGACATATTATAACTATCCATAAAACTGTCCATTTCCTTTACATTTTCTAATTTTGGGGAGTTAGGTTTTTGAAGTATGATATGATTTCCTCCATGTCTGTTGTTATGTCCCCGTTTTCATTTATGATTTTGTTAATTTGGATATTCTCCCTTTGTCTTTTCGTTAGTTTGGTTGAAGATTTGTTTATCTTGCTGATTTTCTCTAAGAATCAACTCTTTATCTTTTATCTCATTGATTCTTTTTATTGTTTTCTTTGCTTCTATTTTATTGATTTCAGCCCTCAATTAGATTATTTCCTGGTGTCTATTCTTCCTGAGTGAGTTTTCTTTTTTCTTTTTTTTTTTGTTCTACAGCTGCCAGGGGTGCTGTTAAGTTGCTAGTGTTAGATTTCTCCAGGTTCTTTATGTAGGTCTTTAGTGCTATGAATTTTCTTCTTTGTACTGCTTTCATAATGTCACATAGGTTTGAATGTGTTGCACATTCATTTTTTGTTGAATTCTATGATATCTTTAATTATGTCCTTTGTTTTCTCCTTGACCCAGGGGTGGTTTAGTTGAGCATTGCTCAATTTCCATGAGTTTGTAGACTTTCTGAAATTAATGTTGTTGTATTCTAACTTTAAGTCATGGTGATCTGATACGATAAAGGGGGCTACTCCATTTTTTTGTATCTATTGAGGTTTGTTTTGCTACCAAATATGTGGTCAATTTTACAGAAGTTTCCATAAGGTGATGAGAGACGATATATTCTTTTCTGTTTGGGGGAAATTTTCTATAGGTATCTGTTAAAACCCATTTGTATTATAACATCTGTTAGTCCTTTATTTCTTAAGTTTCTGTCTGGCAGGCCTGTCTAGTGGTGAGAGTGGGATGTTGAAGTCTCCTACAGTTAATGTGTGGGGTTTGATGTGTGACTTAAAGTTAAATAATATTTCTTTTACAAATGTGGATGTCCTTGTATTTGGGACATAGATATTCAAAATTGAGATTTCATCTTGCTGGATTATTCCTGTGACAAATATTAAATATTCTTCTTCATTTCTTTTGATTGATTTATTTTGTAGTCTATATTGTTAGATATTGGATAACTACACCAACTTATTTCTTAGATCTATTTGATTGGATTATCTTTTTTGACTTTTTATTCTGAGGTAATGTCTGTCTTTGAAGTTGAGATATGTATCTTGTATGCACCAGAAGGATAGATAATGTTTTTTAATATACTCTGTTAGCCTTTTTATTTTTATTGGCAAATTGAGATCATTGATATTAAGAGATATTAATGACCGATGATTGTTAATCCCTGTTATTTTTTGTTTTATTGGTGGTGGTGGTATTGTGTGTATATATTTTCCTTCTTTGGGATTTTTCTGGTGTGGGATGATCTATTGCCTGAGATTTTGCTGGTTTAGCTAACTTCTTTGTGTTGTAGCTTTCCTTCTAGTCCTTTTTGTAAGACTGGATTTATGAATAGGTATTGTTTAAATTTGGTTTTGTCACGGAATATATTGTTTTCTCTGTCTATGGTGATTGAAAACTTTGCTTGTTATAGTTGTCTGGGCCAGTATCTGTAGCCCTTAGTGTCTACAGAACATCCATCCAGGACCTTCTGGCTTTCAGAGCTTTCATTGAGAAGTTGGGTATGATTCTGATTGGTCTGGTTTGATATGTTACTTAGTCTTTGTCCTTTGCAGGTCTTAATATTCTTTCTTTATGCTGCATGTTTAATATTTTGATTATTATGGGGCAAAGGGAATTTTTCTTTTGGTGCAGTCTATTTGGTGTTCTATAAGCTTCTTGTAGCCATATCATTTTTAGGTTTGGGAAGTTTTCTTGTATGATTTTGTTGAATGTATTTTCTGTGCCTATGAGCTGGAGCTCTCCTTCTTCTATCTCTATTATTCTTAAGTTTGGTCTTTTCTGTTGTCTCAGATTTCCTGGATACTTTGAATTATTTTAAGATAAGAAATTGTTGGGTTTAACATTTACTTTAACAAATGAATCTATTTTCTCTATCCTATCTGTAACACCTGAGATTTTCTCTTCCATCTCTTACATTCTGTTGGTTATGCTTGCATCTGTAATTCTTGATCTCTTTCCCAGATTCTCCATTTCCAGAATTCCCTTGGATTGTGTTTCCCATATTGCCTCTATTTCAACTTACAAGTCTTGAACCATTTTCTTCAATAGTTTGAATTTTTTTAGTTTTTTGTTGTTGTTGTTGATTTCTTCCATTTTTTTCCTACTTCTTTAAGGGAATTTTTCATTTTCTCTTTAAGATCCTCTATCATAAAGTTTATTTTAAACTCATTTTTTCCCTGCTTCATCTGCACTAGAATATTCGTGCCTTGCTGATGCAGAATCACTTATTTCTGGTGGTTCTATATTGCTCTTTATGTCGTTGAATGTATTCTTACACTGTTGCCTACCCATCTCTTCCTCCAGCGGGTGTTAGTGGGGTTTCTGCTTCGTGGGGTTCCTCTTCCTCCGATTGATGCAGGTGGGGCTGTGGGTTAGGTTGTCATTCTTCATCTATGTGCAGTCTCTTGTGGTTGCTGTGATTGCTGATACATCCTTGGGGTTCCTCCAGGTGCAGGCAGGGACTAGGCTCCAGGAATCACAGATGCGGTTGAGGATGGTTGAGACAAGGGGTGGATGCTTCCGGATCTCTGGAGGGTCAATGGGTGGGGGTGGGAATTTGGGTGTCCCTCTGGTATCTAGGGCCTAGAGAACAAAATCCTCCATCCAGAAACCCAGACACTTATTCCAGTGCAGTCAGGGTCAGTGTTCTGGTGGTTGCAGATATGGTGGAGGATGATTAGGGAATGGGGAGGCTGCTTTCAGTCTCTGAGGCTTCAGTGGGTGGGGGGGCTGTGGGATGTGCCTCTGGGGGGCAGGGTCCTTCAGGTTGGAACCCATTCACTCACCTCTCCAGGTGCAGTCAGGGCCCAGACTCTGGCAGTCACAGTTGCATGGGGAATTGTTGGGAGCATGGTGAACTTGCTCCTGAGTCCCTGGGGCTTTGGTGGGTGGGGTGCATTATGAGATGTGACTCCAGGGGTTAAAGCCTAGGAAGCAGGACCTCCAGCTGGGAACCCAGATGTTTACTTCTTCAGGTGCATCCAGGGCCAACTGTAATATATTTAATTTTGATGATTGAATTTTCATTGATTTTTTTTTCTTGTTAAAGTTGTTTGCATTTAATTTGCTGTTGAAGAGTGTAATATGTTTCTAACACATGCTTTTATTCTAACATACTCATTTGAACCTTCTTGATTACATTCCAAGTATAACTTGGATTTTATCACATTTATATGAAAGCCTTTGCTGCCAAGCATGATGATCTGTTTGCAAGCCACAAGTTCCATATGATAAAAGAAGAAAAGCAACACTTTTAAATTACCTTCTGACCTCTGCTTATAGGTGCTACAACACATGTACACAAAATATAATAAATATTTTAAAAACACTTATCATTGGCTACTAGTCTCAATGTTAATGAACAGATCATTTTTAATCCTCCTGTATAATTACAATAATTGAACCAATTTGAGGCTGCTTCTGCGGTATGTTATTTTCTTGGGTAGCTGTTGTGTCTTACTGCCCCTTTTGAAGATGTAGATGATTTTAGCTATTCAACATGTGGTTTTTTCAAAGTTCCCAATCATGCTATGAACATCAATGGGTTAGTTGTTTGGAAACAAGGAGGGGATACTTGGCACAGGGACAACCTGGAACTGTCCAGTGTAATTTTGCTTTCCCTTGTCGGGCAGGCACAGTGGTAGTCTGATAACTTTAGTTTGAGTGAGGACTGTCCTGTGTTGAGGTGGAACTGTAGGTCACTGAAATCCTGCTAAGCACTGGTTCATAGAGTTTCATGAACCATAGAGTTTCTGGGTATTTGTAGACTCGCTGAGCTTATTAATGTCTTGTGTTGCTCTGTTGACATTCTCTGAGTGGCAAAGGACGAGAGGACTAGACTAGCTTGTTAAATACCCCTGCAGTGCACTTTTTCCCTACTCAAGACCAATCTTTTCTAAAAAATCAGCTGGACGCATAACATCTCTCTTCCTGGGAAATAGAACGCTTTCTCAGCCTCTAATGGTGCTCAAACTGTCAAATATTCCCAGGCAGGTAGCCCCGTGCCAGCAGGAATGCAGTTTTCTTGGCCAGAGGCGAAGAACAAAAAAAATGGTCTTTTTACCTTCACTACCTTTGAAGATTTGGAATTTCTCTAACTTTTTAGCTTTCAGTGGGTTTGATTTCTGGAAAAGGAAGAGACAGGGAGCACTGTGCTGTGGCAGACTGATGGTGGCTGTTACCTTAGTTTGAAAAAACTGCAGGTGAGTTTGCTCAACTCTCTGCTTCAGAATACTCTCCTTAGTCTTCCCCTCTTTTCCTGCAGTGGTGGCAGTGCCTAGGCAGCTGAGAAACTTCTTTAAGTACTTCTGTTACTAAAACTATGAGACATTTTATGATGTGATAGATGGGAGATTTTGAGAAAGAGTGGTGATACAAAATTAGATATTAGCAAACTGATATTGAAGTGACATGACATAAATGTGTGTGTGGATTTTTATGTATATATAAAATTTAATCTATTTTTATCAAGTTTAATGTGCCCTCTACCATGTTTACTTCATCAATCATTTTAACGTACTAACTGCTGACTTTGCAGTCATGTGAAATGAAAATTTGGAAAATATGTTTTTTTTTTATTTTGATACATGTATGTTAGTGTTGGTCTTTTTCTGCTTCTTGTTAATTCGTCTTGAGAAAAGTGTATGTAAATAAACCTCCTGGCTTTAGAAGGTTTTTTCCATTTGTCGTGAAAAGCATGTTAGAAGAGCTGTTCAAATATCTCTTAACATAGGCTCCATTTTGTCTCTTACTATACATACATACACACTAGAGTGATAAGGCTGAATGTCTTAGCTGCAATACAGACACAGCTTTCCCCTTTGTAAGATTTTAGTTCATTATGAGTAACAAAGATCATGTCAGTTCAGATACCAGCATAAATGGTGGACTGCCCCCACAAACTTAATTCCACAACTGAGGAACTTTAACCTTTGAGGGCTTTTGGGGTATGAAGGTTTGATCTTTTACAGGGACGTGGCCCTTCCTGGGCCCTTCCAGTGGATGCTCTACAGTCACCTATATATGTCCATCCATGAATGGCCTTAGTGAGTATTGAAAAGAAAATATAGAATTGGTAGGGCACGAGAGAGGGGACCTAGAGGAGTTAGAATGGAAGGAGTGTTGAGATGATCAAAACCTACTATAAAAACTTGTAAAATTCTTTAAAATTAACAACAAAAAAGGAATACATATGACAAGGTTCACATAAGACATTTGAGGAGTGTCCAAAATAGTGAATAACTAAAAAAAATTTTAAGGTAAAAATGACTAATATGTCTAGCCTGAAAGAATCCTGGCTTCAGAATGAATTTACATGATCCATTTTTACATATAGAAGTCTCTGCATATCATTCACTCTTTTGGCTCTTATGAAATAAGGGAACTAGAGAAGATGATTTCATGAAATAGTTATTCAATACTATTTAATACTCACTTGCAAAAAGTAAAATACCTTGTTTTCTTCCAGTTCTAAAATTTGGAGATGAATGAAAAAAATTGTGGGGTCCCAAATTCATCAACCATAAAATGTCTTTTAGAGAAAGAGGAAATGACAACTCAGCCTGAGTCTTGAAAATGTGTAGGTTGCAATAAGATTCTATACAGAAACTAAAACGTGTTTAAGTTGTAATGGGCTCCTACGTAGGTACTTAAATATCTGTGGGTTGCAAAGCGATCCTCTATAGTAGCTTAAACATGCACAGGTTGCAATGGAATCCTATATAGTAAAATGGAACAGTGAC
This sequence comes from Myodes glareolus, assembly GCF_982192425.1. Classification (NCBI taxonomy): domain Eukaryota; kingdom Metazoa; phylum Chordata; class Mammalia; order Rodentia; family Cricetidae; genus Myodes; species Myodes glareolus. The sequence goes on along the minus strand of NC_142043.1, from coordinate 17,707,196 downwards.
TTTAGAAAGTTCCTCCACAGTTTGGCAACACAGCCTCTTGGAGAGGCAGAAGTATGGCTTTTAGATAATTTTAGTGGTGGGCCTCAGGAACTGGCTCAGTTGCTAAGATGCTTGCTGCTTGCAGGGGACCTTGACTTATGTCTGTTCCACCCATGTCAGAGTTGGACAGACAGTAGATGCTACAACCCTAGTTCTAGGGAAGGGGAAATGCAACAATGGAAAGGAAAATTTCATAGAGACACACTGCCTCCAAAAATAGAAAATGAAAGAGAAACAATACAATGTTGACATTTGGCCTCCACCTCTACACACACACAAACACACACATACACACACACACATACACACATACATACATACATACATACATACATACATATACACCAATAATCATAATGTAATAAAATAGTAATAAGCTTAAATTAAAAGATAAAACTGCTTTGATGGCTTATATAACCTGTCCCAAAAGTTACCTACTGTTTGGTACAATACTTATGTTCATTTCATTGTCTCTATTTATTTTTAATGGAATATATGTATGTATAATTTTTAAACTTATTTTTGGGTATGTGTACATATATATGCATATTTGCTCCATGTGTTCCAGTGCCTGCAAAAAGTAGAAGAGGGTTTGGATCCCTCAGGACTGGAGGTACAGATAGTTGTGTGCTCTGATACATAGGTGCTGGGAACCAAACTCAGGTTTTCTTGGAATAATAGGAAGTGTACTTAACTGTTGAGTCATCTCTTCTTTCTCTCAATATGTATGTTTTTAAAGAATAGAGTTATCTAAAGTTTGAACCTCCAAAATTATTTGAGAATAAAGTCAATGACAAAGTTCGAAACGTTTTTGTTCCACTTGTAGAGTTTGTTACCAGCATGCATAAGATCAAGGTCTGACTATTATTCAAACTATTTAAACAACTTCGTTCAAAACATAGTTATTTAAAGAATATCAGGTAGCCTATGCTGGAGAGGATATGGAGTAAGGAGAACACTCATCTATTGCTGGTGGGAATGCAAACTTGTGCAACCACTTTGGAAATCAGTGTGGTGGTTTCTCAGGAAATTTGGAATCAACCTACCTCAGGATCCAGCAATACCACTCTTGGGAATATACCCAAAAGAAGTCCAATCATACAACAAAAACATTTGTTCAACTATGTTCATACCAGCATTATTTATAATAGCCAGAACCTGGAAACAACCTAGATGCCCCTCAATAGAAGAATGGATAAAGAAAGTGTGGAAAATATACGCACTAGAGTACTACTCAGTGGTAAAAAACAATGACATCTTGAATTTTGCATGCAAATGGATGGAAATAGAAAACACTATCCTGAGTGAGGTAACCCAGACCCCCAAAAAAGAATATGGTATGTACTCATTCATTAGTGTACTGTAGCCATAAACCAAGGACATTAAGCCTATTGTTCACAAACCTAGAAAAGCCAAATAACAAGGTGAACCCAAAGAAAAACATGTATAGATCCTCCTGGAAATTGGAAGCAAACAAGATTGCTGGGCAAGAGTTGGGAACATGAGAGTAGGGGTAGGGTTGGGGTGAAGTTGGAGTAAGGGGAGATGGGGAGAAGGAAGGGAGAAGGGAAAGACTGGCGAGATCTTGGGGGAGTGGGAGGGTGGTGATGGAGGAAGGGCAGATATAGGAGCAGGGAAGAAGATATCTACATTAAGGGAGCCATTTTAGGGTTAGCAAGAGACTTGGCTCTAGGGGGGATCCCATATGTCCACGGGAATGTCCCCAGTTAGGTTCTTGGTCAGCAGAGGAGAGGGTGCATGAACTGTCCTTGCCCCACTATCACACTGATGATTATCTCGAATATCACCATAGAATGAATCTTCATCCGGCAACAGATGGAAATAGAGACAGAGACCCTCATCAGAGCATTGAACTGACCTCCCAAGGTCCAGTTGAAGGGCAGAAGGAGGGAGAAGACAAGCAAGGAAGTCAGGACCGCGAGGGGTTGGTCCACCTACTGAGACAGTGTGCCTGTTCTAATGGGAGCTCACCAAATCCAGCTGGGCTGGGACTGAATGAGCATGCACTCAAACCAGACTCTCTGAATGTGGCTGAAAATGGGGGCTGACTGAGAAGTCGTTAATAAAGGCACTGGGACTTGTTTCTACTGCATGTACTGACTTTTTGGGAACCTAGTCTATTTGGATGCAAAGCTTCCTAGGCCTGGATGTAAAGAGAAGGGCCTTAGACTTCCCACAGGGCAGGGTTCCCTGCCCTCTCTCAAGCTGGGGAGAGGAGGGAGGAGCGGGAATGGAGTGGGGGAGCAGGAGGGGATTGGGAGGAGGGGATGATTTGAATGGAAAAAAAAAAAAGAATATCTGGTACCCAGTAGTAAAAAGGAATCATCTTTGGAGTGTTTCTGGTACAATAAACAACCAAAGCATTCTTTTCTGTCTTAGTCAGTTTTTATATCTAAAACTCTAAAAGTCTATCTACATACCTATCTATCCATTCATCTATTACCTCCTCATCAATTATATAGTCTACTTGTATTTGTCAACTATTACCTGTAATGCCCCAGCATCTTCTCTGTGTTTGCTATTGGGTACGTGTCTGTGCTTTAAGATATTCTTCACATCTGGTAATTTAATCAGCATGGCATCCTAAAAGATTAATAGGCTAAGTAGAGAAAATGCAAAAAAACAAAAATTGTTTATCCATTTTAATGAAGGGAGAATTTTAATTACTACTGGTTTCAAAAGACTTGGGAAGATAAAGTTTATTTCTAGAAAGAGGAGGAAAAAAATAGCCATAGTTCAGTAGCATTTACAATCAAGTTTCAAATAACTGTCAAAAGTTTCCTTTAAATGCTAATAAATAAGTTAGTTACTCCTATTTCGTACCAAGGGACTGCTCTATGACACACAGTAAGTGCTCTGTAAAAGGAAGTTCACATACCTTTAGGATATGCCTGACTGTAAGCAAAGTGGGCAGAGGAGGAATACGAGATGAAGCATTTGCTGAAGTTGCCGTCCTCTTGAAGCTTCTTTGTGTCCTGGGCTCTGAGAATTTTATCAACAGAATGAGTGATAACAGAGTCCACCAGAGCCCTGGAGAGAACGCCATAGGGAACCTCATGACCTGTGTCCTTAGGGACCACCCAGCCAGATCTAGTCCAATTGTTATAATTCAGGTATCTCAAATTCACGTATCCTGATTGGTAAAACAAAAGAAAATACTTCCGCATTGTTGTCAACACTTTGTGGGCTCTCTAAATAATCTAATTTTTAATATCACATTTGTTCCTTTCTTTTTATCTCTTTTCTAATGTTTTTAATGAGAAGGCTTACTTTCTAGACTATAGCCTCAAGGACAGACCTCCTAAAGAACTGACCACTGAATAGCATACCTAGACAAGGGTGCTATGTCCTAACATGAAGGAGAATAAATATTCATGATCTGAACAATATTTATGAACTGACATTAGCATGACCAAGTGGTTGTGTGTACTTGTAATCCTACCACTAGGGAGGCTGAGACCAGGTGATGCCGGCCTGGGATGCATAGTCTCAACAACAACAACAACAAACTCTGAAAACAAATCACCAGGATCTCAGATATGTGCTTATATTTTCTTCATTTTATTTCCATCAATTATTTTCCTAACTTCAAGTTTTGTGTTATAGTTTGACTCTCTTTTTCTTCAAAATGGATTTATTTTGTGCCCTTTTGTACTTGACACCTTATACAACCTCAATCCTATGCAAGGTTCTACATTAATGTACATGTTGTAGACTTTTCATTCATTTTATTGTGACTTTTATCAAGTGTGTTCTTTGACAAATGCATAACTGTATCTAATGCAGTCTAGTTACTCTTATCCTACCTCTCTCCTCTCCCTTTTTGAGCATTGTCAATGCCTTCTTCTTCCCTAAAAAATCCTTCCCACAATCATATCTTCTTGTTCTGTTGGATATACTATAAGTTACTTAGTATTTCAACCCGTTATGCACATTCATAAATTTTGAAATGATAATTTCACAGAAATCCTTCTGAACAAATAAACCTTTCTCTTAACTCTTGTCCTGACTAAAATTTCTTATGATAATCTTTCTCCAGTTAACTAGCTGATGATTATCTCATTGATGGTACTCATCAGTTCCTGAAAGAGCTGGTTCTTCTGTTCCAGGTATTGTTTGTTCACTGTACTTTGATTTGTGCCACACATGGAAGGCATTTGTAAGTCTCTTGAAACCTTTATATGATTTCGAGATCTGTGTTATTTCTAGACTGATTTTTTTTTTTAGTTGGGCTGTCATTTCTTTCTGGGTCACACTTTTCTTCCACTTTGAATTTCTATTAACTCATATCTATACTGTGAATATTAAATTTTTGGGAGATGTTTTTCTATTTTGATAATTTTAACATTTAGGAATGTGTTCCAGGATATAACCATGATCCTTCGGAGCTTTTTTGTAAGCTCTGTGTGGAGAGACAGGATTGGTGTTTTCAGCTCCACTCCCCAGGCCGCCCTTCTGACACAGTCTGTGTCAGGAAATCTCATTATTGTGACTGGCAGATGAAGAGAATATTCCTTATTCTGTAGGAAGAAGCCTTGCTCATGTTTAGTGACTACTCCCCAGGTTCAATGGCTTCTTCAAAGTTTTGTGCATAGTTTGGATACAGTGACCCCTCTGAAAGTCTGAGTTCTGCTTGGCTGTGAAGCTTGCTGGTTGTGCTGGAAGTTCGAGTCACTTTGGCTTCCTAGAATGTCTATTTTGCCTGCCGACTCACAGACACAAAGAAGACAAATGCCGCTTGTTCAGCAGGTTCTATCATCTGGAAAAACCAGGATGGAAGCGAGGACACATGAGTAGGGCTGGCTTTACCTCATTTACTTTTCTTTGAGTCACTGTACTGGGACAATTATTTAAGACCCATGACAGCACATGATTTGGTTTATTTTTCAACTTTTTAAATTTGTTAATGTGGGAGTGAACTCTATTACTCTGTCATGGCAAAAAGCAGAAGCCCTGGATCAGCTTTAATTTGTTAAGAAATCCTGCTCCCTATCCCCAAGTGTGCTTAGATTTCTCATTTAAGTGTTTTTGGACTCATTTGACGCCGCTTCATTTTAATTGTCTTCTCTCCTTTTTGATTCTTTTCCCTTTCTTTTATTTTTAATTGGTTTTTCAAAGCAGTGCTTTACTATGTAGCTCAAGACCCCTCAAACTCAAGATCCCCTTTTCTCCATCTCTCAAATACTGTCATTACAGGCATGAAATACAGATGTGGGATTCCCCTCTGTATGCTATGAAAATATTTTATTGCCATTAGTTAATAAAGAAGCTGCTTTTGGCCAGTGACTAAACAGAATATAGCCAGACTGGAAAAGATATATCTAGAAAGAGTAGGTGGAATCAAGGAGGTGCCAAGTAGCTGCCACTGGAGACAGACTTTGGATGCTGGACATCGGCAGAACCTTACCAGTAGCCCACAACCATGTGGTGATTCACAGATTAATACAAATGAGTTAATTTAAGATGTAAGTGTTAGCTAGAAATAAGCTTAAACTATTAGCCAACAGCATTGCAAATAATAAAGTTTCTGTGTGATTATTTTGGGTCTGGGTGGCTGGGAAATGAACAAACAGCCTTTGATGACAGAATGGCACTCCCTGTCTGGGGAATAGATCCACATAAGACCTAAAAAAATAGTTTCAAAAGCAAAGGGCTTCTAGACCCACAAAAAAACAGGAGCCTAGCACAGTTTATTAGTAGCCACATTTTTTTTTTCCAGATGGGTTCTTTTTACTGGCTATGAGCAAGAGCACTATAGCTCCTTCCATTTAATTCTCCTTGACCCAAGGCTAGTGGCTTATTTAAATGTAAAATTGTAAAAATTGCATGGCTTCTTTAAGATCTGATTTCCTGGTTCATGTTGGCGAACAAACTCAGACTATTTCAGAAGGTTATGTATTTAAATGGGACTTCTGAGAAGAGTGCTACAACTTGCTAGATGGCCATATAAACCTTCTGTGTGCCTGAAAATGGGACTGTGAGCATGGCTTACAGAGCTGGTGCTGAACAGACCTCCACCATGTTGGACTGAGGGGAGTCTAGGTAAAGCAGCCTTAGTTCTAGCCATGTAGCTTAGCATTTTAAGAAGTGGTCCTGGTAAGAAAAGGATTACAGATACATAATAAAGACAGATTCAGATGAAAAAGATCTCTAAATGGGTCACAGTGTTAAATGAATGTACATAGGCTTGGGGGAGAGAAGAAAAAGAATAGAAAAATAAAACAAAGTCTTTAAAGAGACATAGTATAGACAATCATAGATTAAAGGAGTAAAAAAACTAAGCCAGGTAAAAGTGGAATATACACAGAGAGTCTGGATTATGTATATTATTATGTTTTCCTTGATATTTTTTACTGTGAATGAGCTAAGTACAGAGACACATTTCATTGTTCAGACTCTTAAGCTAAACCAACAAGTTACCTTAACTTCAAAATTTGGGTCTAAGGGTATGTTGCTTCGACAAATAGGTTCTGCTTTTGTTCCCACAAAAGATGAGAACCTGTGGATTCCTTCTAGACTAATGTGGTTTCATCTACCAAGACCCCCTCCCCCAAAAGTCTGCATGAATCCCTAAGTATTACTTAGTACAAAACAGCAGGAAGCAGTTTGGAGAGAACTATGCCCAAATTTCCAAATGGTGTTTATAAATGATTGTTTACATTTAAATGGGGTTGAGTGTGAGTGATTAATGGTCACAATCAACTTCTATAAAAAATGAGGAGAATGTGATATAGAGATAAATACTGTGCATTGGTATGGATCTTGGTTTATTGATACAAATTAATGGTCAGTTTGTTATATGTATATTTCTGCTCTTGATTAACGTATTGCATTTGTGCAGCTCATTTAAAATATAATATATAATTAAGAAATACAGGTAGATGATAGAAATTCATCTGTGATAATCAAACCTGTAGTAATGTTAGTTAGGCTTTCTAGATGTACAGAGATATATTTCAGATGGATAGGTATTCTTCAAACCTTTGAAAGACTAATAGAATATGGCATTTAAAATGATTTAAGAACTTAGGACTTTTCATGACAATGAAACACATCTACTTCTGGTCGTACCAATCTACTTCAAGAGGATGATGGGCTTCAAAAGAGGCTCCTTATGGAGTTTGTTAGCCATTTGGGCAAGAAACTGCTCTTGCTCGAACTGCTTGATGCTATGCTGTATAAATTGGACATGCAGGACCAACAGAAAAATGACGGCTAAAGTTGCCTAAAGAAGGTGAGACAGTCCTTCAGGGTCCCTGCTTCATGCAAGAACTGCCAGATATTCTAAAGAACAGAAGAGAAAGTGACTGATAAACTGAACGCTGGTGGAACTGTCTAAAAATTTTGGCTTCATGAAGGAGTCTGCCAGACACTGTGGGCCTGTAGGCTGAAGATGGATGCCGCAACATTACAGAAAAACTTTCAGTGGCTCTGCAGGCAGTGAGATATCTCTGTCAACATTAGAGTGTTGATTTTCTCCAAGAACCAGCTTTTTGCTTCGTTGATTCTTTGGATTGTTTTCTGTGTTTCTATTTTGTTGATTTCAGCCCTCAGTTTGATTATTTCCAGTCTTCTACTCCTCCTGGGTAAATCAGCTTCTTTTTTTTCCAGAGCTTTCAGGTGTTCTGTTAAGTCTCCAATATGTGCTTTCTCCATGTTTTTTAATTGGGCACTTAGTGCTATGAACTTTCCTCTTAGCACTGCTTTCATTGTGTCCCATAGGTTTTATTATGTTGTGTCTTTATTTTCATTAAATTCAAGGAAGACTTTAATTTCTTTCTTTATTCTTTCCTTGACCCAGGGATGATTCAGTAGTTGACTGTTCAACTTCCACGTGTTTGTAGGCTTTCTGGTGTTCAAATTGTTATTGAATTCTAACTTTATTCCATGGTGATCCGACAAGACACAGGTTGTTACTAATATTTTTTTATATCTGTGGAAGTTTGCTTTGTTACCAAGTATGCGGTCAATTTTCGAGAAGATTCCATGTGCTGCAGAGAAGAAGGTATATTCTTTTCTATTTGGGTGGGAGGTTCTATAGATATCTGTTAAGTCCATTTGATTCATTACCTCCAATAATTCTCTTATTTCTCTATTAGGTTTCTGTCTGATTGACCTGTCCATTGGTGAGAGAGGTGTGTTGAAGTCTCCTACTATTAGTGTGTGTGGTTTGATGACTGCCTTGAGTTCTAAAATTTTTTCTTTTGCATAAGTGGGTGCTTTTATATTAGGGGCATAGATATTCAGGATTGAGACTTCCTCCTGATGAATTGTTCCTGTTATGAGTATGAAATGTCCATCTCCATCTCTTCTGAATTATTTTAGTTTGAAGTCAATTTTGCTAGATATTAGAATGGTTACACCCGCTTGTTTCTTAGGTCCATTTGCTTGGAAAACCTTTTCCCAACCCTTTACTCTGAGTAGATGTCTATCTTTGTGGTTGAGGTGTGTTTCTGGTAAATAGCAGAATGTTGGATCCTGTTTTCGTATCCAATCTCTTAGTCTGTGCCTTTTTGTAGGTGAGTTGAGTCCATTAATATTAAGTGATATTAATGACCAGTGGTTGTTGATTCCAGTTATTATTATTTTTGTGTGTGTTTGTGTAGTAGAGTTTGTGTTTTTCTCTTCTTTGTGTTGTGGATGTGAAGGGTCGCAAGATGTCTGGGTTATTGTAGGCAGTGTTAGGAATGTTGGATTCCTTGGGTTGCTATTTTCCTTCTAATACTTTCTGTAAGGCTGGATTGTGGCTACGAATTGTTTAAATTTATTTTTATCCTGGAATATTTTGTTTTCTCCATTGATAGTGAATGATAGCTTGGCTGGGTACAGTAGTCTGGGTTTGCATCCATGGTCTCTTAGTTTCTGCAGTACCTCTATCCAGGACCTTCTGGCTTTCATGGTTTCCATAGAGAAGTCCAATGTAAGCCTGATAGGTTTACCTTTATAAGTTACTTGGCCTTTTTCCTTTGCAGCTCTTAATATTCTTTCTTTAATCTGTATGCTTTGTGTTTTGATTATTATATGGCGAGGGGATTTTTTTTTGATCCTGTCTATTCCGTGTTCTGTTTGCTTCTTGAACCTTCATTGGAATATCCCTCTTTAGGTTGGGAAAGTTGTCTTCTATAATTTTGTTGAATATATTTTCTGGACCTTTGATCTGCAATTCTTCTCCTTCTTCAATCCCTATTATTCTTAGATTTGTTTTTTTTTTATTGTGTCCCAGATTCCTTGAATGTTTTGTGATGACAATTTGTTGTATTTGCCGTTTTCTTTGATCAGAGCGTTTATTTTCTCTATGGTATCTTCAGAATCTGAGATTCGTTCTTCTATTTCTTGTATTCTATTGGCTAAGCTTGATTCTGTAATCTCAGTTCGTTTACCTAGGTTTTCCATATCCGGCCAGTTCTCGGTTTGTCTTTTTTTCATTGCCTCCATTTCAGTTTTCAATTCTTGAACCATTTCCTTTACCTGTTTGATTGTTTTTTTCTTGGTTTCCCAGGGTATCATTCACGGATTTACTCATTTCTTCAAACTTTTTGTTATACTTCTCATCCATTTCTTTACTCATTTCTTCAAACTTTTTGTTATACTTCTCCTCCAATTCTTTAAGGGAGTTATTCATATCCTGTTTAAGGGACTCTATTGCTTTCATAATGGTACTTTTTCCCACTTCTTCTGGATTAAGGTGTTCAAGTCCTTCTATTGTAGGGTCGTTGGGATCTGGTGTTTTCATGCTGTTTTTCAGATTGTTGGAGGAGGTCTTGCCTTGGCGTCTGCCCATCTTTTCCTTCAACTGCTCTCTATTAGATCTTCTGGTACCAGGTCAGGTTCCCTTGTTGGGCAGGGACTTCACTGACAGAAGGCTTACCTTTCCTCAGGCAGGCTATTGAAACACAGGCACTCCCTCCTTCCGGGTTGCACCTACAGCCCAGGCCCTAGTGTGAAAGGCAGCTGAGCTGGGGAAATTTTATGGCCCCAGGGGGAAGGGAGAAATATAGGAAGGTATACCTGGGTGAAAGCTAGGATGGGAAGCGGGAGAGCTTGGCAGGGTGGAGTCACCCTTGCAGGGTGCCCAGGGAATCCGGGGTTTGGGGAACATCTGAACTCCTCCTTGCCCGGCTGCTGCCTCAGGTCAGGAGCAAACTCACCCCTCTGATGGATGTCCGCCAGAGGATCAGTGTCCCTTGCAGGCCCGGAATGTCGCTGAACTGACACAGGGCCCACCTGTCCTGAGGCAGGCTTTTAAAACACAGGAACTGCCTCCTGCCGGGATGTGCCTACAGCCCAGGCCCAGCTCCCCAATGCACTTTCAATTAACTTGGTAATATATCCTTCTGGGGTCTTTGATGAAGTTGAAAAATAGATAGTTTTAATTATAGTTTTCCATAGTTTTGATAAAAGGAGATGTAAATATTGTCACTGTGGTTCTTGCTTTATACCTCTTTGTTACATGCAATTTATGCTATGTTATGTTAACTATGTTAAAGTTAAAACCTTTTTTAACTAGACAGAAAAGGGGAGGTGATATGAAATGCCCCCCTGCATGCTATGAATATGTTTTATTGCCATTACTTAAAAACGAAACTGCTTATGGCCAATGACTTTTCAGAATACAACCAGGCTGGAGAGATATATAGAGTAGACAGTGTCAAGCAGAAGCCCTGTAGCTTCCACAGGACACAGATGCTGGAGGCTGAATAGAACCCTACTAGTAGACCACAACCTCATGGCAACACCCAGATTAATAGAATTGTGTTAATTTAAAATGTAAGAATTAGCTAGAAATATACTTCAGGTATTGGCCAAACAGTATTACAAATAATACAATTTCTGTGTGATTATTTTGGGCCTGAATGGCAGGAAAACAAACAAGCAACCTTCAACTATGCAATACCATACTTTACTACACTCAACTTACTTCAATAATAATTTTTCACACATATTATTCTGAGGTAACTGTTGGATATTTTATAAAATCTGGTGTGTTGTTTCTTTTCATTTTCAGAACAACTTTGTGTTTACTACTGCTACCATTTTTATTGCATAGACATAAAGTAATCAAAATGCACTAATTAGAGGCCCACTATACAGCCTTTATCCTGTAGCAAACACTCAAATCTCTTACATGCATTGCATGCTTAAGATTTGTGTGTGTGTGTGTGTGTGTGTGTGTGTGTGTGTGTGTGTGTGTGTGTGTGTGTGTTGGGATTGTAACTTTGGCTCACTTAACTTATGAAGAATGGAATGAAGTTACTGTAAGACACTAAAAACTTGATATAGAGCTAGAGAATAGATGAAGAAATCAAGCAAACCTCTTCATTGGGCTTAAATGAGAGTGACTAAGTTTAGAAAGTCAGTGGGATAGAAATAGTATCAGGCTAAAAGAAGGAGTCATAAACACGGGGAAAAGGGCTTCTGTGCTGATATTAAAAGGTTGTTTTGTTAAAGGCTGACTGACTTATTGATTAAAAGTGTCACGTCTTATTAAAAATCCAGGATCTTAAGATTGAAGACCATTTTGTTTACCAGGAAAGGAGGAAATCTATCACTCTTAAGAATGTCAACTAATTAATAGTGTTGTATTTTAGTTAGAGAAAACTGAAACTCTTTTGAGACTACTTGGTCTTATGATGTGGAAGAGCACAGGATACTTGAATATAGACACATCTTAAAGTGACTGTGCTCAATTTTTCTCTAAGAAATTCATTAGAAGAAGGTTGTCAATTATCGTTGCCTTTCCCAGCACCACAACGGTAGAGTTATTTTTGAATGTTGCTTTTTCATTTTCTGACCTATGTAATTTACATAAGTTGTTTTCCTTTTAGTATGCAACAATTTTGCTTATGTGTTATTCTGTCTAATCAAAGGTGCAATCATATGAGGAGAGCAGAGTAGATTTGATCATCCAATATCCTTATATCTAAAATGATTCTCTATGTCCTACCTATTGTGACGTATTGTGATCCATGAAGACTTAAAATCTGATGGAGATGCCATAGGGATAAAATGAAGAGGCAGAAAGGGGAAGCCAAGCAAGGCTCCAGGACTCTTCACCTTTATACTAACTCTGACTGCGCTATTTCTTTTCTTTTATCTGTGAAGAAGGATTTGCATTAAATCATCCTCCCTCCCTCCCCTGGTACTGTTCTAATGAACTGACCTGAAAATAAGTGCATTAAGTGGCCATAGAACATAAAGACACTAATTAGTTCACTTGGGGATCAAATCCACCATAACAGACTTATTCATGCTTTTCGCTATCCCCCAAACTATTCAGATAAAAGGAGAGGGAAAAAATAAACCTATCATATATATGACAATCCGTAAGAACAAACATTTAACGTTTCAAATATAATCTGGTTGATTCTGTCAGAAGGAAACAATTCTGTCATTAGTTAGGAATAAGTAATAATTGAATCTGGACCAACAGCAAAAGGGATGCAAATAACCAGCAAACATAAAAAAGATTAGCATCCCTTATCATCAAAGAAATTTATAGAATCATTTCAGTAAGATGCTATTATTAGACTCTAAATTTATATGTGTTTAAGATTGTTATATATTGCAATGATAAAGTTATCACTTCATATGCTTCTGGACTAGTTGAAGAATATGTTCGGTTACATTATTGTTTAACTTATAAAGCACAAAAGCAAATTATTCTCAGATGCTAAGAACGTGTCATAGAGCTACAAGTGTAAGTGAAGAAATGAAACAAACTAGTTCATCAGGTCTAAGTGAGAGGTGCCATTCTATTTAGACAATTGGTAAAGAGATAGCCATTCAAGAAACGTTGAAGTCCTTCAAAGAGTTTCATCTCATCCGTTCTTAGGGATGTCTTCTTTATTAATTACCTTTGTACAGTCATTTTGTTCCAGGGACAATTTCTCTTTAAACTCTTTTATTACCTCATGAAAAACACCCCTGTATTTTGTTTATTGCTTGCCTTCTTTGTTTTGGTTTTCAACCTTCTAAGTAGAATTTGAGCTTTATTGAGTGTTCCTTGATGCTCAAGAAAAAACCCTTGACATTAGGTTAGTTGTTGTTTCTTTCACACCCAGTTCTGCTCCAAGAAGTACATTTCTGGAGATAACCACATCGTTTGATTTCTAAGAAGTGAGTTGTGAGTGTGCATGATAATTGAAAAAAATGCATTCCTACACAACTTCAAATATCATTTGTAAAGTCACCAATCCTGAAACAACTTATTAGTCCCTATTTGGAATAATTGATGCACATATTATATCATACCCATAAATTATAACTATTCCATGTTTAATAATATTGTAATAGAGAGAAAATTTATGATAAAATTTGAAGTGAAAACATATTCAAAACTACATGATGAATAGTGTACATTTTAGAAAAATATTTACAGAATAGTTAGAAAATAAAAATGTATTGAAACAAATTGAATACTGAAGCATGGTAACAAATGCTTTTTTGCTTATATATATTTTCTGGTTTTAAAGTTTTATTTATAAAGTAATTATGCTATTTAAGGAAATAGAAGAGAAAGTGGTTTGAAAAATAAAAAGGCATCAGATATAAGAAATTTTTAATGTGTTTCTCAGAAGGCAGTTTTCCTGCTTCCTATTTATGCAAGCAGGAGTTGGAAGTCATTATGTTACCTAGAAAAAGTTTCTCCTGGGAATGTGACTTTAAATTCAGGCTCGTGCTATTATAGAAATCTTTTTCTCTAAAATATTACAAGTTTCTTATCATCATCTTCTAACCAATGAACAACCAGTAACCATAGTATTTACAAGTAATAACCTTTTTCTTGCACATATACACACATTTTCATTTTTTCCTAAGAGTAAAGTGCATTTTTTCATAAATCTCAGTGCTCTCCAATAGGATGCAAAAATAAGTAGCACAATAAACATAAAACCACCCATGTCTCTGCATAATTAATTATTCATCCTTAAAGATCCACAAAACAAAAATGGAATAAGTATTTATGTATATCTTATATATAACTCTAGGGAAATGATGAGCTTATTAGATTTATTGGAAGAATCCAATTTCCCCCTTACTTTTAGCAAATAATAATAATAATAGTAATGATTAGTATAAAACCTTGAATTTCAGAATTGTACAGACCTCAGAATCCTAATTTCCTTCTCATTGTAGGATTGAAAAAAAATGACAACCAAAGACAAGGGATTCTCTCAAATTATCAATGGAAAAACAGTGAAGAAATCTGATTTTTTTTAAATCTCCTAAGATACAATAATTTATTTATTTTATAACCAGACCAGTTTCCCCTCCTTCCTCTCCTCTCAGTCTCCCTCATTCTCACTCTGTTCTTGCTCCCCAATCTACTTCTTCACCAAAGAAACCTAAATCTTTAAGTATTAACTTTAAAACTGAGAACTTAAAAGATTTTTGTTTGTAGATGGAGTTTCTGTCTTGCCCTGTACCACATTTGTTGAGTACCAACAAAACACACAGAGGCTTGTATCAATTATAAATTGTTTGGACTACTAGCTCAGGCTTATTATTAAATAGTTTTTACAACTTAAATTAACCCATAATTTCTATTTATGTTTAACCACATGGTTTGGTACTTTACTCAGTGAGGCATTCTCATCTTGTTTCCTCTGTGTCTGGCTGATGACTGCAGACTGAGGTTTTCCTCTTCCCAGCATTTTCCTACACTGGTTGCCCCACCTATACTTCCTTCCTGGCTACTGGACAATCAGTGTTTTGTTAAACAAATACGAATGACAAATCTTTACAGGATATAAGAGCATTGCCTCACAACACTTCTCCTTTTTTTCTTTTCAAAACAAGAACTCTGAATCTAATCTATTTTGTTTAGCTTTTTTCCTGACCATTATCCATAATAACTTTAAACCAACACTCTAAACAAAAATAAACATTTTTTTTTGGAAATGTGGGCATAGTTTTCTAGGCTACTTCTTGCTCACCGGGGGCACTGATAATCTTATGGGGATCAAAGAAAATTTAGGATTATTGTTACAAGGATAGAGGGGACCTTTGTTTATCCCAGCTGCCCGGCTAGTTTACACCTGAAAAAAAAACACACAGAAATTGTATTAATTAAATCACTGCCTGGCCTATTATCTCTAGCCTCTTATTGGCTAACTCTCATATCTTGATTTTTAACCCATTTCTATTAATCTGTATATCATCATGTGACAGTGGTTTACCAGGAAAAAATTCAGCATGTCTGATTCTGGTGGCTCCATGGAAGTTCTTTGACTCTGCTTTCTTTTTCCCAGAATTCAGTTCTATGTTCTCTGCCTACCTAAGTTCCACCCTATCAACTAGGCCAAGGCAGTTTCCTACCCAAACAGAAGGAATTCCTAGTTTTTCCTTTTCTGTTTAAACAAAAAAAGGCTTTAACTTTAACATAGTAAAATTACATATAACAAAACAGGTATCAAGTAAGAATTACAGTTATAATACTTATATTTACTTTATCCTTTATCATAACTAAGAAAAGCTATAACTTTAACTATCTATCTATTCTTCAACTCCATCAAAGACTCCAGAAGGATATAATATTACCTAAGGAAACAGGAAGTGCATTATAAACAACTTCCAAAAGTATAGTATTGACAGAGATATCTTGCTGCCTGGACATTTACCCAAAGTTCTTCTGTACCATTGAAGCATCCATCTTCATTCTACAGGCCCATAGTATCCAGCAGACTTTCCATGAAGCAGGAAATTTTAAAGACAGTTTAGTCACTTTTTTTCTGTGCCCTGCAGAACGTCTTGCAGGCTCTTTTATGAAGCAGGAACCCCAAAGAACCATCTCCCCTTTAGGCAAGTTCAGTAGTCATCTCTCTGTGGGTACTGCATGTCTAGTGAAGCAATCCAGGCATGAGCAGTTTCTTGCCCAAATAGTGAAGGAGTCTCTTTGATGCCCATCTTCCTCTCGAAGTAGTTGGAGCTGCCAGGAGCAGATATGTCTCACTGTCATGAAAAGTCCTAATTTTTTAAACATTTAAATGCCATATTTTGAAGGTTTCTGAAAGATTTGAAGAATATACAACTGAAATATATCTCTATATATCTATAAAATCTAACATGACTACAAGCTTGACTATTAAAGATGACTCTCTATTAATGCATATTTCTTAACTATACTTTACATTTTTAAATGAACTACACAATCACAATACCTTAATCAAGATCAGAAATACATATACATATAACAAAATTGACCCTAAATTCATATCAATAAAGCAAGATTCATATCAATGCAAATTATTTATATCTATATCATATCCCCCTTTAAATGTGAAAGAACATTTATAAACAATATTTGGGAATATGGGCATAGTTATTTATTGCCAAAGTTCTTCCTGCTGTATGGGGGCGCTGTTATTCAGGTCTTTTATGGTGTATCCTATGTGCTAGGTTCATCTCAGTCACCAGGTGGGCAAAGTAACTTTTTGAAGGTGTTCATGGCAACCTTTTAGGAGGTCTTGGTCCATGAAACCATATTGGTGAAGAAACAACCCATAGGTTCTCATCTTCTATGAAAACAAAAGAATAACCTCTTTTCCAAAGCACCATATCCTTAGACCCAAGCTAAACATGATCAAACAAGCAAGCGCATGAACAGGCATGCATGCATTTCTCTTTACTCTTTGCTGTGGATGTGATATGCCTAGCTGTTTGAAGGTTGACTTCCACACTGAGGTATGCTGTCACCAGGATTATATGCAGAAATAAACCTATCTCCCCCCCCCCCCAAATTGCTTCTTGTCAGTATATTTTATCAGACCCACAGAAATAAAACTAAGGTAAAGTGTCAGTATAATTAAACTCTCATTTTTATATTATTTTTAAACTTTTAATAAATTTGTTCTTTATGAAGCTGTGCATATACATAGTATGCTATCATCATCATCACCACCCTTACCCTCTTTGAAATCCCTCCACCTATTTTTTTCCCACCCATTTTCAACAAGTTTCTCCCGTTCATCTTTGTGTTTTGTTTAATGAGTTGCTGAGTTAAACCAGGTGTGAACATGAGATTAGAACTAAACATGGGAACCTGGTCAGCTAATTACTGGACTGAAGCAGATGTTGCCTGCCCCAGAATCCATCAGTGCCCAATAGCACAGGAGCATGAGTTAGGACCCCGTGAGGTCCACCCAATCCATAGCTACTATTGACAGGTTCAGTCTTGTGCAGTGGCAGTTGGTGTGAGATGATAATTGTATTGGTCATTTTATGTCCAGAAGTTACCATTTCATAGTAAAATTCTCTTTAAATATATGGCCTGATGTAAACATTCAGGTGAGTGCTAAAGTTCTGTTCATTAATACTATTCCTGGCATGACTGCATGGCTATTGCTTTTCAGTTAAGAAAAGGTTTTCTCTCTTCTATGTGTATGGGTGTGGCGTTCACATTCTATGCAACTTCAATGTATAGATGAATGTATAGTCATTATGTGGAGGAATGAGGGTAGAATCAGGAGTCTTTCGTAATTGCTCTCTAAATTAATCGATTGAGCAGAATCTCTCACTTGAACCCGGACCTAATCAATTTGGCCCATCTAGATAGCAACTCACCTCTGGTAATCCCGTCACAGCCTCCAGAGTGCTGGAATTACAAGTGGGCTGCAATGCCCACCCAGTATTTACATGGGTTCTTGGGGGCCCAAGTTCAGATCTTCACATTTGCATGGTAGGTATTTTAATGGCTGAACAATTTCCCCAGCAAAGAAAAAAGGGAAATTCTAACTTTAAAACATTGTCACAGGATAAATTTATATACCCAAATTACATACCAGATAATTGGGAAAGGTAATTTTTGTGTGGCTGGCATGATAATATAGGCTCTTTGTGTGCTGATTTAAAAGTATAATCATGATCTCAATATCTTAGTCATTTAGACATATTGCACACTATTGATAGCATATAAGCAGTATGCACTCAATATTTGAAAACTTATTTTGAAGGGAGAATTATTTCTGCTTTATGCATAAATCTGACAGAATCTTATTAGAGATTTGATGAAACATCCCAAGAAATTATAACAATAGGGCACATATTCCCAACGATAAAAACTGTGCTCAGCTTAAGTACAAGATGAATATTAATAGCATGCTTTGTTCACTTTTAAATGCTTTCCCCATTTTACTCCTTTCCATGGGTCAATGGTCTTTAAGCTGAGTTCTGAACAGTTTTCACAGTCTTATTATCTACAAAGTTATGCACAAAATCCATAAGTATCCTGTGAGACTCTCTCGAACCAAGTGCATTAATTCCTATTAATTCACACATTTGTTAAAATATTCTTCCAGTTGCTATGCCACATGCATTCAGTTATAGGCAATGGGGATGCTTTGAAATACCACATTCTGGTGTCAAATGTTTTGAAAACCTTTGGGGGACATTTGTTTGCTTTTACTAACTAGTCCAAAATTGTGCCTGCTGGGCCTCTCCAGTGGAAACAAAGATTGCACCTTTCTATGAGAAAAACAATAGTGTCACATGGCTGCTATCTGTCAAATGGAGAATAACTCACAACTCAGGAGCAAAGAGCAGAAGGAGGAAGGAGGAAATAGGCATTCAAAGGTGAGAACTGCCTTTTTCTCACTGGAAGATAATTTTTTTTTAAAAGACAACCAGAAGAAAGTTTTCATTTTAGTTTTCATTTTAGAATTCCTCTCTCCCAAGGCTTTACAAAATGTAGACACTGTGTTGTCAAACTAGGAAATTAGAGCTCTGATTACCTTAAAAAAAAGTTTAGCTTGTCAGAATTTCCTCCTAGCATGTATAACACCCCTTTGTAGTACCTCATGCCACATTTTCACTTCTCTAAAACATACCTTGGAGAGCACCTTGTCCAAAGGAGTCAACATCAATGCTTTTCACATTCTGGCAACTGATTCTTAGAACACTTTATTTCCCACTGGGCAAATCTTCACAACTTTTTGGAGTACGAAAAATGCTATTTAGTTCTAAAATCACCAGAGAACCTGAGAATTATTTGGATTCTATAATGGGACTACAAATAAATTTTAAACCAATAGATACATATGTATGATACATACACATAGTATATACATTTATGAGATGTGTTGATTTAAATGAAGTTTATTAAAAGTTTGAAAAAAGAATTATACAGCTTGGGAGATAGGTCAGTGTACAAATGTACATTCTGAGCAAACTTGATGACTTGAGTTTTATTCAAGAACTTAAACAGAAGTGGTGGTATACATCTGTAATACCAGTATTCCTGTGGGGAAATGGAAGGTGGAGACTGTAGCATCATGGTGAGATGGAAGAGGGAAATAGTAGAGTCAGCCAGAAATTTATAGCCCCCTAGCCTAGAATGCACTGCGCAGTAGAAGAAACAAGAAAGAGACAATGGCCCAATAAGGTGAAGGAGGGAATTGACTACAAAATGTTTGTCCCTGACTTGCATACGTGTGCTGTGGCTTATGCATGCTTCTCACACACAACTAAAGAATCTTTAAAAAGCATTTTGAAATTAGTAATTAGTGATGAATCAAAAATTGATTAATATGAAATGCTTTATTTAGGCATGGTGACTCATGCCTTTACTTACAAGCACTTGACAGGGATATTGTGAGTGTGAGGTTGGTTGGGCTAAATAGTGAATCTCTGTTGTGTATGAAATGCAAAGAATGCTCTGTAAATAGGAGAAAAGGAAGCAGTAGATTTTTAAGTCAGGGGCTTCCTGTATCTCCATCATTCCAAGTTTCCTCTCTTTGTTTTACTTCAGCAAACACAGTATCCAAGGACATTCATTGCCAAACTTTTCACCATAATTAAGACCTGATTTAAAAAACTGAACACAATGCATTATAAATTCCTAAAAATTGAAATATCAAGGAATATAATAAATGCCTGGCTATTTCTTTCTCTTTATCAAGTGCCTGGCAAATTGATTGTTTGGAAAAATTTAAAATGTTTTCTTGGTTCATGTGTCATACAATTACCAATTCCAACCCAGCAATGTGGCATCACTGGAGTGGAGAAGAGATATGAATAACTGTTTTCCAACCCCCTGGGAGGAGGTGGCTTCTCCTCACCATTGATTTGGAGTGATGTGTAACTCTTCTCATCATTTTTTTTCTGTAAAATTACAACTATAAAGTATTTCTAACAGACAATTTCAAATAATCAAATAAAAACAATACCAGCATCAAATAGTTTGTTAGAGAATTGAAGGAACATTGAGGAGCAATGGTAAAGTCCATATTTGGAAGAAGTGTGTGTTCCTGAAGTCTTGGATGGAATGGAAAACCCTATCAGCAATACAAATATTTTGAAATATTTAAGCCTAGCTACAGAAAAAAATGCGATAATAGAACATGCACGCAACAACTCATCTAATAAGGAGGACAAATAATAAGCAAGTAAAGAGAAGTAAACACAAAAGGTTTGAGGTTATAAAAGCCAATAACCTGTTGGGATGTCATCATACTGATGTTAAAAAGCTTAAAAACTCAAAGTAGGATTTTAGAGTTAAGAAAGCAAGATCTCCGATGGAACCAGTGAGGAGCAGTCCATTTTAAGTGCATCGGTACTAATGTTGATGTTCTGTAGAACTTAGCTCTCATCTCACAGGGGATGAAAGATTGAAAGCACAGGCTTCCAATCCCAGCACTCAAGGGGCAGCGGCAGGCAAATCTCTGTGCGTTCAAGGTTAGCCTGATCTACAAAACAAGTTCCTGAACAGTTAGAGCTATTATTATACAGAGAAACTCTGTTTCCGAACACAAACTAACAAACAATGATAGTCGATGCTGGAGACAAAATTGAGTGACTGTTGCCCATGAACACACATCTTTGTTATTGAAAATTCCATGTTCCAGTGTGGTAAAAGTCTCACAGAAAATTAGAAATCAGCCTACCTCAAGACCCAGATATACCAGTTTTGGTTATATACCCAAAGGGTGTTCAATCATATCACAAGGACATGTGCTCAACTATGTTCATAGCAATCTGTCTACTGTCATAGACAGAACCTGGAAACAACCTAAATGTCTCTAGACCAAAATCTAAATAAAGAAGATGGAGAACATTTACACAATGGAGTACTACACAGCGGGAAAAAAATGACATCTTGAAATCTACAGGCAAATGGACGGATCTAGAAAGCATCATATTGAGTAAGGTAACCACACCCAGAAAGACAAATATCGTAAGTACTCACTTATAAGTGGCTTTTAGACATAAATCAAAGAGAAACTAGCTTACAATTCACAATCCCAGAAAACCTAGAAAACAAAGAGAACCCTAAGAGAGACATACATGGCTCTAATCTACATGGGAAGTAGAAAAAGACAAGATCTTGTGAGTAATTTGGGATCGTGGGGATCATGGAAGAGGGTAGAAGGGGATGAGGAAGGAAGGGAGGGGAATGGAGAGAAATATATAATTCAATAAAACCAATTTAAAAAAGAAATGCATTGTGGAAGAAAATAAAAATTAAAAATAGGAACTATACATTCTTTAAACAAATATTTAATGCTCTAGGATTTTTTAAACATCTTTAAAAAGATTATAAAAAGTAGGAATCTGAGAATAAACATATAACCTTCAAACTTTTCTAATAAAAATGTTGAAAAAGTACATTAACAGGAAAAAAAGAAAATTATAAATCAATGCATGTTCCAACACACTGGTTGACACATCTTGTAATTGGGTTATGGCAAAGTGGAGAAACCTCTTTTGTAGATCTCAGAAGTCATTGGATGTCATTTTATCTTTGGGTTAGTAGAAGATAGGTTTTATGTACAGTAAAAAGAACTTACCTAATAGTCACAAGGACATTATGTCATACAGAGAGTTGGTCAATAAGTTATTATTAAGGCAAAGAATAAAACGTAGCGAGGTTCTAGACCTTCAACAGTCCAACCTCTCTGAAATCATTGAAATTCAAATTTGTTAATCAATCTTTTAGAAGGTCCAATATAGGGGTATAGTTTATCTCCAGGAACTTTAGATCACAAAATCAAAATAGAGAAATTGCATCATTAAGAAGACATTGATTACATCCAGAAAATGAGTCATTTTCTTTGAATAAATTAGAAATGTTTAGAATAAATAAACATGCAGGATTTTTTAGAATGAATAGATAAACATGCAACCTTATTTTTAAGGCTGCTAAATTACATATATACTGTGATGTCTGCTTTCATGAAAACTGGATACAAGCTATAGTCATCTGAGAGGAGAGTACTTCAATTAAGAAAACGTTTTTGTAAAATAGTGCTGTTGTCTAACCTATGGACACTTTAAATTTTCTTTCTTTCTTTCTTCTTTCTTCTTTCCTTCCTCCATTCCTCCCTTCCTCCCTCTTTCTCTTTCTTCCTTTCTTTCTTTCTGTCTTCCTGCCTGTCTTCCATGTCTGCCTTTTTATCCCTTTCCTGTCTTTCTTTCTTCCTTAATTGAAAGTAGATTATTTTATGCAGTAAGTTCAATCACAGTTTTCTCTCCCTCCGCTCCTCCCAACTCTCTACCAACCTTCCCCCTCCAACAAATTCAATCCCTCTCCATTTCCCTTCAGAAAGGAGCAGCCCTGCAAGAGACAACAACCAAACATGATAAAAAAAAAAATACAATAACACAAGGCAAAGGCCCTCACACCAAAGCTGGACAAGGCAACCTAACCAGAGAAAAAGAATTTCTAGAGCAGGAAAAAGAATTAGAGACTTACCTCCTTCTGTGTTAAGAGTCCAGCAAAACCACCAAGCTAACCGTCATAACCTATTGGCAGAAAACCAGGTGCAGACCCATTGCAGGCCCCGTTCTACTTCAGGCTCTGTGATCCCATAAGAGCCCTGCTTGCTTGATTCAGTAGGCTATGTTCTTCCAGTATCTTCCGTCTCCTCTGACCCCTACCGTCTTTTCTCTCCCTGTTCCATGGCATTCCTTGAGCTCCAATGGGAGAGGCACAACAGAGACCTCCCTAGAAGGGGCTATATCTTTGTTCACACCACCCTGAAGAGGTTTGATTTCTGATCTTAGAAACTAAATCAAACTGGGTCTCATATGTGGTTAGGAGACAGTTATGGGCTTCATTAACCAGAAAGTAATGTGAAGTTGTGTCTTTGCTGAAAGTTATTATGTAAATAACGCTTTCATGATTTGTGTGTTCATTATCTTTTCACCTAGCACTCAGTATCAGGGATCAACTTCCCATGGCTGGCAGATCTGTCATCTACATCATTCTTGTTTTTTTCTTTTTTTTTTTTTGGAACACTTCACGAATTTGTGTGTCATCCTTGTGCAGGGGCCATGCTAATCTTCTCTGTATCGTTCCAATTTTAGTATATGTGCTGCCGAAGCGAGCACCATCTACAGCATTCTGAGACGCTTGTTTAGAAGCCATCCATCTCCTTAAATCTTATCAAACTTTTGCTTGCTGTAATAATGATGTTCAAAATCTCCAGATGAGTGTTTCTATCAATTTTAACATTTCTTTCATTTTCTTCATTACTTTGTCAAAATCTCAAGAGTATGTTCAGAAGATTTTATAGATTTCTTATGTTATTAATAAGTAACATGCCTTAGAAATAGTCTTGGAAAAGAGTATATTTGTGGATTGAAAGTATGAATTAATTATGTGATGATTAAACTAACATAAATACATAGTGTTCTTATCTTAGAATATGTGCTACCAATCACATGTACATAAGTCTTCAGGCACTTGCATATTGTAATGTATTTGGGGACCTGTGGATAACAGTTTCCAAGGTGGCCTCCAATAATACGGCTCTCATTTATTTATTTCCTGTATGAGTCCTTCTGCTAGTCCAACAGAGTTAATCTGTATTACAAATAGAATCCTGTAGAAGTGTTGATAGGTCATTTCTGAAACAGGATATAAAATTCACTACAACTTCCATCTTGGTCATTTATTCTCTGCATTTCTTGGATGTCTCACTTTGAGAGAATCCAGGCCTATGTAAAGGAACCCTATGAGAAATCTCAGTGGCAATGAACTGTCCTCTGCTCACAGCTTCTAATGAGGACTGAAGACGTCTGCCAACAACAACATATGTAAGACATCTTAAAATCAGCTCTTCCATCTTCATTCAAGTCGTCCAATGACAAATCCCCAGTTGGCAGCCTAATTTAATCTCATAAGATACCCTACATCAGGACCACCCTGCCCCCTCCAGTTGGATTTATCATATCTGAAAGTATGAGAGGAAAAAATGCTTGCTGCTTAATACTGTTAAGATTGGGCAGAGTTTGTTAGTATAATACGAAGTAAATAATACAGGTTCAATTCTTTATCTACTGAATCAGAAAGTAGAGTCCAGGAGTTTTCATTGTTATTAAGCATCCCAAAGGTGATGCTAAATTTGTGTATTTATACTGGAGAACCATGTTGTTAGTAGTGCTTCAGAGAGCAGGGTATCTATAAGTCTACATTCATTAACTCACAGCTTAAAAGATATCTGAACCTTAAACATGCAAAGTGCAGAAGTTTTTCTTTCAATGTTTTTTTTGAACTTTGTTTATTGTAATGGTTCTGCATTTTGAGAATGGAACAGTATTGATGGCCAGATTCACACATTAACGTCTAAAGGTAACCTTCAGGATGACTCTTAGAGTAGTGATTATCACTACTCCTGATCTTTAAGATTAACTACCAAAATCAAAGAACACTGAATTTATGATAATTACTTAGATGAATTAGAAACTGCTCTGAATTCTTTCTTTTCAGTCCATTTTCCTTTACCAAGCATAGGGTCCAACTTTCTAGATCAAAAGAAATATTTTCTTTTTTTTCAAAGCTAAAAAGCCATTAATATCCATCTCTGTAAAGCAACCCAAATAAATATTTCAAAAGTGACTTGTATAATTAGCAGAATTTCACAACAGTGTCAGCATTCATGTGAGTACTATCTGTAGGGGTGTCAGGGAAGCCCGGGGTGGGAGCCGTAGGCAGCAATGGCCTGGTAGAGTCACCTCCGTTTCCCTGCTTTTAGCCTGTTTTATATCTGAATTGAACATGCCTTTTTTCTTTAGGAAACAGGAATAAATTAGCAACTAGAAAGAGCTACTTTGTAAATTTTGAACATTTGGGGAGTAGATATTGTCACCATCACCTTGGACTTATGGCCACATCAATGAAGTCAAAAGTGCTACTTTATTGCTCTTATTTTACTGAGAATGAAAGATGATATCGGATTCCTCAGTTTTGTGGATTGCACTATAGACAAACATTTATGAAGAGAAGCCAGATGATCACAGTAATATGGTTCCGACTATCCTTCCTCACAGGAGCAATGTGTATGGGGAGACCAAGCCAACTGCCAGAAGATGAGCAATAGCGAGGGTTGGTGGGAACCCATGATGGAAGCTTGTAACTTTGTTACCTGTGGTTTCAGTGAACAACAATCATTTGTGAGCCTGTGGCTGTTAGCCAGCAGGACTAGGGATGTGAAGAAAGATGCATGCGAACAGAGGAAAAGAAGATGACATTTTCTGGTCCTTTTTATCTGCTGTCACACCAGACCATATTCTTAGAGTAACATATGCTGCCTCACCAAGGCCCCACAAAACCTTTTAGACTCCATCTAGTTTAGAATCACTTAGGAAAAGATTATCTAGTAAAAATACAAGGCAAGCCAAATTATAATTTAATAAAATTTAATAAAAACCCTTGTAAAAATCACCTGTCTTCAATGACAAACTTTAGAAACAGAGCTGCATTTTATTCAGAAATTTCATGCTTTGGGGCATGGGTACAGAATTTAGAGTTAGTTGTCTTTCATTTTGGCTGAGAAGAACACAAGAGGAGTCACTTGGTTACAGAGTGAAATTACCAAAAGACATGATTATATATACTGATTCTGAACTTTAAAAACACATATTTTTTTTGCCAGGCAGTGGTGGAGCACACTTTTAACCCTAGCACTTGGGAGGCAGAGACAGGCATATCTCTCTGAATTGGGGGCCAGCCTGGTCTACAGTTATGGCTACACAGAGAAACTATATCTTGTAAAATAAACAAACATAAGCAAACAAACACCACACAGATTTTTACTTAATTGATGAGCCTGGCAATATTTGGTATTATTTTATTATTGTTTTGCTTTGTTCTTATTTTCCCATGGTATACTGATGTCCAGACAGCAATGATAAACTTAACATCACATACTGTGGTAGAAATCAAATGTAAAGCTAATATTACCTGTCAAGGAGTTCTTAAAATGTATCTTCTTTAGACTTGTTATATTATTGTATCTATGTACCTAGAAGTCTGAGATTCTTAGCAGAAAGGATTTCTCCCAATGAGCTATGTTGATGAAGCCAGCTGAGTTAGTTTCCTTTACTTTAACATAACTGAGAAACATCTCTTAAAAGGAAAGGCCAGACACCAAAGAACTGACCGGACTCAATTCAAGAATTTAAAAATAGTTATTGCTTGTGTCTTAAATAGTAGTGGTGTAGTTGTTGGATACCCACTTCTCCTTTCCACTGGTCTGCTACTACTATTGGTTCATTTCATATGCATTTTGGTATATGGAGACTCCCTAACCTGAGGCCTAAGTGATCTCTCTCTCTCTCTCTCTCTCTATCTCTCTGCTCTATTTTTTGTCCATTTGTCAGATAGACATAATTGTGATTGCCATGGTGATAGTTACTTTCAGTTGCTAGCTTGACCTAATACAGAATAACCTAGGTAGGACTATTCAGGTCATGCAGGCTTGTAGACATGTCTGTCAATGACTGTCTTTGGGGCTTTCATTTACAGGACAAGGCCCTTCCTGCAAGTAGAAATCATCATTCCTGGGTTGTGGCACAGGACAGTGTGAAAGCAGAGAAAACTAGTTATGTACTAGGTATATATGAGTTTGTTTTTCTCTGCTCTTGACTGTGGGTATGATATGACAAGATTCACGTTTCTGCAGTCTTGATTTTGCCATAATAATAAATTGTAAACTGGAACTGTAGGCTGAAAGAACACACTTCTCTTCTAAGTTTCTTTCTACCAGAGTATTTTATTAGAGTGTTAGAAATTAAAACCGAAACACCATCTTTGTTCTTCTTCATAGATTTGGATATATGGTAAAAGCCAAATACTGTTGTTCTTTTCTGACACTGAGTAGCAGAACAGATAAATGTAGACTTTAGCATGAAAAAAAAAGTGTTTAAAGCATATAAAGTACTCCCAGACACGAGTTTAAAAAGCTTTCTTGTTTATTTCTATCTACATTTATTTACATTAAAAAAATCAAACTCTTGATCAAACTATTGATAAATATAAATATCTCACAAGAATAAGGAGTCATCCCTATTTATAGAATGGCATGCTTCTATTTACTTCTATTTGTTAATATGAAGGGAGAAGCTAGAGTAAAGATTTCAGACAAAGTCTTCAATGTAGGAAAACACTGAAATACAGCCTTTATGGTGCTGTAATTTGTATATATAAATGCCTAAAAAATTGAACATTTGACAATTATCTCCTTATATACAATTTTTTTCTGGATATTGAGAATTTGCTAGATTGGGTATTCCATAAATACTTTTTAATATAACACTATTATTCACACTAATTTTGTATTAATCTTTAGTTTAACTTAATTTTTTATAAAACTATCTTTTCTTATTTTACATGTCAAATCCAGTTTCCATTCCCTCCTCTCCTCCAGGTTCCTATATCTTCCATCCTATCCCACCCTGTGCAATCCTCAGAGAGGGTAAGGCTTCCCATGGGACTCAGCAAAATCTAGTACATTGCTTTAAGGAAAGACCAAGGGCCTCCCTACTATATCTAGGCTAAGCAAAATATCCCTCAAAAAAAATGGATTCCAAAAAACCAGAACAAACTGTAGGAATAAATCCAAGTCTCACTGCCAGGGGTCACATAGTCTACTCCAGCCATACAACTGTTACCCACATTCAGAGGGCCAAGTTTGGCCTATGCTGGTTTCCTCACTGTCAGGCCAGAGTTGGAAGGCTCCCAGTAGCTCAGGTAAGCTGTTTCAGTGCATATCCCCATCATGGTCTTGATCTCTTTGCTCATATTCTCACTCCTCCCACTGTTCTACTGGGTTTTTGGAACTCAGCCTAGTGCCCCACTATAGATCTATCTGCTTCCATCAGTAGCTGGATGAATGTTCTATGATGACATTTAAGATAGTCATCAATCTGACTACAGGTCAAGGTCAGTTAAGGTACCCTCTCCCCATGTGGTATTCTTCTCTGTATGCTGTGATCACCAATGATTAATAAAGAAACTGTTTTAGACCTATAACGGGGCAGAACAAAGGTAGGTGGGGAAAATAAAACTGAATGCTGAGAGAAAGGAGTCAGACAGAAGCACTACTAGAGACAGATGCTGAAACTTTTCCCAGTAATTCACAGCCTCATGGTGATACACAGATTAATGGAGATGGGTTAATGCAATATATAAGTTAGCCTGAAATACGTTTAAGCTTTTGGCCAAACAGTATTGCAAATAATATGATTTTTATGTGATTATTTTAGGGCTGAGCAGCCAGGAAATAACAAGTGGCCCCCTACAACAAATTGGTGCTCCAACATGTGCTAGCTAAATCCAAATAAAACCTGAGAGGGTTTGGAAAGGAATTCTAGACACTTAAAAACAAAGTTTAGCCACATTTTTTCCCCCCAAATGGGCTCTGTTTGCTGGCCACGGCTCCTTTAAGAAAGGTCTTCCTGATTCAACAGTAGCAGAAAAAAGCCATGCAGTTTTGAACTGGTGACTTTCTAAGCCATGCTGCCAGCGTGAACTCTGTCTCTTTCAGAAGGACAAGCATTTAAAATGGGGTTTCTGGACAGCATGCTGCAAGTTAGTTGGTGACAGGATTTGTCAACTGGTTATCAGAGTTAAGCTGGTGAACAGACTTCTGACACGATGGACTGGGCAAAACAAGCAGGCAGGGCCGTATTTGCTCTAGCAATGCCACCACGTGGGGTTTTAAGAAGCTCTTAGCATTTTAAATTGCAGTCCTGGTCAGAAAAGGATTAGACTGAGCCCCCAAGGTCCAAATGAGGAGCAGAAGAAGGGAGAACATGAAAAAGGAAATCAGGACTGCAAGGAGTGCGTTCACCCACTGATACATGGGGACTGATCTAATGAGAGCTCACCAAGGCCAGCTGGACTGGGATTGAACGAGCATGTGATCAAACCGGATTCTCTGAATGAGGCTGACATGGGGGCTGTCTGAGAAGCCATTGACAATGGCCCTGGGTCTTGTTTTGTCTGCATGTACTGGCTTTTTGGGATCCTAGTCTGTTTGGATGTTCACCTTCCTAGACCTGGAGGGAGGGGGAGGACCTTGAACTTCCCACAGGGCAGGAAACCCTGACTGCTCTTAGGACTGGAGAGGGAGGAGGAGAGGGAGTGGGAGGAATGGGAGGGCATTGGGAGGAGGGGAGAAAGTGGAAATTTTTATAAATAAATCAATAAGTAAATTAAAAAATGAAAGAAAGAAAGAAAGAAAGAAAGAAAGAAAGAAAGAGAGAGAGAAAGAAAAGGATTAGAGATACACAGTAAAGACAAAGGTCCCATATTGCTCCCCATCAGGATATCTCTTTCCTTACTCTCCATCTCTGTCCTTCCCCCATCTCGACAATATAGTTCCCTCAAGATCTCCTCCAAACTCCTCTTCTTCCCTCCTCTTCTCTTTCTGACTTCCCTTCTCCCCCAACCTTCACATTCCCACATTTTCTTTTAAAGACAAAGTCTCTTATTGTGGTCCAGTATGGTCTGGAATTCTACATCTACTCATTCACCTTGAATTCACAGTATCCCTTCTGTCTTAGTGCAAATGTTAGGATAAGAGGTCATAACTTCCATAGCTGAGTCAGCTCCCTTTTTTCACCACTCCTTTCTATATTTTTTTTTCTGCTGGATGAATGACAAGATGATTTGTCTTCTTGATACTGATTTGGCATGGACTTCAATTATATTATACATATAAAATGATAATTTGCAAATAAGATATCAGTGGCTCTAAAGCAAGCCTCCATAAGCTTCATTAAGTGTTTTTCTATGCAAATCCCTTTCACAGTCAGCACTATTATGTTCACTTTGAGGATAGTCTTTATAAAAAACAAAAAATTAGAAAATAATGGAAATGGGTAGAATATAAATATTCTTTCTTCCCAAAGACACTAAAATTTAGAAGTATTATAAATTCCTGTCAACTTAGGAATGCACACCTAATTTATAGTTGTCTTTTAAGGATTTATTTCCTGATTTGACAGTTTTTAATTAAATAAGAATCAAATAGCAGTCTGGACTGATATTTATTTTGACTGATGTCTCCTGTCTACTGTAGCCTCTCCTGCTTCTCCACAAAGATTTGCTAAGGATACAAATGAATCCCAAGTACCAATTCCCAGCCCTTTGCTAAGAGTCAAGGGTAAGGACAGAGAATGGTGTTTTGAGTAATTCAGAGAAAGCTAAATTTTGTGCCCTCCAAGTGATAAAGAAAAGACTCAGTTTTATTCTCAGCTCCATCCCACTGATCAGAGCAGAGAGAATTTTATATGAACTGCACCAAGAAAAGGAAAAAGGTGTGCTACACAAAGATTACAAAGGAACCATGAAGATTAAACTACATGACCAAAAAGCATTTTTTAAAAACACCATGGCAAACTTGACATGACTAGTGAGCATCTATCTCTTAATTGTCTTTTATCACTATCTTCACTGTATTTGTACAACACTATCATTGTAATTTCTCAGTTGACAATGTTGGAAAGAGAATGTATTAATTTGCATGCTAGCCAGCATCTATACATAAAGAAAGCAAAATTAAAACTACTTCTGCTTAATTTTGTGCTATTGACTCCTGATACACTAGACAAAATGATATAACCTGGATTTTTCAAAGATATTTTGTGTTAATACCATTTAATTATAATGATGTTATACCATTGTTTCAGGATAATATTAATGTGATATCCTAAAGAAAGAAAACAAGCCCATTATTTGACTCCATCATCCTGGCTCTCTGAAGCCACCATCTGTTTTGTCTGCAGGGTTGATTTATGCCTAAGATGTAAGTGTCAATAACTTGGCTTTGATGGGTGCAATACGGCTAGGAAAATGGATACAGTTGAATATTAGGCTATAAAGAAGGGTATGAAGCATAATTCAGATGGGCTTCATGACACTTGTCCCACATACGACACACATTCTCTTCATTTCCAATTTCACTAGAACAAGCAGGAAGAATGGTTTCCAATCTGTCCCACCTCATAAAAATAGACCTGTGTTTAATTCTCTAAGACCTAAAATTATCCTTTGGATATTGCCAACCAATCATGCAAGGAAAACGTTTCTAGCCAAAGGAATAGGAATCTTCTAGGTATTGAGATGGCTAAAGTATTACTGTTACCTTGGTTTTAATGATATCACAAAATATTACAGAAAAGCAAATGTGATGATTATTGTGAGACAGCTTGTTGTCTCTCCCACTTGAATTGTGCCATTTTATCAGGAGTATACTGCAGTTTTCAAATGTAGTACTTTACAATAGAACAACACCTAGCCTTATTGTTCATTATTCTTCAAAGCAGTAAAGGAATTTTATTCATCAAGGCCTTAAGGTTCATTTAGCTGTAACCAAAAATGTTATATAAAACAAGCTATTCTTTTTTGTGGATTATAGCCAAGATTGGAGAAGAAGAGTTCCAAGTGAACTCCTGTTCTGGCTTTATTTAATAGCAAATTATCGTAAATGTCTCATTACCAAAGTGCAATGCCTGGGAAGAAGTTAGCTGATTAGATTTCTTTGGTTTGGGTATTCTCTAGGAGAATCTATTAATCCTGTCACATCAAGCTGTTATGTATAAGCCAAATGTCATTATAAGAACTATAGCACTCTGGTTAAAAACTTGGGCTTGGATCCAAGAGTAATTTTGAATCCAAGTTCATTAGGAGATAAGAAAGTGAAATTTGTGTTACAAAACTGCCTGTTAAACAAACAAGTACATTTATAGCCCTCTATTTCCTGAACTGGAAATGGTGGACTAACATTATTTTTACATATATGTACATATGTACGTATAAATTAGTTAACAAATGCATGATTCCAAGTTTTGCTAAAAGGCCCTAAATATAACTGCAATCTTTTGAATATACTAATGGAAATAATTTAGTCTGGATTTTTATTGCAATTTTTTGGATTTTCTTCTGTCACTACAGGAGTGATTTGCAGAAATATACATATTCTGGATGCACTTGTGTCCAGGTGGACAACACTGGAACTGGAGTTAGTGAACTAAAAACAGTCACTACAAATATTTGGAGGATTTTCATTTGCTATCTACTGTCTTTAAGCTATTATAAGTATTAATAAATTTCTTTTAAAATCATGCATTAATCAGAAAAATTATGTTTGTGTTTTATTTCCCTTCGTAACAATGGCTTTAAACATTAACAAAAGAAAGAGCAGGCAACATTTGCATAATACTTGTCATGTAAAAACATGCCTACCATATGTGGGAATTTTCTAGCATAGGACATTTAATTTTAGAAATGTGAAATGATTCCATCTGCTGGAAAGTTAGAATCAGTTTGTGGTATTGAACAAAGTTCAACAACCAAGAGTTGAAGCTCCCTGAAGAAGAAGAGAAGATAAATGTAGGGACAGTGTGTTAAAATAGGAGCAACTCTCACCAGAAAGTCATTCTGAAAATTCCTCTCTGTTCCTGGGAAGTTTTGGTCTGTTGGAACTATCATACTTTCCCTCTTAAGTGAATATCCATCTTGAATTATATAGAGGTTGGATCGAGTATAGATATGGGATATAAATAGAGAAGTGCGCTTACTACCACTATTCTCTCAACAATAGGTTTGTGAAAAAGATCCTTGATATGCTGAAATAATTACCAGATTTGTCAGAACCTCAGTCTGCATTTCCAAAGTTTTGAAAGTCTGAAAGGACAAAATTAGGGTCTAGGCAATCTCTCTTTTCTTGCTTCATCAACTTCATTATCTTTGGTGCCTCTTGTTATACAGAAAGATATTTGAACTGAGATAGAGGATAAAAAAAGACACATATGAACTTTGTCTTTTCACATATTATCTCCATCTACTTTCCACAAAAAGGAAGAGGGCAAGAGGAGGAGAAGGAAGTGGGAGAACATGAGGAATGTGAGAAGGAAGCATACATACACTCTTTAATTTGTAAATGTATACAACTCACCCAGAAATTACTGGGCTACACACTGCTATGAGTCAATCGTTTGGATAGTCTCTCACAGAAATACGTTACTTACTCCCCAATTCTAATGACTAGAACAGACTCTTCTTTTTTCCAGAGATGATTTTATAACCTGGAAAATAGTGAAAATAAGTTTTTTATAAGCTTTTTCATTATCTACTACGTATGAAGTGTTCCACTGGCACATTTTACAATGTTCTAGCAGAGAAATCATACCTCAGTGACTTACCAGACCATATTTATCATGATGTAACTCCATGTAATTTAGAGAAAATATCAAGGCTGAGGATACATAAAGGACATATTTTAAAAACATACCACTAGATGGGATGAAGGCATTGCTCAGTTGTGGAATGTTCATCTTATGAGTGTCAGAATTCAATATGCAGCACTAGAAAATAAAAATACAAAGGGACAAGATGACTTAGCAGGCAAAAGAAATTGCTATATAACTGGCAAGGTGAATTTAATTCCCAGAGCCCATATAAAGATGGAGTCCTCTGACCTCCTTGTGTACACTATGACATACATGACCACTCATACATATTGTGTGCCCATTCACACATAAAATAAAAGTAAATAGGTAAATATAAAAAAATGATATGACATGAGAAAGGGGGTTTAATTAAATTTTATTACTTCACTTTTAAAATAAGGGGATTTTTATTTTTAAGTAGTACATAAAATAAAATACATGATTTTTGTGCATATATTCTCTGTTGGCTCTCGTCTGCAGCCCGCTTCCCTCTTCCCAGTCTGGTGTGGGGAGGTCCTTCTGCCTACATGTTGCTTTTATTGGTTAATGAATAAATCTGTTTTGGCCAGTGACTTAGCAGAATAGAGCTAGGTGGGCAAACTAAACTGAATGCTGGGAGAAAAAAGGTGGAGTCAGTGAGTTGCCTTATAGCCTGGCTGGAGACAGATGCAGGGGATGGAACTTTATTCAGTAAACCACAGCCAGGTGGTGTTACACAGAGTAATGGAAATGGGTCAATTTAATATGCAAGAATTAACTAAAATTTCACTTAAGCTATTGGCCTAACAGTATTGTAATTAATAAAGATTTCTGTGTGATTATTTCAGGAGTCTGGGTAGCCAGAAAACGAACAAGTGGCCTCCTGCAGCACAGGTCTCTTTGCTGCTGTTTCCTTCTGACTCCTATTAGCCGCAAGCCTTCCTGCCACCTGTGCTATATCACTCTCTTCCCACCTATGTTTTAAAGATGTCTTTTTCCCTGCTCATATTCCACTTTTTAGTGTACAGCCTATACCTTCATATACATATACACATATATAAAAAATTAAAATCTAGTATTCGCATTTTGAGAAAAAGCATGACTGGGAGAATCAGAGACAATTCAGTTAATATAAAAACTTCTAGTTCCACCCATTAGACACCATGATTTGATTTTTCTTTACAGTTGAATAAAACTCCAGTTTGCAAACATCTCACATTTTCTTTACCCATTCATCTACTCCTGGACGTTGAAGTAGATTTCATTGACATCATATTGACCACAACAGTAACAAGAACAGCTATGCCAGCATCTCTGGAGTGTGTTCTGGGGCCTTTGGGTACATACTTACACACTTAGAAGTGATTAGCTGTGGCATATGATAGGTCCATTTTTAAAAATTTGAGGAGCTTCCATAGTGACTTTTATAGTGGCTGTATCAATTTATGTTTCCAACACAAAACAGTGTTTTCCCCTCATATCCATGCTAAGATTGGTTGTCTCTTGTTTTCATGGTGATAGTCATTCTCACCAAAGTGAGATGAAATTTCTAGGGAGTTTTAATGTGCAAACCTTCTAAAATGTTTATTGGTCATTTGTATTCCTTGCTGAGAACTATCATTCATTTATTCCTCATTTATTACTTATTTTTTTTATTTTTGTTGCTTAATTTTTCCCACCTAACTAGATCACAGGAGGCAAAGATTTTCTCAGTCTTCAGTCTGCCTTTACCCTCTGCTAAAAGTTTCTTTTGCTGTGGTAAAAGCCTTTAACTTTTTCTAATCTGATTTGTAGAATTTTGTGACTATTTTCTGTGCTACTAAGATAATTTTCAGAAAGCACTGCTTGCCTGTGTTGTATCTTTGACTATACAAGCTTTGAAGTGCTTTCCTTGCTTTTCTAACAATTGAAGTGTTTCAGAATTATATTAAAATCTTTAATCCGTTTGGACTTGTTTTGGATGCACAACCTATGCATTTCCTAGCTTAAAAATATGAACATAACATTTAACTTAATGTTCCGAATACAATCACTAATGCAAGACTTGGAAAAAAAGTCTGTCACATCGCTTGATGCAGGACCAAGGCCCACCCGCCCTGTATCTAGGCTGAGAAAGGTATCCATCCATAGGGTATGGGTTCTAAAAGGCCACTTCGAGCACTAGGGATAAATACTGGTTCCACTGCAAGTGGTCCCACAAAACTGCCCAAGCCACACAACTGTCATCCACATTCAGAGGATCTAGTTCAGTCACATGCCGGTTCCCCAGCAGTCAGGATTCAGTGAGCCCCCATTTGCTTGGATCATCTACTTCTGTAGGTTTTCCCATCATAGTCTTGATCACTTTGCTCATGTTAATCCTCCTACTTCTCTACAACTGGACTCTAGGAACTCGATCTAGTAGTTAGCTGTGGATCTCTGCCTCTGTTTCCATCAGTTACGGGGTAGGAAGAAGGTGGATGGGGGCAACAGGAGGGGAAGGAGAGGGAGTTGGGATTGGTATGTAAAATAAGATTGTTTTAAAAATAATTTTAAAGACAATTGAAAAAAGATCTCAGACATATTAGGGAAAAGTCAATGCTGGGGTTTGCTTATAGAAATCAAAATGATTTGGGATAAAATACCCTTGACACTGGTACATTTAAACCAAATTATCACATTTTTTCATTTATAGATATTTTGGAGATCAATTTTAGTTTTTTTCTCTTAATTCTTCACAATTTCTTTGAAGTTTTCCTGGAGGTCTGGGGAAACAGGTGTCCCTGGGGTTAATCTACACTGCTAGTTTGCTAAATGAAATAAAATAAAAACCTAGAAATATATGTGTTTTCTGCGAATACTTAAACTCTTCTGCATTTATACTTATGAGCATGATAATTAAAAGAAATGTTTTGAC
The DNA here is from genome assembly GCF_982192425.1 of Myodes glareolus. Taxonomy (NCBI): domain Eukaryota; kingdom Metazoa; phylum Chordata; class Mammalia; order Rodentia; family Cricetidae; genus Myodes; species Myodes glareolus. The sequence goes on along the minus strand of NC_142043.1, from coordinate 17,670,808 downwards.
TGTTTTTGTTTGTCTCTAAATGAGATTCTAGTTTACCTGATTTATTTATTCATGTATATTTAAAGAAGCATTTGAGCTATTTAAGTTGAGAAACATCAGATATCCTCTGTGTAGAGCTTAATTTGCAGCATTTATAGAATATATGCAAATGAAATCAGAGTTTCTGTAGACCCTTTGCCTCTAAAGGTTAGATTTTTCTAATTAGAATCAAGCAATTAATTTTGAAACTCTCCTTTCAGGTTTTTTTTTTCTGGAAGCATTGCCCTTCTTTGCCACAAGCTTTCTTTTTCTTCCCATTTTGTGCTCTAACTTATGAAATAATTAAAACTTATGCTTCAACTCATACACAAATTAATTGACTCACTTTCACCATTGACCAGTGCAGTATGACTCTTTGAGATTGGATGCCTTCCTGCTATGTATAAACTTGTTGATAAGCAATGTTAGGACAGAAGGAGTGTGTATTTTCTTTGTGAATTTAAATCAAAGCTGTTGATCTACTTGGGTAGAAAATCAGCCATAACCAGGACACTATTCATAAATTTATAAAGAGCGTTAGGGAAGATAGGAAAACATGAAAATGTTTCCCCATTTAAATTGATCTATATAAAAATAAAAGGGTGAAATTTGAATGCAAAACAGGAACACCAAATAGTGTTTTTTAATATTGTGCTATCCTGTCTATTAAAACAAAAATTATACAAAGACTATTTTTAAAAGCCTTATCCAATTATCTTACATGATATTATTTACATAGTCCAGAAATGGCTATCTGCACAAACTGGGTGTGACTGGGAACCTGATAGCTACTCAGTCCATGAAACCTGATGCTGAGACCTTCCATACTCCCAACTGGAATCCAAAGGTCTCAATGATTCCTGAGCAGGCCTTAGTCTTCCTTGCACACAGGAAGCTTTACAAAGCTGGGTTTTGATGTCAGTGAAAGGTAACCTTCTATTTAAGGAAGCAGCAGTGGCAGTAGCAGCAGCCGTGGCAGCAACGAAATAGACAAGCTTGCAGTGAGACTTGAAGGCAAAGCCTTCCCTTCAGACCTACTTTCCTCTGAGCAAGCACTCAAAGATTCCACTCACTTCACTTAACTTGAAGTCTTTCACTTCAAGTAACTTGAAGAAAATTACTCACGAGGTACTCAGCGGCTTATATCCAAGAGGATTGCAAAGCCAGCCACATTGACGGCCAAGATAACCATCGCAAGTTTTAGTTTTGTTTTTTAATTTGTATTGAAACACTCCAAGTATTATTGAAACGGTTGATGGTCAATAAGGGGTCACTTTCCTTGTTACTACATTATTGTCTCATGTCTAATATTATTAAAATGTTACTTACTGGTGTTTCTGTTCGTGCCTTCACGTATTCAGTTGTGTGTCTGTGAACATATACCTATTCCTAAGCATGAGACACTTCCCTATGAAAGAGCACCCAGAGGGTGTCTCACACGCGTGGAGACCTGTGCCCAAGAACCAGGTCCGAGAGTCACTGGATGCAAGAACAAGAGGCAAACTTTAATGTTCACAGGCCTGTGGGTGCTGCAGTCACATGGAGAACTGAGCACCCCGAGCTACGTCTTGGGGTATCTTTATATAGGCAGAAGCAATGTTACAGAAGCAAAAGCGCGGTTACAGGGGTCCTATTGGCCAGTTTGAATGAGGCGAGGGGTGAATTTGAGGGCAGGCCTCGTGGTCCTTCGCCTGGACCAAAGAAACCAGATAACTGACCTGTCCCTATCTCAAGCATATATGGTCAGTCTTTTGAAGTCTTTGTTTCCCCCTAGGCCAAATGTCTTGACCATAAATCCCCTGTCCTGCAGCTTGATAAGGCTGTCCTGGGTATCTCACCAGATGTCTGACCATAAATTCCCTGTCCTGCAGCCTAATAAGGCTGTCTTCAGTTTGACCTCAGGTATCCTGCTTTGCTCAGCATTCCGGGGGCCCTTCTCTGAACTGAGCTTCTTTGCAAAATGACATAACTGTGGCTAAAATGAGTTGGGTTCCTTCACCTACTCTGTACATCACTGAGACACTTTTGGCAGCACCTTTTAGAGTAGATGTAGGCCTGAGTTTTTATAGCAATTGCTGTCTTTGTGGAGCTAAGAATTTTTTTTAGAGCAGTGGTTCTTTGAATTTTTTCTTGTCTTTCTTATTTTATATGCATGAGTATTTTTTTTTCTTTCATGTAGATATGCACACCACTTGCATGCCTGCTGCTCTTGTAGAACAGAAAATGGCATCAAATCCCTTGGAACTCCAGTTTCAGATGGTTGTGAGCTATCGCGTGGTGCTGAGTACTCAGTGCAAAGCCTCAGCAAGAACATCAGGCGTTCTTAACTATGGGGCCATTTCTCCAGCCTCTGCTTGTTGGATTTTAGTGTTCCCAGGAATTATCCACAGAAGTAATCACTGGATTCTAAAAAGAAAGGACTGGGATGGGGTCTAAGAGTTTGCCTTTCAAAAGAGCTGGTTAACTATGGTTTTGAGGACAGAACTCTAGACCAAAGGCTAAATTTTGTTCTTTTCTGTTGCTTTGGAAATCAAAACTGCAAAGTACGTCCTGTTGGCAGAGATGGCTGAAAAGATCTTTCCTGAGAGACGAGCTGAAGCTAATAAAAATGCAATTTTACTGGGCTATTGTAAATTCTTGTTTATTGCACACTTAGAATACAGGAAAATTTGTGGTAAATTTCCTGTGGTTTTATTTGACTACCACCTCGGAATGAGCCAGTGAGATGTTATCAGATGATTAAAAAGATAATACATCCTTGAACTCCATTGCGAGAGACAGAGTCAGTTTCAAGGGTGGTGACTGTTCCACTATAATCTGAACTGTACAGACTGTGCTTTTAGCCTTATTATCAATTTTGTAGACTTTATTTTAAGAGCTGAAATAGTGGATTGAACCTGGAGGGTGACAAGAATGTTGGTGAAATTGGAAACCATAGTGTTTCAAAGATTGGGTGCCTAAAGAGGAAATAATATAACATTGTAAAACTTCACATTGTAAAATCCTTTATTTTCTTTGAAATGAGATGAAAATTTCTCTACATCTAAAAGTTCAGAGTTAGACTTAATAGGTTCAAAGTCACATCTTAGGTATAGACATGTAGAAGACAACTTGAAAAATAATATGCAGAGAGGAAAATAGTGGTTATTCTAACTTTATCAAAATAGATGTGACGTATTTAAAATCATAGCTTGCATTATATGCTTAACACTTTGAACAGCCATTTAATTTGAATAGCATCAATATTAAATTAAAATTTCCCTTCGCTATCAGATGCTCTATTTTGTTCGTCTCCACACTACTCTTATAACCACTGCTCACACACACTCTCGGTGTAGTAACAAAAAATTTAAGATGTTTTCCATAGATAATATAATTTAATATATACTAATCCTCAGAAAAAACATAAGTTGACATATAAATTTCATAGAATATTTCTCGTATTTCTTTCAAACTGAAACTGAGTTATATGTGATTGCTTGTTAATATTTTTCAATGATAAAGTAAACAGAATTCTGTTTTAATTCCTACTAATAATTAATTTAAACATAATTTAGAGTTGATAGTACCCTTTGTTATTGTTTAGTTCTTGAACTCCTATTCATATCCTTTGTCCATACATTAGGTAATAAATTATTTTATTTTTAAAAATATTGTTTGTAATATCTTTAATTAATAATAATTTTAATACACATAAGTTATATAGCTTTGCTCTTCTAATATTCAACTTTTTAAAATTGAACCGTTTTCTTAATTACCTCACTTCTGTACTTTTTTTATAAGTAAAAATGTGAAGAAACACAAAATAATAATCAGTTAGGAATAGCAAGTTATAAGTAAGTCTGCTCTTCGTTTCTCAACAATTGCTGCCTTTATTGGCCATCAACATATGGAAGGAAATTAAAAGTAAATTCCTATAAAAGAAACAATTCTAATTTATAAAGGCTCTGAAAAAGAAAATTCAATAAAATTGTCTATTTTCCCCCAAATATTAAGGTTATTTCGTTATAATAATAAAAAATATCTAAGTTAGTTCTAAAATCCAAAAACAGTCAAGAATGGTAATACAAACCTGTCATCTCCTGCTTGGGAGATAGAGACAAAGGATCAAAAATTAAAGTTCACCTTTGATTAAGCAGCAATTTCAAGTCTAGCCTGCTCTACAGGAGACAAACAACAACAACAAAACAATCCCAACAAACATAACTAATAGTTCTTCATTTACTACCCCTGATACTAAGATTTCTTTTAAAATCATGGTTGTATTATTATATTAAATTCAAAGAAAAATATGTGTTAATTAGAGGAATTAAAACTCATGGTAATTGCTAAGCAATGCCCATGCCATGACTGAACTCTTCCATGTACTCTTGACATGCCAGTCATTGCTGTGAGTCACAGTTGTCATAGCAAAGTAGGACTTTTAGTTGCCTCCCTCCTTGGGAAACATGTTTGGCTGGATACTTCTGGTGCCATAAAAGCTAGTTCTCAGGACGGGAGCTTTCAGGTCCACTCCAGTTCAGGGGTTTCTGGGCCTTGTATCTGAAGCAGATGGTATAAGATGAAAGGGCAATATTCTCTAATTGGGTTCAGCAAGAGAGATATCATGCCTGTTACTATAATCCTTTCCAACCACCCAGGGCTACTGAATTCCTATATCCTGGTAAAGAACCTAAAGCCACCGCTTTACTAAAGCAGCATAATCTTTAAATATCTGTCTTTATACTTTATATAGATGACTATATATATATATATATATATAGTCTCTGTATATATATATACAGAGAGAGAGAGAGAGAGAGAGAGAGAGAGAGAGAGAGAGAGAGAGAGGAATATAATCCTCGCTGTTCATCCAGGAAACTTTGTAACAAATGGAGACCATTTCAGCAAAGCATAAGCAATCAAAATACACATTTGTGGAATCCAGTCCCAACTACAATACAGCTCATACATCCAAGACGTGGGACCATAGCTGAAGAGGCTGTGCAAAAGTTTTAAGAGCCAGAGAATGAGGGTTTGCTTTGATATTGTGTCATAGGAATATCAGAAACTATACTCATAAAGTCTCACCAGCAAGACTGCTTGAATATAATATGAACAAGGACAGTAATAGACATACTAACATAGAAAAGGAAAAACCCAAGAGGCAGCAACCTTATTGTATAGTTAACTAACTATAGAGAGTTAAGGAGTGCTAAGAACAGGAGAAAAATACTTCTCCCCAGGGAAGTTGTCCCTACCCCTGGTTTCAGCTGATTATTTGATTTCCTATCTATAGGCAGGATGCAAAGAATCTTCTTTTTATCCTCCTGCAGACACAAATACTGCCGTGTATTCTCCAAATAAGCCAAAGTAAACAATTCCAACCATAAAGGATAGAGGGTTATTTATTTATTTATTTATTTATTTATTTATTTATTTATTTATTTTGATGGGGGGGCGTATTTTGGTTACACTGATGCAAACCTGAAAATTGCTTGCAGATAAAATTTATCTAAACTAATATAAGAACCCTTGGTCTTGATTAGCAAATATTATTTTGTAAAGGGGTTTATGTTGTTGTGTTTTATTTTTCGCAGTGTAATCTCAGTTGAAATGAAGAGAGTGAGCCAACCAGTAAGAAATGTTATGAAATCAATGCTCTGTGTGCTGTTCCACATTTATATAACCTGGATATCCTCAGTAAACTATATATAATAAAATAGAGAAATATACTGCAAAATCATTGTAACTACTAAAGTGAGATACAGAACCAAAAACAAATTAAACAATTAGTAAAGAGATAATTTATGCTGAGAAGTATCTAAGGACAAAAGTATTTTAATAACAGTCTATTTAGTGAAATCTGTACAGCTTGTCATACAAGTGACTGGCCTAAAATGTGTTGTCTTCTACACTATGACCGCAATTATAAAATTTAACTCAGTGCAATAGTTTTGTTATCATCTCACAAAATATAAACTTCTTAAGCTTTCAAATGTATATTTATTTATGGTAATTCTAAGTTCCTTTAAATGATTAGAGGGCTGGTGAGATTTTTCAGTGTTTAAGGTAGCATGCTTCCAAGCCTGATGCCCTATTCCTGAGACTCATGTGGTGGGGAGATAAAATTGGAGTCCTTCCAGTTGTCTTCTGAATGAAACACATAATCCATGGCATACTTCTCTCTGAACATCCTGCACATGCATACCGCATGCGAATATACAAACATGCATATATCACACGTAAATATAGTTAACTTTGTCAATATTAGGGCTTTTTAGGTTATAATTTAATGCAAACATTTTTCACTTCTCTTTTCTGTCCCTAAATCCAGGCATAATACTAATACCTGCTCTCCTTCAAATTCATGGCCTCTTTTCTTCACTAATTGTTCCTAATATATGTGATACACAGACACACACACACACACACACACACACACACATTCTTAAATATAACCTATTCACTCAGTATTAATGCTACCAGCATGTGTGTTTTGAGAATGTATTTTAATTTTTAAGATCAGTAGCAACAGAGGATTTTACTTTAAAATTTTAAATGTGGCATTAGTTTATGAGTTTTGTACAATACATTTTAATCTAGAGACTCCTGGGAAAGTCTCATTTTCAAAAGAGCAACGGGTACTTCAAAGGTCTGGGCATTTGAACAGCCATTACCATTGCTCTAAAGGTATGACTATAAATGCTGGAAAGGTATGACTACTGCCGGTCTCATCTATTTTGGTCTCCAGAAAAAAGCAACTCACTTTAAAAAGACAAACTTAGAAAAACAAAGTTCCATCTGTAACCAATAAATAGACTACTCTAAAGATCTGATTCCTGACATTGAAATAAGCATCAGTGAAAGACCTGTGTGATAAGAACTTTAAAATTTGGAAGAAAGTAATTTAAGAAGACACCAGCAAATGTAAATATTTCCCCTGTTCTAGGAAGGTTAGGATTAACATAGTAAAAATGGCAATCTTAACAAAAGCAATTTACAGATTCAATGCAATACCCATCAAAAACCCTAGCAAAATGTTTCACCTCAAAAGAATACTCAACTTCTTATGGTAAGATAAAAAACCCAGGTGAGCCAAAACAATACTGTACAATGGAAGAACTTCTGGGGGCATTAGAATCCTAGACTTCAAACTCTTCTATAGAGCAACAGTAATGAAAAGAACCTGGTATTGGCATAAAAACAGACAGAAGGACCAATGGAATCAAATCAAAGACCCAGATATCAATCCACACACCTATGAACACCTGATTTTTGACAAAGAAGCAAAAAATATAAAATGGAAAAAAGAAAGCATATTCAGTAAATGGTGCCAGCATAACTGGATATCAACATGTAGAAAATGAAAATAGATTCATATCTATCACCATGCACAAAACTCAAGTCCAAGTGGATCAAAGACCTCAACATAAAACTAACCACACTGAATCTCATCGAAGAGAAAGTGGGAAGTACACTTGAACACATTGACAAGGAGACCACTTCCTAAATATAATACCAATAGCATAGACACTGAGTGTAACAATTAAAAATGGGCCTCCTGAATCTTAGAAACTTCTATAAAACAAAGGACATGATCAATGAGACAAAACAGAAGCCTACAGATTTGGAAAATATCTTCACCAACCCTATATCAGACAGAGGACTGATCTCCAAAATATACAAAGAACTCAAGAAATTTGACATCAAAAGAAAAAACAATCCAATAAAAAATGGGACACAAACCTAAACAAAGAACTCTCAACAGACAAATCTCAAAGGGCTGAAAGAACTTAAGAAAATGCTCAACATCCTTAGCTATCAGAGAAATGCAAATCAAAACAATTCTGAGATTCTATATTACACCTGTCAGAAGGACCAAGATCAAAAGCACTGAAGACAGCTGGAGAGGAAGTGACTTGAGGGGAATGTTCCTCTATTGATGGTGGGAGTGCAAACTTGTAAAGCTGCTTTAAAAATCAATATGATAATTTCTCAGATAATTAGGAAAAAAATCTACCTCAAGACCCAGCCATTCTACTATTGGGTATATACACAAAAGACGGTCAATCATACCAGGACATATGCTCAACTATGCTTAGAGCAGTATTATTTGTAACAGCCAGAACCTGGAAACAACCCAAATGCCCCTCAACTAAGGAATGAATAAAGAAAATATGGTACAATTACAAAATGGAGAACTACACAGCAATGAAAGTAGCAGTGAATCTTGAAATTTGCAGGCTAATGGATGGATCTAGAAAAAACATATTGAATGAGGTAATCCAGACCCAGAAAGACAAATATTAATTCATAAGTGTCTTTTGAGCATAAGCAAAGAAAAACCAGCTCACAGGCCACAACCCCAGAGAAACTAGACAACAAGGAGAACCCTAACAGAAGCATACATGGATCTACATAGTAAAGTGAAAAAGACAAGACCTTCTTAGTAAATTGGGAACATGAGAGTCACAGGACAGGGTCCAAGGGGAGGGGGGGAAGAAAGGGGAATAGATAAAATATATAGCCCAATAAAATTAATTAGAAAAGAACCCCTCCTAAAAGAATGAGATAGTCCCTTTCAGAGGTGCTTATTAGATATAGGTAAGGATGCCCATTCTTTTTCTGGTTTCTGGCGCTCTATAGAATCTTAGAATCTCAAATTTCCACAATTAGCAACAATAACACACAGAGGATATAACTTTTAAGCCATTTGAAAATTTTCACTTTACTTAATTCATCATGTAGAAATAATTGTAGGAATTTATTATGTAAAAATATCACATATTCTTATGTAGAGAAAATTAGATGTAGGCAGAGAGATTTTTATGTTCCACCAGATAGCTCCCAAATAATGACATGGGGACTTATTATTAATATAAAATCTTGGCCAATAGCTTAGAATTTTTCCTAACTTATTTGCATAACTTAAATTAGCCCATATATTTTAATCTATATTCTTTTATATAGGTCAGTTGCCTTTACTTTGTAATGCCCATGCTCCTTGCTTTGCATTTCTCTAATTTCCCTTCTTCTTCCCAGCATCCTCTCTGCCCCTAAAATTCCACCTAGCTATTGGCCATTCAGTTTTTAATTGAATTGATTCAAGTGATACATCTTCATAGTGTACAGAAGTATTCCATAACATTTCCCCCTTTTGTCATAATAAAAAGGAAATGTTTTAACTCTAACATAGTAAAAGTCTATAAAATCAGAACGATTATGAGGCATTATATAAATAGAAAGGAAAAGGTATAGCTTTTACAAGTGAGACTATATATAATAAGAACAATTATCAAGTAAGAATTAATTTACAATGTCCAGTCCATTTGTATTTAGCAAATTTAATGAAAATATTCTGTTGTTTATCCTCTTGATGAGTCAAACTTTTGTACCTAATTTATCCTCTGTCATAACTTAGGAAAACTATAACTATTTAGCCTTCAGTTTCATCAAAGAACCTAGAAGGATATAACATTACTTGAGTAAACAGGAAATGCAGTGCAAACCACTTACAAAACTATAAGAAATAGCAGAAAAAGCTGGCTACTTGGACAGTCACCCAACAATTCTCTGTAATGGATAAGGATCCATCTTTGGTCTATAGGCCTAAAATATCTGGTAGACTATTCTGAGAACCAGAAAATTTTGAAGAATTGTCCTACGTTATTTTGGCAAAGTTCAACAATCAGTTTCCTGTATATCCTGCAGAATATCTGACGTAATTTTCTATGAAACAAAAATTTTGTAGTACTGTCCTAACTTGTTTTGGCAAAGTTGGGAGTCACTTTCTTTTTTGTCTTGTTTGTCTAATTTGGACAGCACACTTTCAGCAGCTGAGGCAAGGGCAGTTTATTGACCACGTGAGTAGCTGTTGTCACAAAGAAAATAAACTCCATATAGAGGTTCTTTGATGTCCATCATCTTTTTACAAAGTAGATTAATGCTGTCAGGAGCAGATGTGTCTCATTAGCATGAAAATCCCTCTGTTATTATAACATTAAAATTCCATATACTGTAGGTCTCTGAAGTGTTTGAAAAAAATCTATCTTTAATGTATATCTTTCTGACCTTGAAAATATACCTATGACTATAAATTTGATTGTTGTAGATGACTAACTACTAACCTGTATTTCTTCATTATCCTATGTAGTTTTCAAGGACTGGAAATTCATATTACATTTATAAATTAGCTGCATAGGTACAATACATTAAACAAGAAATGAAAGTGTATAATATAGTAAAACAAAAATCACCTTAAATTTGTATCATTATAAATATATCTTATACAAGAGTAGAAACACATAGATAATTTGACAGAAATAACCTTAAATGTATAAAAACATATAAAAATCTATACCAGTGTAAAATATTTGAGACTAGTAGTCATTTTGTGCATTATTTTATCATTTCTTTCTCCCCCTTTCCTTCTCAAAGTGAGATCTCTAAATCTGATTTCCTTTGCTTAGTATCCTTCATGACCATGACTATAACAACTTTTGACCAACACCTCTAACTGATGATAAACATTCTATGAGCAACCAAAAACTACCCACCCTTCCTCTTAGTAATTTGGGCATTGTGTTCTTAAAATTACTTCCTCTTCTCTGGGGGTGATGGCAACTTTAGGGAAACCTGAGAAAAGTAAGATGATGGTCAATTCCTGGGTAGAATAGCAGTGAGGATGTACCATCACAGACAGCATTCTTGAAGATGTTCTAGATGTAGAACTCCATGGATACTTCAACAGAGGCAGGATCATCAGACCACCTGTTTTCATTGGTGTCTGGTCCCCTGAAAATGCATAAACTTGCAAAGGTAAAATACATGTCTGCATTAGCACAAGTATGGAATATGCATTGGACAGAAGCCAGCCAAAGATGCTTTTTTGTTGTTTTATGTTTGAGCAGGTAAAATGTATGTCACTTGCATTGTAGTTGCTTATGCTTATTTCTTCACGCTTGTAGCCAGGATTTTCAGGGTGTCTACCTATACTGTTAAAACCTGATTCTCTTTAGTCTGGAATAAATCCACAGCCCTTCATTTTCTGTGGAATCAGAAGTGTAGGCTCTTCTCCAGAGTAACATATTTTTTTGCTTCCATATTGAAGTTGATACATTTTAAAAATATATAGGTTGGTTTAACTTAGCAGTTTCCAAACTCCAATGTCTCTTAAGAGCTATTGTTTGCTCATCAGCAATCAAAACAATCAATACAACACTATAAAGGATCCAAACTCTATGTATTTACCATCTCTATGTGGCTAATTCTCTTTTATTATTTATGAATGATTTACCTTTTCTCTAGTTGTCTATACCCATTTACTTTACTTTGTTAAGCTTATGCACATTTTTAACATACTGTAATCTGTTTAGAGGTTATTTCATCTGAACCTGCTTTACTGTGTATTTGTACGCTCTTCAAAAGTGAAATCTTAATTTTCCATACAACTTACCTCATGGCACACTGGCTGGTCAAGCCTGTAGGCAGCAGCCAGGAGACACGTTTCTGTATTGTGGTCTCCATGAGATATTGTGGAAGTAGGAAGCTGTGTTTGCCTCCATTTTTCTTTTTGGAACCTTTTTTTATATATAAGCTTTCTCACATCTTTTCTAGAAATGCACAACCTGACATTGGACACCATTTATAGTACAAATGTTCTATCTTTTCAGCTAGCCCTGAAATCAGAATACAGAGACGTAGTAATGAAAATTGGCTAATAGCTTAGGCTTGTTTCTAACTAGCACGTATAACTTAATTGACTCATATCTTTGAATCTACATTCTTTTGCTTGGTTTGGTTACCTTTAGTCTGCAATGTCCATGCTGCCTGCTTTATATCCCTGATATCTCCCTTCTTTTCCTTCCCAGCATTGTCTCTGTCCCCAAATCCATTCTAGCTATTGGCCATTCAGCTGTTTATTAAACCAGTGTTGGTAACATATCTTCACATTGTACAAAAGGGTTATTCCACAACAATTAGATGTTTGTCAAATATTAAACATACACAATATTCTTAAATTGATTATGGAATTGTAGGCTAACAGTACATCAAAGTCAATACATTTATTGTAGAGAGGAATTGATCAGTTTCTCCAGAAGTGGCTTTCTTTTCCCCCTCAAGAAAAGTGGGTATTTTCATCATTAAATCTTAATCTCTTCAAAAAATGATATTTATTTTAAAAAACTGAGTCTTAAAATATATAGTTGCATAGAGATAGATAGATAGATAGATAGATAGATAGATAGATAGATAGACAGACAGACAGGCAGACAGAGATAGATAAATAGATAGATGATAGACAAATACAGATGATAGAGAGAAAGAGAGGGAGAGAGAGAGATGCAGTTGACTAAACCTCATTTTTTTAGAAATGTCTAATGAGCTAAAATTTCTTTGTAAACCATTAATCCACAGATGTGTAATTTCATGGTCTTTTATGGGCATTTCAGTTCAGCATTTATTTTACACAAAGCATAGTTGACCAGCAGAAGTAGCACACTGTATTTTCTTATTATACTAGTTCTTATATTGAAAATAAACCTCTTTCATTGTTGGCCAATTTAGGGCTTATTGTGTACACTTTTAAACTGTTTTCTTGGTTCAACCACACCACAATAACAGTAGTCAAGAAGGCTGTGATGTTTCTGATAGAGAAAATAAACATGTAAGGTAAGTTCCAGAAAAGATCGAGTTTTATTGATGTTAACTGACAAAGATTCACCCTAACAAAAATTTAGTAAGGCTTTAATGAACTTTTTTTTAAAAAATAGAGTACTACCAGGCTTTGTCATCTTTCACCTTATCAAAACTTTTATTTAGATATTATGATAAATACTCTGATCAGAAAGCATCTCAGCTGAGGGAAATTTGTTTTACAGTTTACAGGTCATAGACCATCCTTGAGCTAAGTCAGGGAAGGAACTCAAATAAGAACTTCAAGTAAATGCCATGAATCCTGCTTCCAGACTAGCTCTCAGAGCCATGCTTAGCTAACTTTCTAATAGAGCCAAGACCACTCAGGGCCTAGAGCTGATCATAACGAGTTAGGCTCTGTTAATTTGTTTCTGAATTTGTTTAACTGTGCAAAGATATGTTGCATTTGTTTATGTCGTGGTATACTTATTTGTGTACAGCTGTGCTGCATTTGTTTTATCATGTAAATGTGTTGCTGTTTTTACTTTGCCTGCCTAAGGCATCCAATTGGTCTAATTAAAAGCTGAATGGCCGATAGCACTGGAGGAAGTATAGCAGAACTTCTAGGCAGGGAAAGTAAGTAGGAGGAATAATTTAGACTTGAGAAGGAAAGAAAATAAGATGATAGAGTGATTCCAGGGGCCAACCAGCCAGACACAGAGGAAGCAGGGAAGTAGGACATGCAGAATAAAAGAAACATTAAAACTCCAGAGGCAAAAAGTAGATGAATAACAACAGGTTAAATAAAAGAGCTAATGGGACAATCCTAAACTAAGGTCAAACATTCATAATTAAGTCACTGAGTCTTTATTTGGGAGCAGGATGATGGCCCAAGGAAATTCAAACTACAAGGTTCTTCTTTATTAAGTAACAATCTAGACAAATGCTTAAACAAAGGCCCATAGGCCAATCTGATATAGACAATTTCTCTCTCAAGGACTCTATAGTTGTATCAAGTTGAAAATCAAAGCTGAGGTGGGCAGTCAGCAAAACATTCTATGAAGCCAGGAAGAGTCTTGCACTATTATATGTAGTAAAATTCTTTATTCCATTTCTTGTAATACCTTTATCTCTGTGAGACTATGTATGAGAATGTACATATGAGCACAGGAACCTACAAAGTCCAGTAGCATCAGATATTTCTGAAACTAAAGCTTCAGGAGGTTGTAAGCAAGCTGATGTGGGTCCTGTGAACCAAACTGGTCCTCCACAAGAACAATGCATGTGCTCATAATGTTTGAATCATCTCTCTGTCTTTTATTTACCACTTATGATGTCCTACCTTGATCTGCCTTTTGTAGGAACTCTTCCAACAGTACAACTCCTCATTGTTATTTCCCAATTATGATCTCTCACCCTCCTCTTTGGTGTTAAATTTCCACTTCTCCTTGTTGCATTCAGAATTTAGCATTTTCTGTCTCCCTTATTCAAGAAAATCTTCCTTATCTTTTTTTTTAAAGTTTATCAAAATATAAAAGTTTCCATTTTCTCCCCTCCTCCCAACACCCTCCCACTCCCCCCACTCCCTGTCCTCTTCCCTCTCCATCCCTAAGAGCAGTCAGGGTTTCCTGCCCTGTGGGAAGTTCAAGTTCCTTCCCGCTCCCTCCAGGTCCAGGAAGGTGAATATCCAAACAGACTGTATCCCCAAAAATCCAGAATATGCAGAGGAAACGAGTCCCAGAGTCATTGTCAATGGCTTTTTAGAAAGACTTCGGGTCAGCCACATTCAGGGAATCCAGCCTCCTCCAGAGAATCTGGTTGGATCAAGCGCTCCTTCAGTCTCAGTCAACTGGCCTTGGTGAGCTCTCATTAGATCAGTCCCCTTGTATCAGTGGGTGATCGCTCCCCTTGCGGTTCTGATTTCCTTTTTCATGTTCTTCCTCCTTCTGCTCCTCCTTTGGACCTTGGGGGGCTCAGTCCGGTGCTCCAATGTGGGTCTCCGTCTGCATCGGCATCCATCGCAGGATGAAGGTTCCCTCTGATCTTGCCCTCCTTGCTCACGTTCTTCTTCCTTCTGCTTCTCGCTTGGACCTAGGGAGTTAAGTCCAGTGTTCCAACGTGGGTCCCCGTCTCTATCTCCATCCATTGCCAGATGAAGGATCTCTCTGGGAAGAGCTCCTCAGCAGTGCCAAATCTTCCTTATCTTTATGATATTATATTGGATAATGAGTTTGTACTTATTCTTTAATTTCATCATGAGTCTCAAGTTAATGTGACAATGATGTATTTTAAAAGAAATGTCTTAAAAAGAAATATGCTTTAACCAAGATTATATACTAATTGTCAGACACAAATATGACATAAGGTATGCAATAACTTAACTCTGTATTTACCCCCAGAGCTATTCAATATTCATGTTCACTACTTTGAGAAAAGCAGAAAATAATGAGTGAAATGTATATATTACATAGACAAATACATACATAGTTAGATGTACACAGAAATCAAAATGAATATTTTGCTTTTAATACATGCAGGCTTAATCAATGGTATTTGGAGAAAGAGTATTTTTGTGTAATAAAATACAACACTTTGGATTAGAGTTTAGCTCTGAGGTAGAGATGTTGCTTATTATGTGAAAGACCATAGATTTTATCACAGACAAATAAAGGTAAAAAAAAATCATCTTATGTAAATGTCCAATTCCTGTCCAGTAGCTTGTCTTTAAAGATTCTGTAAAAATGCATAAATATATGTGCAATTATTCACCTCAAACCCTAGGGAGTCCAAGAGAGATTAGAAGAGAGATTGAGATTAAACACTTGACAACTTTAAAACTGTCTTCTGTGACTGTGACACAGGCCATCTCAATGATTTTACTTTAAGAATAAATGGAGCAACTGTGATACATAGGAAAAAAGTAAAACATGCCTCCAAAGGAAAGCACAGCATGTGGGGAGGGTAATACATGGAATAGGCCCTGTGAAGCAGCGAAGGACTCCTTGCTTATGATGTTCTGTATCAGGGAACACTTTACATTACACATTGAAGGTAAGTCTAAGAAGAAGAGAGAGATGGAGAGAGTATGAGACAGAGAAAAGAAGGGAGGGGAGACAGGAAGAGAGAGGCAAAAAGAGAGAGGAAGACTGGTAGGGACAAAGGAGATGGGTAAAATGGTAGAGAGAAGGGGAAGATGGAAAGAGAGATGGGAGGTGGCAAGAGAAAGTTTTTCAATCCTGGATAGAGCAGAGAAGCAGAAAACTGATGAATAGCTTTATTGGAGGTAGTAGCTATTTTGCCCATAATAAAAATTAATGTGAGCCAAATTTTCCAGCTTTTTAAAATTATTTTGTTGTGTTGGGTACTTTCAGTGTTTTGCTTAAAGGGAAAAGTACTTTAGGAAGACGTTTAAAGAATATGTTTAAAACATAGTGATTTGCTACTACCATTCCCGAATCTCATCGGATGTAGGCTCCACAAAGGTTCATCCCGCATCACACCACCCTGAACGACAAAGCTTATAAGACGTCAATGTAGGGTATAGCCCCAAGTTAGCAGTTATTAATTGAACATATTTTTGCTTTCCTGTTTCTGGCAATCCAACAGACCAAACGTGTAAACAAACTTTGTTTCATAGCTTTGAAGTCTTCCCGCTAGTTTTCCCCAACTTAGAAAAATTACACTATTTATAAAAGTGCATAAATTGTAATTTAAGTTAAAAAAAAGCCTTGAAATTTTTATCAAAAGCATTCAAATTACTCTCTCCCCAGGTCAGCTAATGAGTTGTCAGGAGCTGGCCCCTTACTGTAGCGCACCTCCTGCAGACTAAGACAGTTAACCATGTTTTCATCAAAGGAAATGCTCATTAGTAGAGCTTTCAGAAACTGATTTGATTATAGTTTCACTTGTTAAAGTGAAATATTTTGAGCTCATTAGGATGATTATGATTCAAGGTCATCGTTTGAAGCCAGCCCTGTCAATATAAGATAAATGGGCCCTCATCTTTTCCCTTCTTTACGTCTGTGCTTTTTAAACTCTTCTCTGTAAAACTTCCATAGCCATAATTAATTTTTAGTTCTTCTGTTACAAAGCTGCTTAAAAAAAAAAGAACAAAGATTTTGGCTACCAAAAGGGCCTTGAAGAACTATGAGGAGGAGGAGGAGGCTATCTTGTTTTAGAAAAATCAGAGAAAAACCTTGAAAACTTCAGCCTTTGAAAGGAAGCTAGTCTCTCCTTGACCTTTGCAGTTTCTAAAAGGTGCTTTGTACATAATTTTGCATGTACTCTTTCTTCTCGAAACTATAAAACGAAACTGAAAACCACCCAAGAACTACCAGTGGCTTAATTAAACACCTCCTCCTTTATGGCCCAAGATGAAGCTAGCACCTTTTAAAGTTCTTTCCTTTCTTTTTCTAAATTGGGAGCTTAAATCTCAGAGTGTTAAAGAGCCTCTTAGACATTAAAGGGTGTGAAGCTAACTTCTATTGTGCAGTAATTCTAACAGGAATACGGCCCCTGAACTTCATTGGTCAAATATTACCTTTTTCTCTAACACTGAGGTGAGGTTATAGGGAAAGCAAAACATTTTAGAGCAACATTTTGATCTTTCAGGTAATTGAATATCCAATACCATTCACTTGAATTCAAACCTACAGTGAGCAATGGGTAATATTTGATAAATCATAAAAGATGTCCTTTAGTTAATGGCTTGGGTTTTTTTCTTTACTTTTATAGGCATCAGATAGAACTTGTCTTTGATTCTTTAAACTAATAAGCCTTTAAAATGACTTCCACACTCATTATTTTATTTTTACGATATTGTTTAATCAGTTAAAGTGTTAGTATTTGAGCATAATATTCTGTGAAATTAAACTGAAAGGCTAGTCAGTAGTGTTTTGAGAGAAGATAGGAATCTTAAAGCAATGAATTTAGTATTTTCACATGAACTCTAGGGCTTCTTTGAACTTGAATTTTTTGTTATAACTATGAATTAAGTTTTTGTCTTTTCATGGTTCCATAAATGAACCCTAATGGTTAGGAAGCTAGTTTGATGCTGGAAGGTTCAAAGGTGAGTGAGAATGGATCCTTCGGTCACCATCATCAGATAGTAAAGCCAGGAACTGAAAACTCAAGGCTCTGACACTTGTCAAAGGAATGGGATCTGAGTCAAATTTCAGGTCCTGGGTAGAGACAAAACACCCTCAAAGATATCAAAGGTCATTAGTAGACTATAATCTAAAAACGGATGATAGTATCTAATTAGAAGTTCTCTGGAAACAAACAAAGACATACATAGTATTACCTTCTGTAAAATTTCATCCAAGGGCAGCTGTCAATAACTTGAATAAGAAAGTTTTGCTCAAGAGAATCTGTATGCTTCAGAGACTTCAAATCTACCCTAACATCTGCCTAAATGAGATGAACCTCATGCTGACTCTGGCCATTGTGCAACCTTACTTATTGAGAGAATGATTCTGACAATAGTCTCTTTGGCTACTACCCACTCAAAACTCTTTAGAGTACTTCAAGTTGTTGTGGAATAAACCCTAATATCTTCTACACTACATGTGTGTCTCATCTAAATTTTTTCCATAGAGATTACAAGGAAACTGAGCAGAGACCAGAATGAGATCATGGTGAGAAAGCAACTAAATGACCTAGATATATATTTTTAAACGTATTACACAGCAGATGGCAATCAGAGAGCAGAAGAGCAGGTCTGCTTACTTAAGGAAAAACAAGGTTTCTGGTCATGAGGATTGGGTATGGAAAGCACAATATGATTGCACTACATATTCTCAAATGTGATGGGAGGGCTACTGATTATTCCTAAAACAGGCTGAATAAGACAGCAGAGAGTGTGGCTCAAATTACTTCCCAAAATTCCTAGTAAAAACTATTCTTGGATTGAGAAAAATAGTTTCTCATAACTTTAGTCAACCAGTAAGGAAGGCTTTATTGAAGTGGTAAACTATTGTGATAGGGATAGCGGCCAGTGATGGATGAGTATGAGACAAAGACTAGGCTCAACTCTTCAATCTAGCATAGGTAAATAGAAATTTTTAGTCAAATAGCATACTCAGGAGCATTGGATAGAAAACTTTTTAGAAAAATTATCACAGTTGATGATTCTTATCAAACTAACCAGGATTCTCACTAAACGAAGCCAGAATTATTAGAGATGACCTTGAACATGACTTATAGAACACCTGATAAAACATATAATGTGGAGGAGATTAGCTAAACTGATACAGTAGGACATTTGCTAAAACTGAACAATGTGGATCCATGCATGGAAGTCCACAGGAGGCCAAGGAGACACTCTAAGAGAACTATACTGATTTTGGCCCGTGAGATCTTTGTTACTTGTTTCTACTCTTGCACTTCATCCTTGGGTTCAACTGTGGCTCCAGATTATTTCATAAGATCTCCTCAGGAAATTGGGAGCATGGGGACTTTGGGGGAGGGGCAAAAGGGGAGGGGAGAATCAGGGAGGGTAACAGAGAAAATGTAGAACTCAATAAAAATCAATAAAAAGAGAAAAAAATGATTTAAAAAAGTCTACTGAGTAATTCAGAAGGAGCAAGTCAGTAAGCAGCATTCATCCACTGTTCCTGTTTTAGTTTCTGCCTCCACTTTCCTGTCCTATGTTCCTTCCCTAACTGCCCTAAGTGATGGAGAGCTACCTGAGAGTTGGAGGCTGTAATAAAGTCTTTCTTTCCCAAGTTGCTGTTGGTCATGGTCTTTTTTTATCATGACAATAGAAGTCCTTAACATGACGAGGGTCTAACTTGCTTATCCTCTTGCTTATCTCAAAGACTGGAGAGTTTTTGCAGAATCATTGAATCATGTTGAAACAGAAAACACAGAATGACATAAGTCAAATTTAAAACAATATAAAAACCCATCAAAATAACAGTAAGTGGACCAAAGGCTATTCAGAATAGAAACAATGAGAAAAGAAAGATCAAACTTGCGAGAGTAGATGCTAAGCAAGTGGTCTTCCTAGCTCATGTGTGTTTTGACAAATGGCGTATATGTAGGAAGCCAAATTACATCAGGGTAGACAGAAATTACTCTGATTGTCATCTTCAAACATTTCCAAAGCAGGCTTTCCAAAGTCTCTAATATCTTGAATATAGGTAGCTAAGTGATGACCATGGCATCACCAAGAGAGGCAGAAAAACAGGTCTCTTTATAGAAAGTGCTTCCATTAAAAGGGACTGAGTTTCCCATGCAAGTGAAGATGCTGGTGAGGTCTGCAGACTTCAGAACATTCATAATGCTTCCTATACTTATTTTTTGTGCCTACATCATCTAAAATAAGATGGAAGATTTTGAATCACTTTTGTTGGCTGACTTTAGAAACACATCTTAACCCAGCAATATTTTATTGTTTTCATAAAATTAAAATAATAAAACACAAGAACATAAAAGAAGTATTGCAGCTTTTTATAATGTGTTTTTCTTCAACCAGTAACATCACTGTTCAAAAGGGAAGAAGCATGACATAGGTCGTAGGAATTGTAGAATTTATTGTATGTCCTATATGAATAGTTGTGTTAAAGTTTAAGCATTTGGGAACTGTGTTCAATGATTTTATGACATATCCCTGATTTTCAACATCTTGTTCATCCTTAAAGCAGAGAAGAATGGAAAATGAAAGAAAGAATATGATCATATGCACAGAAAGTTACAATTTGTGCATATAGTTATCACCAATGGCGGTTCACCAGGATCTAGATAATGAGATTGTCCATTAGTAAACAAAGTCATATTTATGACATGGATAATATTGTTTTTCTCCCTTTTCAGTTATATGAGGTATTTCTTGAGCATTTTAACAAACTGTATGTAGTATGTACAATAAAGATGATAAATTTTAAAAAAAAATACATTCAAATGGATTTAGTAGGAAGAAAACACTAAACACTAAAGTGTTGAGCTGCTTGGAGAAGGTATTTTAAGAGAGTTCTTGATAATTATCAAGTATTCTATATTCCCATAAAGCAGAATGCATGTAGATCGTAACAAAGAGGAATCAAAGTTTCACTGATTCTTTTGTCCCATTGACCTCAAGGAAAGGAAGGCCTTGAGCACAGAGTGGGGTAAATAGCTGTCCTAAAGGCACGGTATACCTCTGCAGACTTAGCTCCAAAATCAATGTCAGAATCTCTTGTGTATCTTCCCATTTAAGTTTATCAGTGTGATTTTGTTTTGAGTTATGACATAATCAATTTGTAGTATCACTTTTTATATTTAATTAAATACCCCCAAATGAAGTTACAGTAATTATAGACAGTTTTTATTGTAGTTAAAAATTTTACTCTAGGTATTTAATTATTTAATATATAGAAACCAGACAAAGTTTAATTTGTTTTCCTATTTAGAGTAAATAATATGGAAAACTAAAGGAGGAAAGTCAACTTTGGAGTTGGAGAAAGAGCTTGGAGGTCATGAAAACTTGCTGCTCTTATGGCACACTCAAGTTTTTGATCGCCAACACATGCATGTCAGCTCACAATTATCCATAACTCCAGTTCCAGGGAACCCAGTGCTCTCTCTGGCTTCCATGTGGACCAGGTACAAACATGGTGCACAAAAATGCATGCAGGCAAAACAGTGACATACATAAAAAAAATAAAATAAAAACTTAAATAAAACCAGGTTCTCTGAAGCAAAATGCTTCAACTGGTTCAGACCTTAGAGAAGTTAACATTTTATTGATTTCATGTAAACTGGGATGGAGAATATTAAATCCACTAAGAAATAAGCACATGCACACGTGGTTTCCTGCCCCTTTTCCACCATGTAAAATGAACACCCTCTTCTTATTCTTTCTGTTCATGATATCTTGTCAGCATTTGAATGTATTATAGACTCAGGATTCAGGAGCAGCATCTAATTCTTCAGTTCTACTTGTAAAGAACTTAGAATATCTCTGTGCTCTAAATCTCCGGTGTTGACAGGAGCTGTGTTAGGAACTCAAGATGGTGTAATATATATGGCCCTTCATTAGTCTCAACTTGAAGACAGCGTATCCTTCCTCTGAGGCAAGTGCTCAATGTCCTTTCCAGTGAATTTCGGTGTAATGAGAGAACACCGGGGAATCGAAGCTTTTGTTCTTCTGTAGTCAGCTGTGACAGATCACTTCTGAAGCATAAGGACAATTATTTTAATGCTCAGCTCCTAAAATTCATTTTTTCACTCTGAAACAATATATTTGCAAATCATGTTTGCTCTCAGTTCTTTTCCTTTTTTTTACTCCATCTCAAATTTAAGGCAAGGATATTCTTTTACAGAAGTTTGAAAACTTCTTTATGATTCTATGGAGAAAGAATATTTTAAATGAGTGCATTACTTTACTCAGGAAATTTGATTTAGACCCAATACATCTAAGTTAACAGTGGGGAAATACAAGATTTTTAAATATGCCAGTGGAACATGCCTAGGTTAAGTACATAGAATGAGGAAGATTCCCTAGTCACAAAGACAGAATCATTAAATGAGAAAGATATGCAGAAATTTAAGCTGAAAATTTTGGACAGAAAGACAATAAATGTTGAGAGGATAAAGTTTCTTGTGCTCACAGTGCCAGGACTGTTAAATATGAAGAGCTGTCTTTTCAAAGAAAAGGATATGTAACCTGTTTTCCACAGAGAAGCTGCTGATGGAGATTGCTAATTGGCCTAGACGATCCTTGCATCATCTGTTGGACCAGGCCATACCACATTTCAAGAAGCAGAACTGAAAAGCCCAGATGACCTCTACACTATCTGCAAGACCCCCTGGCTCCTTCTCTGGGCCTTTCAGGTAGCACATCTAGTCTACTTATAGAACCCATCATTATGGAAGAAGAGACATATACTTTTGAGAATATACTCAATATATACATGAAGTATACATGTACTTCTCATGCCTCATTGTGTGCACAGGATTGTGCTACACCAGGAGACTTTTTAAAATTATTGCACTGTACTTAAATATGACAAAAATAATCTTTTCAGTGTCCGAGTCTAGAAGTTTGAACCAACATAGGCCACTGCCCAATGTCACACTGTAGAAGTTTGAACCAACGCCAGCCTCTGAGTCATGTTGAGCCAGATTTTCTTCTTGACTCACAAGCATCACTATTATCCTGGCATGGTGGTCACAAGAGTCCCCACAAATGAGTAGACTACAAATCAAAAAAGTAGTGATGGATAAGTGCATTAAAACATATTTGGTAGTAAATATATTAAATTCAGTGTGTCTACCCACAGCTAAATGACTTCTCTAGATGTATAGATGTTTACTTGAATGATTACAATTCAATTTTATGGGTACATATATCTGTGGATGGTGAGGAAAATGACTTCTCATTTATCTATATAATTTTGATATAGAGAATATTTACTAGGACATCTTTCACAACTAGATCTATTATCATAACTAGATTTTATTTGGCCCAAATATCTGTAGACACCTAAAAGCCTATTTTGTTCCTTTTTGCTCAGACTTGAAGGCGTAAGTCACAGACAATCCCACACCAGTTTGGAATTATGATTAATAGAATGGTTATTTATTCAAAGGGGAAAAAACTTACAGATTACCGTCCCAGACAACAGCCCCTCCGCGCGAACAGGAAAGGAGTCCAGGGGCCGGAAATGGAGCCGGAAGACAAAGACAGAGTGGAGGACAGCCGCTGCTTTTTTTAAAGGGAGAGAGACCACGCCCCAATGGGCTGGTAACTCAGCGGCGATTGGCTGAAGGAGCTGAAGAAACTCCCACAGCATCTCCCCCTTTTGTTTAAGTAAGAGAGTTCTAAGCCTACTACGCAATTATATACAATAAGTACAAACCTACGAAATTATATACAATAAATACAAATATCCTATTCTAACTATCTTAAGTCTTGTATAACAAATAACTTGGCCAAGTCATGAAAGGAAAGTAACTACATTTATATAATCTTCAATCCCATCGAAGATCTGAGAAGGGAAATAATGTTATCTGAGTAATTAGGAAGTGCAATCAAACAACTTCCAGAACATGTAACAAATCGCAGAGACAACTGGCTACCTGGACAAACACCCAAAGTCACATTTGCAGCGTTGAAGCAACCAACTTTGGCTAAGGCCTGATGTAACTGACATACCATTTTCAAAGGCAAGAAACTTCAAAACTATCTTACCCTGTCTTGGCAGGATATGACAGTCCTGTTTTATCCATTTACGGATATTCTGTAACTCTGTCAGTAGTTGAGGTATGAGCATTTCTTTACCCAAAGGCCAGGTCTGCCAAGAAGAAAGGCTCCAGGTGGAGTGTCTTTGGTGCTCAACATTCTCTCGGGCATAGATCAGTGTTGCCAGGAGTGATTGTGTCTCCCTACCATAGAACTCTGAATTAGATTAAAGGCCATTTTCTACAGCTCTTTGAAGAGGTTGAAGATTATCTATCTATACTGAATATAATCTCTATATATCTAAAGAACCTGATTAGTCTAATTATAAATGACAAACTTAGATGACTGTTGATCTATATAATTCTCAATATCTATCTAACTTAAAGACTGAGATAATAAACAACTGTGCAATAAATGAGGACAATGTGACCTCCAAATATAAACAATGTGCAAGTATACATTGCAATATGGTAAATATATATATCAATACATAAACAATATATAAGTATCTTAATCAGAGGTAGAAGTGTACAATGCAATATGGTAAATATACATATATCAATACAATATATATATATACAAATACATAAAAATGTTTTAAACAGAGGTAGAAGCATGAAGCATGCATGCATAAAATAGTCAACATAATTTAACTTTGTATCAATATATAAGAATCGATACCAATATGTTTGTCTAAAAGCAATAACTCACAAGTACAAATCTATTTATCCCATAATCCAATTATCCCTCTTTTTTTTTTTTAGATTACTGTGCTTATAAAAGATCAATGTCTTTTAAAATTGCAAATAGTCTCTGAGTATTTTGTGGAGGTCTGGCCAGAATGTTGTACAAGATGTGCACCATTTTAGCACGTTGGAACCGTCTTGTGCAGTTGGTACCCAAAACAGGTCTTGTAGTAGCACTATCAGTATCATGACGTCATATCAACCAGGTGGAGTTGTTGTTATGGGGCCCCATCTTCTTCCTGGAAACTTTAAATGTCACTCTAGGAAAAACTCATTGTTCATTGTGGAAAACTTAAACATTAATTATATAGACATATACATGAATACCTATATTCAATGAGAGACATGATAGATATATTTAATGAAGGTATGATAGATATGAAGAAAAGTAAAGATGTTTTCTAAACTCATATTTCTTTCTGTCCCATATCATGGCTCTTGACATGAGACAGAAACTCCAGAAACTCTGGGTTTTTCTTTAAACAACAGGCTTGGAATTAGAGAGGGACTGAGCCAGAGTCCAACTCTAAAACCAGCTCTATAAATTTAGAAATATGATTTAGTATATGGTACTTACACTGACCAGTAGGATTATTTGGTATACCTGTACCGTGTTTTATAGTATAATAAGCAAAGAAGCGTTTTATTTTCTTAGATACATATGCTGGACCATTGTCTGTCTTTATTTGTGCAGGTATACCCATGATGGCCATAACTTCCAATAAATGTGTGATTACCGAATCAGCCTTTTCTGAGCTCAGGGCAGTTGCCCATTGAAAACCTGAATACGTGTCTATGGTGTGGTGTACATATTTTAATTTACCAAATTCCATAAAGTGGAACACATCCATCTGCCAGATTTCATTCCTTTGAGTACCCTTTGGGTTACTCCCTGCAGGCAACGGTGTTTGATTATAGAAAGAACAAGTAGGACATCTCTTTATAATGTCCTTAGCTTGTTGCCATGTAATGGAAAACTCTTTCTTTAAGCCTTTACTATTGACATGATGTTTTTTATGAAATTCTGAGGCCTGTAGAACGCTTCCAATCAATAATTGGTCAATTTCAGCGTTACCTTGTGCTAGAGGCCCAGGCAGACCGGTATGGGACCGGATGTGTGTTATGTACATTGGACAAAGCCTATTTCTAATTATGTCCTGTACCTCGATAAACAATGAAGTCAACTCTGTGTCATCTGGTATGAATTCAGCGGTTTCAATATGCAAGATAACTCTTTCTGCATATTGTGAATCTGTAACTATATTAAGAGGTTCTTTAAAATCCCTTAGCACCATAAGAATGGCATATAATTCTGCCTTCTGGACAGAATTATAAGGGCTTTGTTCCACCTTACTCAATTCTTTCGATTTATAACCTGCTTTCCCTGATTTATTTGCATCGGTATAAAATGTCCGAGCTCCAGTTATTGGAGCATCACGTACAATTCTAGGAAGAATCCAAGAAGTTCTCTATATGAGGTTAAGTCTATCACTTTTGGGATAGTTGCTGCTAATTTCTCCCAAAAAATTAGCACAAGCTCTTTGCCAATTAGCTCACTTTCACCTCAAAGCAAGTTCAAAGTAGACTAAAGTTTTTTTTGTAAATATACCCTAAGTTTAAAACTTTACAGGTATGCACAAAGTCAGAGTTGCAGTTGTCTAACTGGGTTGCTACATAAAACACCCTAAGAAAAGCATATCAATTCTTCATTTGCAAGTCTGCTAACAAAAGACCTATGTGTCAAAGCTTATCTCACTGGCTCTGTACTCCCACCCTTTGGTCACAGTCTTACTCCTTTAACCTTGCAACCTTGTGTTGCTATGACGATGGTTCAGCTCCCTATTGCTTACCCTAAGAATGTGCTTTTGATGGATGAGAGATAACTTTTGTGATTTTTTTTTTTATTATTTCAAGACCCCTGTAAAGAGAAAAGTTTTTATGTTAGGGAAGAAGCTAGGAGGAATTAGAAGTAGTATGGGAGAATTTGAGTTGAGCAGAACAATAAAGAAACTGATTCAGAAAAGCACGAGTAAGAATGATTGCTTGTCCTCAGAACCCCAAAGGGGTAAAAATCCCTTTCTGTTGTAGCATCCAATCTGAACCTTGAAGAAAGTCTTGAGCCTGGAGCCTAAAGACTCTCATTATGTGTGAGTGTTCCATCCCTGAAAACAGAATGCCTAGATCTGATGGGCAGGACTCACTTTCTTTTCATAACCTAAAGGAGTATTTGGAATTGACCATTTTTCTTTGGCTTCATCCATGATTGCCCTTTTAACTCTCTTAGCTAAACAATAGTACATATAAAAGTGTGTTTGTATAGATAAACAAGTAGACAGACAGACAGATAGATAGATAGAGGTAGATGCAAATGCAAAGTAAGAGTCAAATTGAAACTAGTAAAATCTAACATCTCTATTTATGGTCTAATCTCCGCATCCCTTTCTCTTTCCTCACACTCCAGCTTACATACACCTTACATACACCAATACATTATTATCTGTAAATTGATCTGGCCATCTTCATATCCATCTCTCCTGTAATTACCCACTTATCCACCTATCTATCCATTCATTAACTACCCAACTATCAGTCATTCATTCATCCCACTTAGTGGTATCCTTTCCCTTATTGCTCCAAGTAAGATCAACTTGCACATTGTGAGCTATTATTGCTCTATTATTTCAATGAGAAGGAATCTAATGTTTCTCAGGATTATGTCTTCCTGATATCTTCAGAAAAATCTGTGAAATTGTGTTCATATTTTTCTTAGATACCTTTTAGAGCAAGAATATGAGTTTTTTGCTTAATTTTTTCTGTATCTATCTTCTCTTCAAAGTATTGCAAGTTCCTCATTCCTGTGTTCCATTAATATATTCTTTGTTTTCCCTCAAAATAAGCAAGAATAGAGTAGAGATATGAATAAGCAGAATCAGAGTTTACTTGAAACTTAGTTTCACCTATTCCCAGACTGAAGAATACTCTTCTCATACTGTGTCTTTTAGTTTCCTTTTTTGGCTTCAGTGAACACCATGACCAAAAAAGCAACTTAGAGCAGCAAAAGGTCCATTTCAGTCTATACTTCCTGGTTACAGTGAATCACTGAGAGAAGTAAGGAAAGGAATTCCAGACAGAAACCTGGAAGCAAGAACCACGAAGGAATGCTGCCTACTGGTTTCTTCACTCATTCACTCACTCACTCACTCACTCACTCACTCACTCACTCACTCACTCACAGCAAGCTTTAATACACAGCCCAGAACCACCTACCTAGGATTGATGTTGCCATAGTACTGAGCCTTTCCACATCTATCATCAATGGATACAATCATTGACAAAAATGATCTTAGCCAAATCTGATCCGGGCAAACCCTCATAGTTGATTGCCACTTCCCTAGTGACTCCAGATTGTGTCAAGTTGACATGGAAATTAATCAGCACTCTTTGCTTCCTGCCCTCCTCAGTTTCCCACCTTGGCTGAGGAACATGTATATATAGAAAGCATGTTTTTATCTTATTATTTGTTATTCATGCCTCTTGCTTTATCTTTGCTTCCAATTTCCCTATTGTTCACAACTCATTTCTTAGTCATATTTTAACTGCTTTCTAATTTTTTTCAAGTTATGACTGGGCAACCTATATGGGCAATCATTGAACTTTCCATAACATTTAAGAGTTTTGGTATGCTTCACTTTCTCTAGGAGCTTTCTGTAACATTTAAGTATGTGTGAACTCACACATTTACATGCATACCAGTAATACTGTGTGTGGAGAGTGTTGCCTACTCCATATGGCAACCTCAAAGTGTCTTGGTGTTAGCCCAGCCAGCACATTGCCTTCCCTTCACTTCTCACAAAAAGTTCAAGTTCTTTTCAAACTTTTATGTCATTCTAATAAGGGACATTGACAAGAAAATTACTGCCTTCTTGTTGGGACTCATATCTTTTCAGGCCTTGGACCTTTAGTATCTACAAAGTGAAATGATACTAGTTAGACACAGAACAAATTTAAGTCAGTTTTGTGTTAGAGTAGCTGGCATGCTTTTACTCTGAAGATTCTAATTTGATACACAAAGTTTGTTTGAGCACTTATCTGTCAAATCTTGTTATACTAGGTTGTACTCTTACTTATACTGAAATAATTTTTTTGGAGGTTCATAAAACCTCAATACTAACAGAATGAAAACTTTTGATTAAAGTCAGGATTGAAGTGGTTGTATTTTTTTCTTAGTAGTTAGTTGATCAGTATCTATGTTCTTAGGTTGAAGCCCCTAAGAGAGGATTAGAAGATTTTATCCCAAACCACTGTTTGGGGAAAACTCTTACTTGGACTTTATTCAGGAGTCAGTAAGTGATTTGGAATTCCCCTCTGTATGCTGTGAATACCATTGGTTAATAAAGAAGCTGTTTTGGGCCTGTGATAGGGCAGAATAGAGCTAGGCAGGGAAAACTAAACTGAATTCTGGAAGAAAGAAGGCAGAGTCAGGAGATGCCATGTAGCCTCCAGAGGGGAAAGGTGTGTGCTGCCAGATGGAACCTTGCTGATAAGCCATGAGCCTCATGGTAAAATAGAAAATAACTGAAATGGGTTAATACTAGATGTAAGAGCTAGCTAGCAATATGATTAAGTGATTGTTCAAGCAGTGATTTAAATAATAAAGTTTCTGAGCGATTATTCTGGGTCTGGGCAGCCAGAAAGAAATAACAGGCAAGGGATGCTTAATTATTTCATTATTTTCTAATGGGGTGGAAAGTTTCAGCATTGATGTAGACTGCTTGCCCTGTGGCTCAGTCCTATCACCTTTGTTTCTATCCACATCTCTTACATTTAGGTTTGTACACCTAACAATAATAACTTTTGAGAACTATGGTTGGCCATAGATTTCTTTTAGTCATATATTAGCTGTCAGTCTTTCCTCAGACTCTAAAATGAGCTCCACAAAACTGTACTGTAGAACGCACTGGTTGTCAAAGCAATGCTATTTATATATTCTTTCTTCAAAGGTGAGTGGCACAGTCTTCAGGCTTGCCCTTATATTCCCTGCAGAATTTTATTCCATATTTAGTGTCACATGCGTGTGGCACTGACCTTTAAAACTCTTGCACCATTCTTTTGTTTTTTGATTCTTTTTGAAAAGTAGCTTGCCCTTTGCCCTCCTTCTCATTAGATGTTTCTCACTGGAGCACCATCAATCATCCTTGTCCCTGTTTTAATGTCTAAAAATAAATGGAAGTAATTAAGTATGAGTCTAGCCTGGCTGGCTTCCTTTTAGCTGTAACACTTTTCTCTAAGGCTTTCAGGAGCAAAATTATTTTTTCCTCTGACAAGTCTTAGGAATTTAACCTATATGGCTTAGAATGTATCCACTCTGAAATCTGGTTTAAATATTCCTATAAATCTGGCACAGCTAAGAAAGCTTTTTCCTCCAAGTATTCAATGATTTCTAGAGAAACCACACAAATAAGGTTTTTAGTAAGCATTTATTTTATTTGCATACACATATTTATTAATCTATATGTATACTACACATATTCATATACAATTTGAACCCTTTTGGAATCTCATAATACTTTTCTTAGAGTCGAAAATCTGTTAATTTAGACCTATCACATCATTCTGTTATTCATTTTTAGAAATTTTTGATTGCATTCAGATGTCACATAATTTCTGCAGTATATAAGTACACATATACGTGTCATTAGTTGGTGGACATCTTCCGAGAGAGCTTGGTATTATCCCAACCCTTACGATTATGGAGACACTTCCAAAACAAATCTGTTGTCAAACAGGGCATGGTTTGCTTGTTTCTTGCGGATGCTTGAAATGCTAAGATTAGGGGAGCTAAGTATCACTTTCTAGAGGACATTTTCTTCACAGAATTTTGATGACATATAATAATGAACATATCAAGTTCTGATTACATTCATTTTACCTTCAATGGGTTTTAAAGAAGTCTATCAGACGACATCTTTTCCCCATAATTTTCCTAAAAGTACTTGCTCAAGCTCTAGAATTATTTGACAGTCTCCAAGTCAATTATGTAGTATAATAGTCTTCTAATAACAAATATAGTCAACCCAATTCTTCCCTACAATCATTATACTTTAGGTACCATTGCCATACGAAGCTTCTTTTCCTTTCTCATTTGAGTGTCAGATACCAACATAAGAATATTTTTCAGTTCAACATTCTGTGAATGTAGCTCTGTTATGCATTTTAAGAATAATGGTTATAGAGTTGTGATCTACTTTAGTCAGTAGAGTGCTTTCTTAGGATGTATAAAGCCCTGGGTTGGACCTCTAACACCAAACTATGTAAACTGGGCATTGAAATGCATACATCTACTACAAGTTTTGTAGAGGTGAGGGCAAGAAGATCAGAAATCCAAAGTCATCCTCAGCTATGTTAGGAGTACCAAGCCAGTCTGGGCTACATTATTGCCAGCCCACTTTGGCATGGTCTTTTAAAGGTTATTGGCTGAAGGAGCTCCCACAGCAATGCCGTATCTTAAATGTAAAATAAAAATTGATTTTTATGTTAAATCTATGTTGTAAATACTCTTAATTTTCTTTTCTTCTTTTGGCTAGTTTGAACTATCAGAAACAAGACATTGAACTCTTGGAATAGAACCCATCCTATGCCTGGCTCTCTCAAGTGGAGAGTGGCCAGCCAATTAGTCTTTTGTTTGTTTGTTGTGGTGAGTTGAGAGGTGTCCTTAGGTTAGTCTGGGCATTTTGAAAATTTAACGGGCATTTAGTAGAATCTCTATGCCAGGCACAGGGAACATAGCAGCTGTGTCTGACTGTTGGGATGCAACCACTGATTCAGGATTGACTTTATTCATTATCTACATTTTGGGGATCATTAACTTTAGTTTCTTGATACCGCTGTCTAGAAAACCACCTACTTTCCATTTAGGCCAGGTATAATATTGCTGCTTGTTTTATGCAGCAGACAGTACGACCGTTCTTTTATTATTTTATATTGCATGTAATTAGAGGTTCTTTTCCTTTTTTTTCCTTTTTTTTCTCAAAGTTTATTAAAATACAAAAGTCTCCATTTCCGCCCCACCTCCCAACACCCTCCCACTCCCCCCACTCCCTCCCCTCCTCCCTCTCCATCCCAAATAGCAGTCAGGGTCTCCCACCCTGTGGGTAGTTCAAGCTCCTCCCCCCTCCCTCCAGGTCCAGGAAGGTGAGCATCCAAACAGACTGGATCCCAAAAATCCAGTATATGCAGAGGAAACAAGTCCCAGTGTCATTGTCAATGGCTTTTCAAAAAGACTCCGGGCCAGCCACATTCAGAGAATCCTGCCTCATTCAGAAAATCTGGCTGGATTATGTGCTTGCTCAGTCCCAGACAACTGGCCTAGGTGAACTCTCATTAGATCAGTCCCTTTGTATCAGTGGGTGATCGCACCCCTCGCGGTCCTGATTTCTTTTTTCATATTCTTCCTCCTTCTGCTCCTCCTTTGGACCTTGGGGGACTCAGTCCGGTGCTCCAATGTGAGTCTCCGTCTGTATCGCCATCCCTCGTCCGATGAAGGTTCCCTCTGATCTTGCCTTCCTTGCTCAAGTTCTCTTTCCTTCTGCTTCTCATTTGGACCTAGGGAGTTAAGTCCAGTGTTCCAATGTGGGTCTCCGTCTCCATCTCCATCCATCACCAGATGAAGGATCTGGGACTCTTGTCTATTTCCAATCTTCAGGAGGAAAACTACCTGAATTTTCTTCAGGTTCACCCTCCTATCCAGCTTCTCTAGGATCACGAATAATAGGCTCAAAGACCTTTAATTATGGCTAGAATCCACTTATGAGTGAATACATACCATATTCCTCTTTTTGGGTCTGGCTTACCTGACCTGACTCAGTAAAGCGTTTTCGTTCTTTTTTTTTAAATTTTTTTAAAATTTTTTTTATTTATTTTTATTTTTTTATTTAATTTTAACTGGGAACCCCTCCAGAATCAAGTCTCTTGCGACCCCTAAAATGGTTCCCTTAGCTGAGATATAAACCTCCCTGCTACCACAACCATCCTTCCTCCCTCCCCCCCTCCCACTCCCCCAAGCCATCCCCAATCCTCCCCCTCTCCCCTCTCCCTGAACATCTTCCCTTACTACCACCCCCCACCCCCCATGCACCCGAGATTGCCTGGCAATCTTGCCTAGTTCCACTATCCAGGAGGGTAACTATATGATTTTCTTCAGGTTCACCTACTTATTTAGCTTCTCTAGGATCACAAATTCTAGACTCAAAGACATTTAACTATGGCTGGAAACCACTTATGAGTGAGTACATACCATATTCCACTTTTTGGGTCTGTCTTACCTCATTCAGTAAAGCGTTTTCTATTTCCATCCATTTGCATGAAAAATTCAAGATGTCATTGTTTTTTACCGCTGAGTAAAACTCTAATGTATATATGTTCCACACCTTCTTTAACCATTCTTCTATTGAGGGGCACCTAGGTTGTTTCCAGGTTCTGGCAATTACAAATAGTGCAGCTATGAACATAGTTGAACAAATACTTTTGTAGTATGATAGGGCATCTCTTGGGTATATTCCCAAGAGTGGAATTGTTGGGTCCTGAGGGAGGTTGACTCCCAGTTTCCTGAGAAACCGCCACACTGATTTCCACAGTGTCTGCACAAGTTTGCATTCCCACCAACAATGGATGAGTGTTCTCCTCACTCCACATCCTCTCCAGCATAGGCTATCATTGGTGTTTTTGACTTAGCTATTCTGACAGGTGTAAGATGGTATCTCAAAGTGATTTTGATTTGCATTTCCCTGATCACTAAGGAGGTTGAGCATGACCTTAAGTGTCTTCTGGCCATTCGAAGTTCATCTGTTGTGAATTCTCTGTTCAGTTCAGTACCCCATATTTTAATTGGGTTAATTAGAGTTTTAGTGTCTAGTTTCTTGAGTTCTTTGTATATTTTGGAGATCAGACCTTTGTCTGATGAGGGGTTGGTGAAGATCTTCTCCCAGTCAGAAGGCAGCCTTTTTGTCTTACTGACAGTGTCCTTTGCTTTACAGAAGCTTCTCAGTTTCAGTAGGTCCCATTTATTCATTGTTTCTCTTATTGTCTGTGCTGCTGGGGTCCTACTTAGGAAGTGGCCTCCTGTGCCTATATCTTGTAGACTACTTCCCACTTTCTCTTCTATCAGGTTCAAAGTGGACAGATTAATGTTGATGTCTTTAATCCATTTGGACTTGATTTTTGGGCATGGTGATAGATATGGATCTACTTTCATTCTTCTACAAGTTGACATCCAGTTATGCCAGCACCATTTGTTAAAGATGCTTTTCTTCTTCCACTGTATACTTTTAGCTCCCTTGTCGAAAATTAGGTGTTCATAGGTTTGTGGCTTAGTATCCGGGTCTTCTATTCGATTCCATAGGTCGACTTCTCTGTTCTTATGCCAATACCAAGCGGTTTTCAATACTGTAGCTCTGTAATAGAGTTTAAAGTCAGGGATGGTAATGCCTCCAGAAGTTCCTTTATTGTATAAGATTGTTTTGGTTATCCTGGGTTTTTGTTTTGCCATATAAACTTGATTATTGTTCTCTCAAGGTCTGTGAAAAAGTTTGATGGGATTTTGATGGGGATTGCATTGAATCTATAGATTGTTTTTGGTAGAATTGCCATTTTTACTATCTTGATTCTCCCAATCCAAGAGCAGGGGAAGTCTTTCCATTTTCTGGTATCCTCCTCAATTTCTTTCTTCAAAGACTTAACGTTCTTGTCGAATAGGTCTTTCACTTCCTTGGTTAGAGTAACCCCAAGATATTTTATGCTATTTGTGGCTATCGTGAAAGGTGATGTTTCTCTGATTTCCTTCTCTGCTTCTTTATCCTTTGTGTATAGGAGGGCGACTGATTTTTTGGAGTTGATCTTGTATCCTTCCACGTTACTAAAGGTGTTTATCAGCTGTAGTTGTTCTTTGGTAGAGTTTTTGGGGTCACTTATGTATATTATTATATCGTCAGCAAATAACAAAAGTTTAACTTCATCCTTTCCAATTCGAATCCCCTTGATCTCCTTGTGTTGTCTTATTGCTATTGCTAGAACTTCAAGCACTATATTGAAGAGGTATGGAGAGAGTGGACAGCCTAGTCGTGTTCCTGATTTTAGTGGAAAGGCTTTGAGTTTCTCTCCATTCAATTTGATGTTAGCTGTCGGCTTGCTGTATATTGATTTTATTATATTTAGGTATGATCTTTGTATACCCAGTCTCTCCAACACCTTTATCATACATGGGTGTTGAATTTTGTCAAATGCTTTTTCAGCATCCAATGAAATGATCATATGGCTTTTTTCTTTTAGTTTATTTATATGATGGATTACATTGATAGATTTGCGTGTGTTGAACCAGCCCTGCATCTCTGGACTGAAGCCTACTTGATCATAATGGATAATTTTTCTAATGTATTCTTGGATTTGGTTTGCCAGTATTTTATTGAGAATTTTCGCGTCGATGTTCATGAGTGAGATTGGCCTGTAATTCTCTTTCTTGGTTGTGTCTTTGTGTGGTTTTGGTATCAGGGTAACTGTAGCTTCATAAAAGGAGTTTGGCAGTGATTCTTCTGTTTCTATATTGTGGAATACATTAAGGAGTATAGGTATTCGCTCTTCCTGGAAGTTCTGGTAGAATTCTGCATTGAAACCATCTGGTCCTGGGCTTTTTTTGGTAGGGAGATTTTTGATAACAGCTTCTAGTTCTTCACGACTAACAGGTCTATTTAGATTGTTCACCTGTTCTTGGTTCAACTTTGGTATATGGTACTTATCTAAAAAAATGTCCATTTCTTTTACATTTTCCAACTTTGTGGCATATAAACTTTCGTAGTAAGATCTAATGATTCTCTGAATTTCCTCTGTGTCTGTGGTTATGTCCCCCTTTTCATTTCTGATCTAAGTAATTTGCATGTTCTCTCTCTGCCATTTGATTAATTAAGATAGGGGTTTGTCAATCTTGTTGATTTTCTCCAAGAACCAGCTTTTTGATTCATTGATTTTTTGGATTGTTTCTGTGTTTATATTTTGTTGATTTCAGCCCTCAGTTTGATTATTTCCAGTCTTCTAGACCTCCTGGGTGAATCAACTTCTTTTTTTTTCTAGAGCTTTCAAGTGTTCTGTTAAGTCTCCAATGTGTGCTTTCTCCGTTTTCTTTAATTGGGTACTTAGTGCTATGAACTTTCCTCTTAGCACTGCTTTCATAGTGTCCCATAGGTTTGAGTATGTTTTGTATTTGTTTTCATTAAATTCAAGGAAGACTTTAATTTCTTTCTTTATTTCTAGGGGTTATTTAGTAGTTGACTGTTCAACTTCCATGAGTTTGTTGGCTTCTTGGGGGAAGCATTGTTGTTGAATTCTAATTTTAATCCATGATGATCTGACAAGACACAAGTGGTTACTAATATTTTTTTGTATCTGTGGAAGTTTGCTTTGTTACCGAGTATGTGTTCAATTTTCGAGAAGGTTCCATGAGCTGCAGAGAAGAAGGTATATTCTTTCCTATTTGGGTGGAGTGTTCTATAGATGTCTGTTAAATCCATTTGATTCAATATCTCCAATAAATCTCTTATTTCTCTGTTTGGTTTCTGTCTGATTGACCTGTCCATTGGTGAAAGAGGAGTGTTGAAGTCTCCTACTATTAGTGTGTGTGGTCTGATGACTGCCTTGAGTTCTAAAAGAGTTTCTTTTACATATGTTTGTTCCTTTATATTAGGGGCATAGATATTCAGGATTGAGACTTCTTCCTGATGAATTGTTCCAGTTATGAGTATGAAATGTCCATCTCCATCTCTTCTGATTGATTTTAGTTTGAAGTCGATTTTGTTAGATATTAGAATGGCCAAACCCGCTTGTTTCTTAGGTCCATTTGCTTGGAAAACCTTTTCCCAAGCCTTTACTCTGAGTAGGTGTCTGTCTTTGTGGTTGAGGTATGTTTCTTGTAAACAGCAGAATGTTGGATCCTGTTTTCTTATCCAATCTCTAAGTCTATGCCTCTTTATAGGTGAATTGAGTCCATTGATAATAAGTGATATTAATGCCCAGTGGTTGTTGACTCCGGTCATTTTTTTTGAGTCGTAGAGTGTATGTGTTTTCCTTCTTTGAGTTGTGCTTGTGAAGGGTCGCTAGCTGTCAGAGTTATTGGAGGCAGTGTTGGGAATGTTGGATTCCTTGGGTTGTGATTTTCATTCTAATATTCTCTGTAAGGCTGGATTAGTCTCTACGTATTGTTTAAGTTTGTTTTTATCCTGGAATATTTTGTTTTCTCCGTTGATAGTGAACAATAGCTTGGCTGGGTATAGTATTCTGGGCTTGCATCCATGGTCTCTTAGTTTCTGCAGTACCTCTCTCCAGGACCTTCTGGCTTTCATGGATTCCATAGAGAAGTCTGGTGTAAGTCTGATAGTTTTACCTTTATAAGTTACTTGACCTTTTTCCTTTGCAGCTCTTAATATCCTTTCTTTAATCTGGATGCTTTGTGTTTTGATTATTATATGGCGAGGGGATGTTTTTTTCTGATCCAGTCTATTCGGCATTCTGTATGCTTCTTGAACCTTCATAGGAATATCGTTTTTTAGGATGGGAAAGTTTTCTTCTATAATTTTGTTGAATATATTTTCTGGACCTTTGATCTGCAATTCTTCTCCTTCTTCTATTCCTATTATTCTCAGATTTGGATTTTTTATTATGTCCCATATTTCCTGAATGTTTTGTGATGAGAATTTGTTGGATTTGCTGTTTTCTTTGGTCAGAGCGTTTATTTTCTCTATGGTGTCCTCATAATCTGAGATTCGTTCTTGTTCCTGAAGTCTCTGTTTGTTTACCTAGAATTTCCATATCCAGCCGGCCCTCGGTTTGTGTTTTCTTCACTGCCTCCATTTCAGTTTTCAATTCTTGAACTGATTCCATTACCTGTTTGATTGTTTTTTTCTTGGTTTCCCAGGGTATCATTTACGAATTTACTCATTTCTTCAAACTTTTTGTTATATTTCTCTTCCATTTCTTTACTCTTTTCTTCCATCTTTTTGTTATATTTCTCTTCTATTTTTTTAAGTGAGTTATTCATACCCTGTTTAAGAGACTCTATTGCTTCCATATTGACACTGTTTTCCACTTCTTCCGGAATAGGGTGTTCAAGTCCTTCTGTCGTAAGATCGCTGGGATCTGGTGTTTTCATGTTGTTTTTCAGATTGTTGGAGGAATTCTTGCCTTGGCGCCTGCCCATCTCCTCCTTCAGATGCTCTCCAATGGCTCTTCCCTCTGCTGGGTTTTCTGCTACCGGATTAGTGCCCCTTGCTATCCAGGAATCACTTTGCCTGCAGTCCTACCTTGCTGCAGGCAGGCTATTAAAACAAAGGAACTCCCTCCCGTTTGCACTCACCACCTGTCCTGGCCACTGCGCCCACCCAGGCTGAGTTGGAGGAATTTAAGCCCCGAAAAAGGGAGAGAGGAAGGGTAGGGGTTCCACGCAGAAAGCCAGGAGGGCGTAGGAGGAGAGAGGGTTTAGCTGGGGGAAGCTGCCCCTTTGGAGTAGCCAGGGAGATAAGGATGGCGGGAAGATTGTGTGTTCCCTTTCCGGACTTGTGTGGTGGTCAGGAGCACACTTATCCCTCCATTGTATCTTCTGCTACAGGATCAGATCCACTCCCTGGTCAGAAGTCTCCCTGCCTGTAGTCTTACCTTGCCTTAGGCAGGCTTTTAGAACAAAGGGACTCCCTCCTGTTTGCACTCACCACCCGTCCCAGCCGTGGTGCCCACCCAGGCTGAGTTGGAGGAATTTAAGCCCCAAAAAAGGGAGAGAAGAAGGGTAGGGGTTCCAGGCAGAAAGCCAGGATGGCGTAGGAGGAGAGGGGGTTTAGCTGGGGGAAGCCGCCCCTTTGGAGTAGCCAGGGAGATAAGGATGGCGGAAAGATTGTGTGTTCCCTTTCCGGACTTGTGTGGTGGTCAGGAACACACTTACCCCTCCATTGTATCTTCTGCTACAGGATCGAGGTTCTTTTCTTAATGGTTGTTGATGTCATCTCTTGATTCTTTGAACTAGTCTAGTTTCCTGCAAAGAAATTCTTTTTTTGTCTGAGATATACAAACTTGGGTGTTTTCACTAGAAAGAAACAATTCTTTCAACTAGAAAGAAATAATTATTAGTAAAAAGGCAGCAATCAAGTATAATTTGGGTAGACATCAGCAAATCTATTTAATTTTTAATAATTAAATGCTAAACATCTTGTTTCCTGAAACTAGTACTTTGAGCTGTGTCAAAGTACAAAGGGTGTAAAGAGGATAATTCATTTGCATTTGTATGCACGTTGAAGGGTCTGATAAGGATACAATGAGTTCACAGAAAGCAGAGAAATTTCCATTTGTTTTTGTGCTATACATGACAAACCAATTTTTTTTTTTTTAGAAAAGAAACTAAAGCTGTGACCTAAATATTCCTTCAAGTCAGACGCAATATGAGATTCAGGTTCACTTCAGGCCACAGGAACTGCTTGTGTGACTAATGGTGTGTTAATTCTCTCATACTTGACTATAAGCTCTGAATGCTGTAAATAGCAATTCCAAATATCTCACTGGTTAGTCATAGCACGATTCATTTGTTCTTTCTGGTATCTGCATGAATCATCATCTCTATTTGGAAATTTTTGTGGCTTCTTTGTTTGACATTATTGTGTGAACAACCACAGCCCTGACCTCATAGTGTGAAGCATCAGTTACTGAACAGATTGAAAGGACTGAGACCAAATGAACAAAAACTCTTGAGATGTAAAATATTGTTTTGATCATTTTGAAGCTGCCTGACTTTTGGTCTTATCTCATTGGTTCTATTCTAATGATATTGGTGCAGCCAGAGAATAAAATTTCTGTCAGTGCTTTTTAAATAAAATTAAAGTTAATTTTACTCCCCTTGTCTTTTTGCATAATGTCCTTTTACCTGGCATTTAAGAGGCCACTTAAAACTTATGTTGAATTTTAAAATTACATTTAGTAATCTTTACCATAACAGAAGTAAATGTCCAGAGTCTTTTAAATGTCACTCTACTCAGAATGGAAACTTGACATGTTAAAAGTTTTGAGAAGAAAAAATGTTGAAAGAAATATACACACTGGGAAATAACAGGAATCATTATTTACATTATGAAATAAAAACAAATTTTTATTAACTGAAACAATTAACTAATTATTTTGACTAAATGAAATAGGTACAAAAAGAAGTGACCAGACAGACCTACTAAATAACCACTCTTTTTATGAAAAAGATAACATTTTATCAGATTTGGGTTTGAGATGAAGTTAGAAAAATATGTATGCGTCTTAGATGAAAGAATATGGAGGAAAATTTATCTTGACAGGCTATAAAATTTAGCCTACTTTTATCATTTCATCAGATATAGTATATTTCACAAAATTCAAATTTTTTAGAGAATAAACAGATATCTTTTGTTAAGCATAAATACAGAGAGCTAATATAATCATTAAGAATAAAACACTTTGTGAGTCGGGTAGTGGTTGTGTACGCCTTTAATCCCAGCACTCCAGAGGCAGAGACAGGCAGATATCTGTGAGTTTGAGGCCAGCCTGGTCTACAAGAGCTAGTTCTGAGACAGGCTCCAAAGCTACAGAGAAACCCTGTCTCAGGAAAAAAAAAAAGAATAAAAGACTTTGTGAAATAACCTATGTATTATTTTATTTTTATGACAGAGTATAATTCCTGTTATTAACTCAGTTGTACAAATGAAGAAATTCAACCTTGTAAGCGAGTGATGGTGTTAAGAAATTAACCTAAGTCTAAGTGCAATTGAGACTGCTGCATATCTTCAGTACCTATTTTTACTGAGTAAAAATCAATTTACATCACTGATGAATAAAGCTAAATGACATGAAATAACATGAAATGACAGGAGGAAGGTAAAAGTCTTTTTATCATAAAGCAAAGAAAAACATCTGAGATTGTTTTCTACTATGTGAGTTGTTCAAGAGGACTCCTATCTCTCAAACACAGACAGGTCGAAACTGAAGGAGATAATTATGAAAAAGTGGCTGATAAGCTGCTCTTGACTCTCTTAAAGCTTACGTGTTCTCACTGTTCATGCCACATTTTGTTTGTGATTAAATAATAGAGACTGACTTAAATAACAGAGCTCTGCCTCTTCATAATTTTAGAGGCTAGTTCAAGATCAAGGTATGGCTTCATGATGGTTTGCAGGTAGGTATTATCTTTCAGGTGTTTTTGTATGGTGTTTCCTTTGTGTGCATTTTTGTCCCCAAAATTTCTCAGAAATCAGAGAATCAACACCCTTCACAGTAGCTACAACTAGCATAAAATATCTCTGAGTAACTCTAACTAAACAAGTAGAGGACTTGTATGACAAGAACTTTATACATTTGAAAAAAGAAATTAAATAAGACATGAGAAAGTGGAAAGATCTCCCATGCTCTTGGTTAGGTAGAATTAGCATATTAAAAAGGGCAATCTTACCAAAAGCAATCTACAGATTCAACGCAATACCCATCAAAATCCCAGCAAAATTCTTCACAGACCTCGAAAGAATGGTACTCAATTTTATATGGAAAAACAAAAAACCCAGAATAGCCAAAACAAACCTGTACATTAAAAGAACTTCCGGAGACATCACAATCCCTGACTTCAAACTCTACTGCAGAGCTACAGTACTGAAAACAGCCTGGTATTGTTATAAGAACAGACAAGAGGACCAATAGAACCGAACAGAAAACCCAGATATCAATCCACACACCTTAAAAACACATCTGTTTTATCTGTTGGGAAAAGAATCCTTCATTTCTTTTTAATCTTGATTCACCCCATATTCAAATGCCATGTCATTCTGATGTAGTGCAGGTTTGCATATCAATCGATAAAGGCAAAGAACAATTCAACTTATTACTTGTTCAGTGTGTGATAGATTATATAGGTTGAGTGACACCATATGAGGCAGCACAGAGCACCATTTCTGCAGTAGATTGCCACTTAGAAGTGACAGTCCTGGGCATTCTGCATGTTCTTTCTCACTGTGAGAGGTGAAAACCATTAGTGTCATTCTTAACATTGAAAAATAGACAATTTGTGCAAATTAAGATAGTTCAAAGTACAAATTTATAACTTCCCAAGAAGGTAAATCCACATATTAATACAAATGTCAAACTACTTGTTTACTTTTCACGCAGGGTCCGTACTCAGTACAGCACAGCTACTTCAGTGGGACGTTTGATCTTCTTGAGAACTTGACATGGTACTAAAGGACTAGTACTTCCTCAGTTGTGGTCATCCCTCTGGAGCAGAGAGACTCTCTTTTTATGCAGTTTTTATTGATATTTATTGAGCTCTACATTTTTCTCTGTTTCCCTCTCTGCCCCCTTCCCTTCTTCAATCCTCCCCCAAGGTCCCCATGCTCCCAATTTACTCAGGAGATCTTGTCTTTTTGTACTTGCTACTTCTAATGTAGATTAGGTCTGTGTAAGTCTCTCTTAGTGTCTGCATTGTTGTCTAAGTTCTCTGGGATTGTGATTTGTAGGCTGACTTTCTTTGCTTTATGTTTAAAAACCACCTACGAGTGAGTACATGTGATAATTGTCTTTCTGTATCTCGGTTACCTCACTCAAAATAATGTTTTCTAGCTCCATCCATTTTTCCTGCAAAATTCAAGGTGTCGTTATTTTTTTCTGCTATGAAATACTCCATTGTGTAAATATACCACATTTTCTTTATCCATTCTTTGATCGAGGGGCATTTAGGTTGTTTCCAGGTTCTGGCTGTGACAAACAAAGCTGCTATGAACATAGTTGAACTCATGTCCTTGTGGCACAATTGAGCATCCTTTAGATATATACCCAAAAGTGGTATTACTTGGTCTTGAGGAAGCTCCACCAGGAACAAATCCAGTCCTGGGATCCAACTCAGTACTGGGACACTGGCAGACCAGGATTGAGCCAACGACCTGACTCAGTGTCTGCAATCTCCACAGGAACTGGAGTGGGACTGAACCAGCTACCAAGGACACAGAGAAACTCTTGATAAACAGCCAAAGAGGATTACTGCCTTCATCATTTGGTTTCAGCAATACATAAGCTGTTTACAACGTTTCTTTGTATAGAAAATATTGGTGCTTGGTAGTAGTGTTCCATGCTCCACACTTTAAAACATCTGATACATTGCTATAATTAACTGATTTACCATGCCCTATTGCTGTATTATTTTAATGTGGCAGTTACTAAGAAAGGCAGGTATTTTCAAGGGATGATTCGGGTGAGAAACACGTCTTGGAAATATCTCTTTCTTTGTTTTCAGCTAAGCCTTTGTGGTACAAACTGGGCAGGCTCAGAAATGCATTTCTAAAAGGAGCATGCTTTGAAATTAGCCCACTCTTGTATGAATACATACGTGTCTTCTACATAAAATCTGCATGCTTCATTTTGAGGGGATAATTGCTCTGTAATTAACAACCATGATCTTCTTACCTGCCACAGGTAATAAATCTTCCTACACTCTTTTACATCTGAGATTTGATTATTTTGGCTTTGCATTCATTAAGATGCAAAATTCTTAAAACTGAATTCAGTTACAAATACACCCTCAGTAAAGACCGTAGAGCTGCTCTCTCAAGCCAAGGACTTTCTGCATTCAGATTACTATCAGTAATTGAGTTTTCATTGACAGTTTAGTGGGCAATTAGCTCCACAATGATATCATGAGACTATTCTTTTTTTTTTAAAAAAAAAAAAAAAAGAATCCCTCATTTCAAATAGCACAGTGGTTCTCTGAAAATATATTACTGATTTGGAATTCTGAGTAGGATAATTATAAAATGCTTATGGGAATAGAAAACAGAATTGGAAAGGAAGAGAAGACAAATTGTCATTATATCATAACATGCCCCCATTAGTGTCTGAAAGAGCTTCTCACTACTGCCCAAAGAGAGCAGGCTCTACTCAATATTGCACATGTGACACACAGGTCATTTAATAAAAAAGAGTGCACCTTTGTACACAGTATCAGTGCAGTTGAGGAAAGCAAAGAAAGCTGAGAGAACATGTCTACCTACACATCAAAAATTGTTTATCTTCCTTCGGAAGATGTGACCAATGTAACTCCATTTCTAATACTGAAGTCAGACTGCATTATCTCTTCACCTCACAATAAAATAAGCCCCATATTAGTTAAATAGAAAACTTTTAGCCATTGGGAAAGCACAAAATGTCTCATCTTAGCTTGCTATCTATGTATACCCTGGTTTTCTATCACCCCATGCTTATTGGTATTTCATTGAAAGTATGTTCCATTTCTGTATAATTTCTTTTTAATGGTTTGTTTATTTTTACTTTATATGTGTAAACACTTATCTGCATGTATATATGTATACCACGTGTATATCCACGTGTCTATGGAAGCCAGAACTGGATCCCCTAGAACTGGAATTACAGATAGTTGTGAGCCAACATATGGGTGCAGGAACCAAAATGTGGGTCCTCTGCAAGAGAAGCAATGGATCTGAACTGTTGAGTCATCCTTTAACCTACTGTATTTTTTCTTATAGTCCATTTTTGATAAGCGTATATCTATATGTGATAAAATATACCTTCCATGTGCTATTTCTAGTAACAAAATTGTTATCGTTTTAGTTAAAATGTTTAATTTTGAGAGTTTCATACATGAATGAGTGATTCATTTAGATTATTTACCCTCTTCTTTTATATTACAAATTTCTTATTCCCTCTTCCAACTACCCCTAAGTCTTTCCTACTCCCTCTTAAATTCATGACCTTTTTATTTTTCTGATTATTATTACATATATACGTATTTATGAGCATGTACAACCTATTGATTCTATTTATTCTTTCTCACATGTAACATGTGCTTATGGCTAACTACATGAGATTTGATGATAAAACAAAAGCCTTGTCTCTAGACAAATTCTTCTGTTTTGTATGCCTTCATCTAGGGAACATGCCTTGTAATATTTTCCCCATTCATACTGTCATGTCAGTAGGTATTGGACTTTCTTGTTTAGGTAA
Organism: Myodes glareolus; assembly: GCF_982192425.1. Classification (NCBI taxonomy): domain Eukaryota; kingdom Metazoa; phylum Chordata; class Mammalia; order Rodentia; family Cricetidae; genus Myodes; species Myodes glareolus. The sequence goes on along the minus strand of NC_142043.1, from coordinate 17,626,222 downwards.
CCATACTGCTGAGGCTTCATGGGTGCCTTTTCTATTAAACACTATCTCTCAGTAGGCATCCTGGTCTTCTGGGTATTAAAATATTTTAACTCCTCTTCTACAATGTTCCATGAACCTTAGGTATAGGGATTGCACTTTATATGTATCAGTTAGGATCAAGCACCCCATGGTTAATCATTATCTACATTTTGATCAGTTTGAAGAATATTATTTAATAAGTATGTGTAGAGAGATTAAATTTGCTTTCTTACTCTTGGTACTATAGGCAGACTTTTCTTTTCTACTTACCAGTTGCCAAATAACCAAAATGGAGAATCAATATTAGTAATAAATGCTCAGCCAATAGTTCAGGCTTATTACTAACTAGCTCTTATAACTGAAATTAACCTATTTATATTAATCTACTTCTGCCAAAGAATAATAAGAATAGAAGAAGGAGAAGAATCCCAATATAAAGGTACAGAATACTTATTCAACAAAATCATAGAAGAAAAACTTTGCTAACTTAAAGAAGGACAAGCCTATAAATGAACAAGAAGCATATAGAAAACCAACAGACTGGACCAAAAAAAAGTCCCCTTGCCACATGATAATTAAAAACACTAAACATACAGAATAAAGAAAGAATATTAAGAGCTGCAAAGGAAAAGGTCAAGAAATAGACAAGCATATAAGACTTAAATCCAGCTTCTTTTTTTTAATTTGGAAAAATTTTTTAAATTTGTTTAATTTTTTAAAAAAGAAAACAAGCTACCCTTTTTTATTATACATATCAATCCAAGTTCCCACTCCATCCCCTCCTCCCATTCCTTCAACATACCTTCCCAATGTACCCCATTCAATCCTCAGAGAGGGTAAGACACATTGCTTTGGGGAATGTCCAAGGCCCTCCCTATTATATCTAGGCTGAACAAAGTATCCATCCAAAGAGAATGGGCTCCCAAAAAGCCAGTACACGAAGTAAGGATTAATCCTGGTGCCATTGCCAGTTGTCCCTTAGTCTGCCCCAGCCATTCAACTGTCAACCTTATTCAGAGGGACTATATTGGTCCTATGCTTGTTCCTTCCCAGTCTGTCTGGAATTGATGCACTCCCATTAGCTCAGGTAGACTGTTTCAGTGGATGTACTCCTCATGGTCTTGACCTCTTTGCTCATATTCTTATTCCTCCCACTTTTCAACTGGATTTTGATAGCTCATTCCAGTACTCCAATGTGGGTCTCTGCCTCTGTTTCCATCAGTTACCAGATGAAGGTTCTATGGTGATATTTAAGATATTCATCATTCTGACTACAGGGCAAGTCAAGTTGAGGCCCCTTCTCTATTGCATTGGGTCCTAGCTCGGGTAATCTTTGGGAATTTCTTTAGACCTTCTAAATCCAACTTTTTAACAGAGACTCTGAAAGCAATAAGGTCCTGGACAGAGATTTTACAGATACTAAGAGATTCCAGTCGAGACTACTATACCTAGCAAGGCTTTCAATCAACATAGACAGAGAAAACAAGATATTTCATGCCAAAATCATATATAAACAATACCTATCCACAAATTCATCACTGCAGAAGGTACTAGAAGAAAAGCTCCAACCCAAAAAACTAAATTACATCTGTGAAAATACAGAAAATAGAATCTCACAACAGCAAAACCCAAAGAATGGAAAGAAACACAGTACTATCACCACCATCAAAACAAAAAAATAACAAGAATTAACACTGGTCACTAATATCTCTTACCATCAATGGACTCAATTCACCAGTAAAAAGACACAGACTACCAAAATGGATATGAAAACAAGATTCATTCTTCTGCTGCACACAAGAAACATGTCTCAACTTCAAATATAGACATTATCTCAGAGTAAGGATTTGGAAAAAAATTTCCAATTGATGATCCTAAAAGCATGCTGCTGTAGCTATCCTAATATCTAACATAATAGACTTCAAACTAAAATTAAACAAAAGAGATAGAGAAGGACGTTTCATATTCATCAAAGAAAATATCCATCAGGATAAAGTCACAACTCTGAATCTAGGCCTCAAATACAAGGTCACCCACATTACTAAAGATTAAATCACCTGTTTGTTTTTATGTCAATTCCAAGCTGTTTTCATTACTGTAGTTCTATAATAGAGCTTGATATCAGGGATGGTGATGCCTCCAGAAGTTCCTTTATTGTACAGGATTGTTTTGATTATTCTGGGTTTTTTGTTTTTACATATGAAGTTGAGTATTGTTCTTTCAAGATCTGTGAAGAATTGTGTTGAAATTTTGATAGGTATTACTTGAATTTGTTGATTGCTTTTGGTAGGATTGCCATTTTTACTCTGTTGATTTTATCTATACAAGAGCATGGGAGATCTTTCTGTTTTCTGCTATCTTCCACAATTTATTTCTTCAAAGACTTAAAATTTTTGTCACATAAGTCTTTCACTTACTTGGTTAGTGTTACCCAAAGATATTGTAAATGATGATATTTCTCTGATTTCTTTCTCAGGACCTTTATCACTTGTATATAGCAGGGCTACTGATTTTTTTTGAGTTGATCATATCCTGCCTGAAAGTATTTATCAACTGTAGAAGTTTCCTCATTGAAGTTTTGGAGTCACTTACATATACTATAATATAATCTACAAATAGCAAAAGTTTAACTTCTTATATTCCAATTTTCATCTCTTTGCTCTCCTTTTGTTGCCTTATTGCTCTAGCTAGAACTTTAAGTACTATGTTGGTATGGTATGGAGAGAGTGGACAGTCATGTCTTATTCCTGATTTTAGTGCAATTGCTTTGAATTTCTCTCTATTTAATTTAATGTTGGTTCTAGGCTTGCTATATTTTGCTTTTATTATGTCTAGATATGTACCTTGTATCCCTGATCTCTCTAAGACTTTTATCATGAAGGGGTGTTGGATTTTGTAGAATAATTTTTCACCATCTAGTGAGATGATCATATGGATTTTTTTCTTTCAGTTTATTTATATGGTAGATTACATTGATAGATTTTCATATGTTGAACCATCCCTGCATTTCTGGGATGAAGTCAACTGAGAACAAACAGGTGAACCAGTGGAAATAAATTGGAGACACTGATATTGATTCATACACCTACTTTTTGACAAATAGCTAAAATTATACAATAGAATAAAGAAAGCATCTTTTAAAAATGGTCCCGGCATATCTGGACCGGCATATAAAAGAATGAGTGTAGATCTATATCTATCCCCATGCACAAAACTTAAGTCCAAATAGATCAAAGACCTCAACATAATTACAGCCACACTAAATCTCACTGAAGAGAAAATGAGAAGTACCATTGAACACATGAGCACAAGGGACCACTTATAAAGTATAGTACCAGTAGCATAGACACTAAAACCAACAATTAATAAATGGAACCTCCTGAAACTGAGAAAGTTTTTTTTTGTTTTTTCTTTAAGGCAAAGGACACACTTGCGAAGACAAAACATCAGCTTACTAAATGGGTAAAGAACATCAATAACCCCATATCAGACAGAGAACTGATCTCAAAAAATATAAAGAACTCAAAAAACTAGTCATCAAATTACCAAATAATTCAATCAAAATTGGGGTACAGATCGAAACAGAGAATTCTCAATAGTGTGACTTACTATTAGTGGCTTTAAAGAAAATTGATTGAAATAGAATTTCTGCATATGAACATCCACAGGGTTTGGGTATAATAAACAGGGTGGTTGACAAAGAAAACTTCTTTTCTCTGGATCCAAGAAATGTAAATCTAACAAAGAAATTCATCTTTGAAATGAGTTTTGTTGAGGAATGGTGAAAACGCATTTTCTTCAGTATTAGACATTTATAAATTTCTAAATAAAACTCATATTTTTTTTTCTTGTTTTAAATATGTGTCCAAAATTGTTTTGAGGTTTCTGTCTGGTCCAGTTCCCACAGTCATTAAGTACCAAAGAAATCACACAGAGGTCTATTTTAGTTAAAAACCGATTGACCTAGTAGCTCAGACTTTTTATTAACTCTTATGCCTTATATTAGTCCGTTATTCTTGTCTATGTTAACCACATATCTTGGTACCTTATTCGGTGAGGCAGTCACATCTTGATTCCTCTGTGGCTGGGTCATGACTGCTGAATGCATCCTCTTACCAGAATGGTTCTGTTCTTATTCCCTTGTCTCTACTTCCTGCCTGGTTGTCTGTAGGCCCATATTTCTATATGGTGTGGCAGCCAGGCGCTAAAACCATAGGCCCCATCTGAGGTGGTCACATAGCCCTGTAGACAGGCTGTCTCTGCCTAACAAAGGGTCAGAATGTTGTTGCTCCTTTCTTTGTAATTTGGAGGATGCCTTATAGAGATGCTGATTCAAGCCTACGTGACAACTAGCAGACAGGTAGATGCAGACGTGACAAAACGCCATTCACCTGGTTACCTAGGAGACAGGTCTGGTGTATTTTCCCGCTCAGTTTATGTGTTGGCATAAAAGCTGTTTGGATAATAAACGCGAGGAGATCTTCAGGAGATGAGAACCCTGAGATGCCCTTCCGTGATGGCCATGTAAGCTCTGTCTAGTTATTCCTTGTGCCTCCGTACCAGTCCAGTTAGGGAAAATAGTTATCTATGTTGGGTCCCACGGGCTCAGTTAGGGAAAATAGTTATCTATGTTGGGTCCCACGGGCTCTAGTATAGTTGTCCTATCTATACTTCCTGCCTGGCTACTGGCCTATCTGAGTTTCTTTAAAATATAATTGACAGGGTACAGATAATTATCCCACAGCACAAAATGTTAACCCAGTAAGCATTTTTTTTATTACAATTCTGGTTAGCTTAACACTGTGTAAGGACATGGAAAATTTTAAGAAACTTTGCTTGATCAAGAGCTGGTTAAGACACTGAGTTCAAGTAACTTTGCAACATCAAGAGCGAGTTGAAGACAGAAACCTTTGCAAAAGTATAAACCATAAAATGTTCCTAGCAGCTAGCCACCTGGTGATACCCAACTTTGTGGTCTAGACAGAAGCAGGAGTAACTGCTCAGGGGGAGGGCAGGGGGCATGCACAGAAGCAGAAGTAGCTGCTCAAAGGAGGAAAGGGGTATGCAGAAGTAGTTCACACCCTTCATTTAACAAGACCAACCCCCTTGACCCTAAATAAACCTGGCTTGTGGTTTTTGCCTATATATGTCAACCCCAAAAGAGGGACACTGTTCTGTGTCATGTGTGGTGGCTTTGAGCTCCCGGCTAGTTGAACTATGCATGCTGAATAAAACTTGCTCTTGCATTCTGTACTTGCCTGAATTCCCGTGGTCTCTCTGGGGGGTCTCAAGTTGGGCACAACAACTGAAGGGATAGGCTCAAGAACTGTTTGATGGGATTGAGTTTCACACATCCAGGAAGCTGGGAGGTGCAGAACTAAAAGTATCCAAGATGCAAACTACCTTTAACATAATCATTACCCAAGAAAGTTGCTACTTTGTTTAGTAATGTCTCAACATTTTGTTCTTCTTATATTCCATGAAGTACTTCTATATGAACCAGTTTCTAACTTTATTACTTTGTGCACAGAATTCCAGAAACATAGGCTATTTTTATTTCCACAATTCTCTTTTTTTTAAAAAAAAGAGGAATGAAAACAAAAATTCAAAATAATGAGGCACAAAAATGTTGTCTAGCAAAGAGGTTGATTTATTTCCAACAAAACAGCAATGACAAAAGACAGAAATTCAGCAGACTGGAGGTAATATGAGTATAGGGACAAGTCTCCAATGTTACTCTAAAACTCACCGGTTAATGTAGGGTAAAAGGGACAACTGGAGCAAGAAACAGACCAATCACTGAGCTCCCTGACTCTGAACCCAGAGTCAAAGAAAGAAACACAACCTGTATTTGAGACCTGGACCAGGGAAAGAAACATCTTTATCCCTAAACTCAGAACTAAGGACATGTGCCCTGGCTCTGAAACTAGTGTCAAAGAAATTAATTTGTCCCTAGAATTAGAGCCTGTGAAAGAAATACACCCTGGTCCTAAGATTGGAGTCTAAAAGCTAAAAAGGACCAGTGAAAGATACACAGTTTGGCCATGAAGTCAGAGCCATATCTGGCCCTGACTAGCTAAACTGACCAATCCCTGAGCAGGGAAAGATTAACCAATCCCCTGTCTCTCTGGGAAAACTCTGCCCCTAAGAAGCCTTATATCTTCCTCTCCACCCTTTCAGTTAAGAGCTGCCATTAAGTGGCAGAGGCAACTGCTCTCCTGGACTGCTCCTTCCCAAGTAAGTCTCTTTCTCAGAAGTCTTGGTTGACAACCTTCATTCAAGGGCACAGAACAGAAGAAACTGTCTGGGGCATTCCTTAGGGAACTGAGCTGAAAAACCTTGCTGAGATGCTTCCTAGGGGGTCCTAACAAGGCAGAGCAGAAAAGAAGAACCTTGCTAGGATGCTCCTTAATGTGGCTGAGCAAGCCAGAAGAGATTGCTACATTTCTGCAGGTGGCATCTCTTTAGCAGAATGTTAGCAGAAAAAACATCTTGGGCCAGAAAAGAAGCAGATAGCTCTGCTAGGACGCTCCCATAAGTGAACAAGCAGAACTCAGCTGTCCAGCTTTCCAGGAGAGGTGCAGGATCCCTATATCCTGAGGGGAAACGATCCTTCACTGCACTCCAGCTTAAGGTATCCTGGCTTTCGGATAATCAGGATACCTTTCTTCCGGGGCTGAGCTGTCCCATTGCAGCTCCAGCCTCCAGAGCTGTCTTGTTGAGGCTCTATCCCACCCCTCCAGAGCTGTCTTATTGGAGCTCTAAGTATATCCTGGCTTCCTGATAAATGAACATATCCCAATACCACTACTGTACCACACTCCCCTACAGTTACACAGACCTCTGATATAGAAACTTATGACATTAAGGCTAATTCCAGACCAGTTATTACTACAAAAAGCATTGCCAATGTGTATTCTAGATAGATTTTACTTAACGCAACTGAATGATTATGATAATATTGAACAATAAGTAACAACAACAAAGAACAATCCTAATTAAAGACTCTGATAGACGCCAAAACTCTGAGTAATAGCTTAAAAGAGGTAAACACTTAAAAGAATTAAAGCCATAAGCGGCAGGGGAGATGGCATCAGTAAGAAAGAGGGGTAAAAAGATCTATCACTGGTGGAAGGCATCATCATATACATCATGGTCACAGAAGAACAAGTGTTCAACATCAGCACAATTGGAGTGCAGTGTGGACTCTATTCCTGCTACACAAAGAGATGAAATTTTCCAAGGACTTGGCAGACAAAATAATTTTGCTAAATGTTAGTGCAAATAAGATATAAATCTATTTATAAAATTAGACTATTAAGTAGTACAATGATAGATCAAAAACAGTTTTGGTATTGTTAACATATGTTGAAACTGAACTAATGTTTGTTTGTTTTCTTTATTACTTACTTTTTCTGGTACACACAAGCGTGCAGGTTTTTCTCCCCCAGGGGAAAGCACACAAGGCTTATCTGTTTTCACTGAACATGAGAATCTGACAATACTATCTTGTATTTTGCATTGCATTTTAAAAGCAATATTCAAATTAAGACATATGAAAAAGCTTCAATGTGTTTACTGAAATTTGACTAGAATAAAACACTTTACCCATTGAACCTGTCATAAGTTTTAAAACATCTATTGAGAATGATACTCCACACCTGGAACAGATTTAATCCATTGGGTAGTTAGGACAAAAGGAGGAAAGAAAGGTTTATATGTTCCTCACTAATTATATCCTTTGGTTTTATGTTTATTTATTTATTTACTTAAATACTTATTTAAACATTCACTCATTCACTTAATTGTTTATTTATATGTTTGTGTGTTATTGTGAATATATAGAGCTGAGAGACCAACGTGCTCAGTATGTTCTCCTTTCCCCTTATGAGATCCAAGAATCAAACTTGGCTTGTCAGGCTTGGCTGCAAATCCTCTTAATCATGGAATCATATTGCTAATCCCTCAATTTTACTCATTTTTATTGCAAAATTGTCCATCCATAATGTTAATCTTTGAGTTCTTTCCATATCTTGACAGGCAGATCTTGAAGCACATGCAATACATCCTTAACACTAATCCATATAGAATCAGAACTCTTAGAAAATCAATACCTTTGCAGCCTTTTCCATAAGAAGGGATGTAAGTTCCAATAAACAGTGGAGGAGTGTAGTGAGCTGCTTTGTGCTGCAACTTAAAGATGGCGCTGACCTCTGCTCTCCACCACCCGGGTGGTATGTGCTTTCAGTTGTAAATAACTCCATACATGGCTAAAGCTAAGGATCTGGCTTGTTTCTGTGTACCTGATCCTATCCGCATCTCCCACGTGGCTTCCTGGAGTTGGCTACCCAGAGGCTATTTTAGCTGTGGGTTGGTTTTCCCCAGGGTCAGAAGATTATTCAAGGTTTCCTGACTAAACTGCATTGAGAAGAGTCCGGTGTTGTGTTTTCTTTGCTGGCCAAAGCGACGCAACAGAGGAGACTTCAGAATGCTCTGATAACCCCTCATCATTGTCTGCATCATTGTTAAAGTTAGATCAATGTTAGAGCTCGCAGATTCAGGAAACTAGTAACATTGCACCACCATTGGTCTCTTCTTTTAAAAGTGCCCTCAAAGAAATTGAGTTTTGAGGGGAACTATGAAAATATAAACTTTGCTTAATCACACGCAGAATATGGGATATTTTATGAAAAATTGTATCCAGCACTTCACATTATCCTTACTATTCTCAGCCATACGAACATACCACCATCGCTTGTTTAACACCTCCTTTGAGTCTAACACCAGGTATCAAAACATAGATGAATCTATTCTTTTTATCATTTATGAATATGTACCTGACTTATATTTTCACAATCCAAATCTCTTCATATTGTTTCTCTAATCCTTTTCCAGGATCATTCATTTATCCTTAGTGATTTCTCCTTTAAGTTAATTGAATCGGAATGATATTGACTTTTGGTAGTCATTCAGATGTTGCGCTTTCTGTACTGATGAATATTTTTATGAAATTTCTTTCATTGTTGCAGCTCATCAGAGAAGTTTCTTGGTGAAGTGGATGGTGGATAGTGTAGAAACTCATAATTGGCCATACGTAGAGAATAAGTGCTAATGAAACACTTGGTCAAAAACAGGTCATCTATATCATACCTCTCCCAAAGCTCCGAGACCATCTTGGAAGAGGAGTTAGAAAGATTGTAAGAGTCAAAGGTCAGAGAATACTGCTCTAAACAGTACCTTCTGGACATGACAGGGCCTTATGAGCTCAGGATTCCTGTGGCTGCCTGAAGAACACCTGCCCAAGATAAAGACAGTCAATATTCTAGCAGGGAGTGGGAATATATTCATAAAACTCCTACCTTAACTGAATGCTATGGACAACTGATGTCTTCTGGGGATGGGTGAGTTAATTTTATTTTAGGACATAACTCCTGGAAGGTCAACCATGTGCCAGTGGATGGTTCCACACTAATGAGCATATGGGCAGCAGTAATTGGATAATATGGAGTAATTTTTAAAAAAGAAAGACATAAAATTGAGGGAGGGCGGTCAAAAAGAGGAAGTGGATCTAGGAGTTAAGGTGAGGCATCAGGGGGATTATTATCGGAATACATTGGATAAAATCATCACAGGATAAAAATTAAAATTTTAAAATTGTTTTTTAAAACTATAATCTGATTCAAGGGAGTAAGAATAGGATGAGGGTGTTTAACATGGAAGAGACCATAGCTGAACTCATCCTTGAGACAGACATGGGTCTTCTGACTGGTGAAATCCTTTTCCTTGTTTTGATTAAAATGAAAAGGTGATGGACAAAAGTTTACAGGAAAAGCAACTTTTGTTTATCTAAAAAGTGTTCATTATTTTTTTAATTATTCAGTGATAAAGAAAGCTAAACATCATTATGGAAGGGGAGAAGGAAATATTTATTAGATTTTATAATACCTAGATGAAAAGAAGTATAGATATGACTAACTTAAGCAGAAATTTAATTTAATAGGTTAACATCAAATAAGTAATAATCTCAGTGTCATACATATCACAGACAAGTAGCAAAAAAAAAGAAAAAAGAAAGACAAACAAAGATTACAACGTTTTTAATGAACCATTTTAGAAAGAAGGGATTAATTTTAGGTTACAGTTCTGGGTCAACATCTAGAATTTGTATCTAATGACACTTTCTTGCTGGCAAAGTCCAGTACAACGTACAACATCACACAGCAATAAAAAGGTTGTGTGTGTACATATACACACACATGACTTTGTTTTTTGTTTCAGAGTTTTCTTATCAAACCAACAAATTCTAACCATTGGGACTCCTCATCCTACTGACTTTATGATGCGAATCACTTCCCAAAAGTCAAGACACCATTCTGGGATGGTTTCCCCTTTCTTAAAACCTTAGAGATTAAAACTAACTGGGGCACACTTAGTATTCAAATCTAGCCTCACTCATCTTTTCACTACCCTATCCATTGTTGGCTGTTGAAGTATTCAAGGACAATTTCTGACAGACAAATTATCTTTCTATTACTACTCCAAGATTGAAAGACTCATTCTGGAGAAAAAGAAGCACATTCATCCGTGGGGTTCTAATCATATCCTGGTCAATGCCATTTGTCTATAAAAGGAACAAAATGAAATCTGCTAACTCTGCACTTTTATGAACCAGCATAAACGTGAATTTCACCTGGGTTATTCCTTAATGAAAGAAATCTGTAAGATCGTGGACTATAGGGTCAATGTCGTTTGTTTATGGCTAGAATCCACTAATGAATGAGTACATACCATATTCATGTTTTGGGGTCTGAGTTATCTCACTCGGAATAGTGTTTTCTATTTCCATCCATTTGCATGCAAAATTAAATATGTCATTATTTTTTTACTGCTGAGTTGTAATCTAATGTGTAGATGTGCCACACTTTCTTTATCCATTCTTCCATTGAGGTGTGGCATCTAGGTTGTTTCCAGATTCTGGCTATTACAATTAATGCTGCTATGAATATAGTTGAATAAATGCTTTTGGAGTATGATTGGGCATCTCTTGAGTATATTCCCAAGAGTGGTATTGCTGGATCCTGAGGTAGGTTGACTCCCAATTTTTTGAGAAACTGCCACACTGATATCCAAAGTGGTTACCCACGTTTGCATTCCCATCAGCAATGTATGAGTGTTCCTTTACTCCACATCCTCTCCAGCATAGATTATCATTGGTGTTAAACAATAAGGTGAACCAAAAGAAAACATATATAGATCTTCCTGGAGATTGGAAGCAGACAAGATCGCTAGGCAAAAGTTGGAAGCATGGGGTGGGGTGGATAGGGGGAGAGAGAAGGGAGAAGGGAAAGATTAGGAGAGCTTGGGGGAGTGGGATGGTTGAGAAGGGAGAAGGGCAGATATGGGAGCAGGGAAGAAGATTAATTAAGGGAGCTATTTTAGAGTTGGCAAGAGGCTTATCTCTGAGGGGTTCCCCGGTGTCCATGTAGATGTCCCTAGTTAGGTCCTTGGGCAGTAGAGGAGAGTGTCCTGTAGTCAGACTGATGACTATCTTGAATATCACCATAGAACCTTCTTTCTGTGATAAATGGAGATAGAGACAGAGACCCACATCAGAGCACTGGACTGAGCTCCCAAAATCCAGTGGAAGAGCAGAAGGAGGGAGAATATGAGCAAGGGAGTCATTACCATGAGGGGTTGGTCCACCCACTGAAACAGTGTGCCTGATCTAATGGGAGCTCACCAAAGCCAGCTGGACTGGGACTGAATGAGCATGTGATCAGACTGGACTCTCTGAACTGGGGCTGACTGAGAAGCCAATGATAATGGCACTGAAATTTGTCTCTAATGTATGTAATGGCTTTTTGGGATCCTAGTCTATTTGGATGCATACCTTCCTAATTCTGGATGGAGAGGGGAGGGCCTTGGACTTCCCAAAGGGCCGGATACCCTGCTCTCCCTTAGTAGTGGAGGGGTAGAGGGTAAGGTGAATCTGGAAGCAGGAGGGAAATGGGTGGAGGGGAGGAAGTAGAAATCTTTAATGGTATTATTTATAAAGCAATAAAAAAGAAAGAAATCTGCATTCTGAGCAGCATTAAACAATCACCATGCAAATCTTTTTTCTTTTCAAAAACCAAGTATATGAGAATTTTGCCTCTCTCTGTATATATGTTTGCATGCATGCTTGCATGTATGTATGTATACCATATTCACATATGGTGCTCACAGAAACCAGTAAAGGGCCTAAAATACCCTGAAATTGGAGTTATGGTTAATTGTGAGCTTGCATATGGATCCTAAAAATTGAACCCAGGTCCTCTTGGAAGAGCAGCAAGTGCTCTTAAGTGCTGAGCCATCTTACCAGTCTCATCATCAATTTTTATATACTATGTTTTTTTATGTAATTGATATAATAGAACATATTATTCTTACTTAATGTGAATTTGTTTTATATAAGTTATACATTTGGTTGCATTATGAATTATTATTAATATTCCCTAAATAGAAGAACACTTTCTTTCTCTTTTAAAAGAGGTGCAAAAAATGTCAACCAATGTTAGACATAGGTTTTGGTAACATTTCTTTCTCTGGTGTCATCAGTCCACCTAGATTTTGTGCAAACTAAAGGGAATATTATAAAGTTAACTCTGATAATTCTAACTTAAAAGATAACTGGTGCAGGAGAATTGTCCTATTCTGTCAATCATGTTTTAAATAAATGCTGATTGGCCAGGCAGAAAATATAGGCAGGTCAACCAGACAGAAAGTAGAGGCAGGGCAATGAGAACAGGAAAAATTAAGAAAGAGGAAGCCCATTCCTCAGAGTTCTGCCCAGATCACTGAAGAAACAGGATGTGACTGCTGAAAAAGGTACTGAGCTTCGTGGCTGACATAGATAAAAATAATGGGTTAATATAACTTATAAGAGTTAACAAGAAGCCTGAGCTAATGGGCCAATAAGTTTATAATCTTATGGAGACCTCTATGTGATTTTCTTTGGGACTTGCCAGATGTGGGACCTGATGGGAGGACAGAAACCCCAATGAGCTGGCCTCCATGTTACAGATATCATAACAATAAAAAAGAAAAAGAAAAATGTTATTTATGGTGTGAAAATGTGCATGTACTCTCCAAATTTTCTCCCAGTCTAACAAATCAAATCATATCATTTGTGTTATGTCAACATTTTTACTCAGTCAGAGCACCTTTCAATGTGGGAAATTATCAGCCCATATTAAATTAATGTACCTTAATATAAAACATGCATTACCTCTGTCTTTGTTACTTTTCTATTGCTGTGGTAAGATACCATTATGAAATCAATTTATAGAAAAAGCTCATGATTTCAGAGGATTATAGTCCATAACTATCGTTACAGGGAGAGTGACAGCAGCTAGCAGGCATGGCACTAGAGCAATAGTTGCTCACAGCTTTTGACACTCCACATAACAGAGAAAACAAAACATACTGGGAATGGTTAGAGGTTTTTGGAACCTCAAAGATCATGCCTATTGACACACTTTCTCCACCAAGACCACATCCCCAAAACCTTCCCAAACAGTTCGCTGACAAGGGGCCAAGTATTTGAATATATGACCATAGGGACCATTTTCATTCAAACCACCAGAACTCATCTTGTTAGTCTTTACAAAACTGGTTGAGCATCCCCTATTGGAAACGCTTGCTTCCCAGGATATCTTGGGTAAGAGATTCATGCCTAACACAACATTCATTTCTTTATCCTTTTCACTTTATGCTTATAATCTGCAGAAAGTTTTGTCTGGTATTTTACTGTATATTTTGACTGTGATACTTCAGGTATGTAATTTTCCATTTATGACATCATGCCCTCACTCAAAATCATTTATATTTCAGGAAAAGTCAAAGTTAGATACTTTGTGTTAGTGATGTCCTATATATAATAATTATATCTTAAAGAGTTACTATGTAAAGTGTTCCGGATGAAGCTTATATTTTCAAGAAGGAGTGTTAACTACTTTCATATAATTATGCAATGTAAATGTGAAAGATTCTAACATTGATTTTAAAGTAATAAGTCTTTAGAGCTATAGAGACTTTCTAAAAGATGGAAAGGTATGGACCATTCTCATCATGATACATTTGCACATTCATGCTAGCCCTTGTACCCCTTCTCCATCTCGTGTGAATATGTGTGGAAAGTTCTGAAGCAAGTGTTGGTAGCTGAATGTGGTTACTACTGAAAAACGTTTGACTCTCTCATGTACATTCCACAACACATTTAAGAGTCATTCAACAAAAATAGAAGGCAAATCATTCTCACATTTGTTTTCTATTAATTTTAGAAGTCATTCATTCATTCCATCCACACTCATCTAATTATCTACTTATTCTCATTATCTATGACTATTTCACCCTCGTCTTCTTAGCTTGGCATTATCTAAGTATGTCAAAGATGATAAGTGTGTAGGAAGAGAGTGATTTATTAAAATAAAACCAAACCACAGCCCTGTCTCAAATGGTGAGGCTGGCCAGCATATGCAGCTAATTCTCACAACGGCATTCTGGAAAACCAGTGACAAGATTGGGACTCTGGGCTAGCCCCAGGGCAGTCAGCAGTGGTAGACTGGTACACAAAGCCTCATGTGTAAAGTTTCTGAACTGACACAAAGCTTAATGAAAATGAACCTTGACGATGTGGCCAATCGAGTGTAAGTGACATCTTGCCTGGCATGCCCTGATGATTTTTTTCCTCTCCTCACTTGAAAGCATAATGCTTCCTATGGGAAACTCTGACTCGGAATGCAGTTGTGTGCTTAGACAGGAAATTTTCTAACCCCAAACTAAATATCACTGACTTAAGGACCATCTTTACCTTATATTTTGATAATTATAACCATGCAATGAAACATGAAGGCCCCATCATTAGTTTTATCTAACACAATGATGGTTGATAAATGGCATATTTTGTATAAATTAGAACACAAAAATTGTGCTAATGATAAAAATAAGTACCAGTTATTTCATATTTTCTGAAACATTTACTGTGTTAAGCCTGAAGCAAATAAAGAACAACAGGAAAAACAGTCTGTACATGCTCTGAGGGATCTCTACTTCTGTTGGGAAAATATGACATGTAAGATAATAACCATAAGGCTTTAGGTAGTTAATGTTACCTTGGAATTCTAAAGATAGACCTTGAAAGTACAAAATTTCACGAAAATGCAAGGAAGAAAAGAACTAAGCTTCACTGCTTTATTTCAGAGGAGCTAACCATGTTCTAAAAGATGATAGGATAGATAGATGGTTATTATTCTCTCTACTTTGTATCTGTTTTGCTTTTCTCGTGGTGACTCACCCTACTGAACTTGTTACATTGTCTTTTGGTTATGACAAGATAATCTCTGAGAGTGGGTGAGTCTGATAGACAGACTATATACAGTGTATTTTTCTAAGTAAAGAGCATATGAGAAATCTACTCCAGGCACATTTTATCCGATACAGTGAATCAATGTTTTCAGTTTGTTGGGAAATGCATTCCATACAGCTTAATACACATTTAGGAAAGGTGTAATATGTGCTTTGACAGGCCATGGAGCCGTAAAGCATAGGCAGGACAC
Source organism: Myodes glareolus (assembly GCF_982192425.1). Classification (NCBI taxonomy): domain Eukaryota; kingdom Metazoa; phylum Chordata; class Mammalia; order Rodentia; family Cricetidae; genus Myodes; species Myodes glareolus. The sequence continues at coordinate 17,610,608 of NC_142043.1, read as the reverse complement.
CAATTAAGACTTACTTGGAGCTGGATAATAATACTACAGTAAAGAATTTTCAAAGTAAACTCAATGTAAATTTAGATGAACCAGATATGTAGGGGTAAAGATAGAATTTCAGAGTTTCTTAAGTGGTACAACTCAATGGAAAAAGTAATAAATGGATGAATTTACATTGAATTTTTGTTGTTTAAAAACCCCTGTTCAGGTTATATTTATGTACACACACACACACACACACACACACACACACACACACACATACACACAATTAAATTAAGAGTCAGGAGAGACTAAGGAAGGGCTGTAATTGGAAAGTTTTGATGGCAGGAAAGAGAGGAGGGAAATGATGTAACTGTATTATAATCTCAAAAATAAAGCTATGTCCTCATTCTTTTTTCTGAAAGAAGTACTTGGAAACTTTGCAATAATTTTGTGATATTTAGGTTTAATTTTTCTTCACAGTGGAATTAATTCTGACAGTGACACAATTGTACCAGAGTGGTTGATATTCAAGTTGCCTGTAGCCAAAATATCTAGGAGAAATTATCTGTCTTTCCAGGATATTGGTTTCATGGCCTTACATAACATTTATGTCTAAATTCTCTGTTTCTGGAAATATACCAAAGAAAATCTCGCAGAGATATTAAAATTCTATGTTGCTATCCAGTCATTTTCCATAATTAGTTTAAGAAAGCACAAGAGACAATGTTGGGTTCATTCAGGGACTATGTCATATCTAAGTATAGTGTTGAATTGATTTCAAATTAATGAATATCAAAACTGGCACAGTAAACAGAAATGCACTTCTACTCAAGTAAGGATCAATTGTGATATGCCATCAGATGTAAGAGGAAATACTAAAGAAACTTAAACATTGAAGAATATGGGCAGATATAATGACCTCATGTACAAGGTACTAGAAGTAGCATTGATTATACAAGATGATAAAAATAAGAATTTTTGTTGCCATAATATAGAGAGCATATTAGCAAAGTCATTACTGATTTAACTTCAGTTAAATATGTATTTGAGGATTGTTTTTTTTTTTAAAGGAGGATCTCATGTAACTCAGGCTACTTACAAGACTGCTATGCAGAGAATTCCTGAGTCTTTTCCATATTTGCTGAGTTTACAATTTGTAGCCCGCCACAAATTAGGAATTTGTAATTGCTGAAACATTTGCTTATTTTTACAAAATACAGTAGTGCTTTAAATCATCCCACCGTATTTTGTAAAAATAAATGATAACATAGGTATTGTTTTACTCCATTGAGCATTATCATATGAGGTTTATCCTGAATTTTACATTTTCACTACCTTACTATAGTAAAAGAAAATTAAACAATACTAGTGAGTCTCATAGTTTGAATTTGGTATTATACTTCTTATTTGTTTATTAAAATTTGTGAGATATTTCTTGATACAGCTAAGTTATTTATTGGAATGTACTTTTGGAGATACTTTTTCATCATCCTTTTGTTATCTAAGATCATACAAGACAGTATGACAAACCGTCTGAACAGTAACCCAAAAGATGGGTTTCTAGTCTTCAATGACTCTCAGCTCACTTTCTATGTGGCTACTTTATTATTAATACTTATGAGTCATATACATTTGTAAAAGTTGTAATATCACAGTAAAGTATTTAATAAAGCTGTTGCTATGGACATCACATGTCTAGTGGGTTATTGAAGGATCTTAGAAGTTGACCTGCATTTGTACCTTTGCCCTCAGACTTAATGACTTTACATCCTCACAACACTAGAAGATTTGTGAGCTGTAAGCTCTGTCCGAATATCATCTGTCAAAGAAAATTTGACCCCTGGGGCTTATTGATTGTAGACATACCATAGCTATTCATTTTCTTTCTGACTGCAACCACTTTGGCCTTATATATAGTAGCTAGGAGAATACCTGAAAGAGTATCTTTCAGTGTGTGAGGGGACACTTAGGGCAAATGGCTGACAAATTCTCTATTAGCATATTTTAAAACTTATCTGCATAGCAGTTATATAATTTGATTAATTAAAAAGAAGAGAAAAGAATTAAATCACAAAAAGAAGATAATATAATTTTGTACAGGGCAAATGGCTGGCAAATTCTCTAATAGCATATTTCAAAATTGATCTGCATAACAGTTATATAACTTGATTAATTAAAAAGAACTATTTGAAAGAGAGAAGGTTTAAGCTACAAACAGGAGAATGTGCAATTTCCTACAATGCTGCATCTCTGTGCCCTACCCTTCTCTTGCTTAAGTGGCAGCCACGTTTCTTACTGGTCTAATATCAGATTACCTCAGTTTAAGCTCTGATAACCTGCAAGTCAACGTTCTGATACATTAGTTAATTGTGAGTGATAATATTTTAGTAACAAGTCTTTTGTACATAGATAAATTCAATTGCTATGAAAATAAATCAAAGTATGTAAGAGTTCATCCATAACCTATATTCCAAATTAGAATAGTTTAATTGTTTCCCAAACACCAACCATAGTTTAAGTCAGCAGTAGGGATTTCTAAGATGTCAAATACCAACCCCAGGAAACCAAATTTGCTCAGTTTTGTAATTACTTTTTGAGTGTTAAATGATTCCATTAAATGAAATCCCACAAATTAAGTACTGAAATGAACTGACCTGAACAACAAGCTGAATGTGCCTGAGGCATCAAACAGGTTTCTACTTCATTTTTATTCCCTTTCATTTGTGCGAATGATAGGACAGAAGAGTCTTGACTGATTTTTGAATACTAAATGAATTAGTCATGGCTGGAATGGCATTTCGATCATCCTCAGAGAGCAGACTCTGTCCTCAAAGATCACCTGCTCGTGGATTTTCTCGGAGCTGGAATAAATGGAGCAGAAGTTGTGGCAAATGCCAAGCAATTCAGGACAGCTTGGTACTTGGAGGGAAAATGTGGGGCTGTGACCTGTGAGAGCCCGAGGTCACACAGAGACCTGTTCTTGGAATATCCCACCCTCTGCTCTCTCCCCCCCCCCCTCTCTCTCTATATATATAGAGAGATTTAACTAATGAATTCCTACATTTTAGTATTTGTGGACATTATCTCTATACAATAATGGTTTCATTACAACATATCACCTTTGTCCCCTTTTTAAAAAGAGAACAGCATGTTTTCATGTAACCCAGGTTGTCACTGAATTCCTTATATAGCAGATTATGCTTTTGAATTTCTAATCTCCTCATCTCCACATTTCAGACCTCTGGCAAATGCCAAGCAATTCAGGATAGCTTGGTACTTGGAGGGAAAATGTGGGGCTGTGACCTGTGAGAGCCCGAGGTCACACAGAGACCTGTTCTTGGAATGTCCCACCCTCTGCTCTCTCTCTCCCCCCCCCTCTCTCTCTATATATATAGAGAGAGATTTAACTAATGAATTCCTACATTTTAGTATTTGTGGACATTATCTCTATACAATAATGGTTTCATTACAACATATCACCTTTGTCCCCTTTTTAAAAAGAGAACAGCATGTTTTCATGTAACCCAGGTTGTCACTGAATTCCTTATATAGCAGATTATGCTTTTGAATTTCTAATCTCCTCATCTCCACATTTCAGACCTCTTTCGGATTCTCCCACCTCTAACCCACCGAGTGCTAGATTATAGGAATGTGCGGCCACGAACAGTGTGTGTGGTTGTGGAGGGTTTAGCTTGCTGGGCAGACATCTAAGAACTGAGCTACATCTCCATGCCTTTCCTACCCTCTCTTCTCCTCTTTTTTCCTAAATATTGCTTGGTTCTACCTCTAATTTTCTCTAAGTCTAGATTCTGCTAAGCTAAACATGTGTAAACTTGATGCATGTGTCTTGTTTGTTTGGGGCGTTTTAAATAGGGATTAAATGTAAAACGGATTCGCGAGGCATCCTGGTTGCTACCGGGGGCTTTATATTGACTACTCTTTCATTCAGCTCTTTCTAGTCCTTTGTGTGTACTAAATTGTAACATTAAACTCAATCTCTTTGTATTTGCTCCTTCTTCTAGGTAGCATTTACCATCAACTAGACACAGCCTGGTCTCTAGCCCTAGAGTCCCCTGGAAAGGAAGTCTCAATTGAGGGAGTGCCAAGGTCAGATTGGTCTGTAGGTATATTTATGGGGACTATGTGATAGGAGGGTCCAGACCACAGAGATTAAAACCATTCTGTGGCGGAAAGCTAGCTAAGCACGAGTTTGTGCGCTAGCACGTGACCAGTGTTCTTCCATGATTTCTGCTTCCTGGTCCTGCTTGAGTATTCGCCTCAGTAATGGGCTGTGGCCTGTAAGTCGAACAAAACCTTTTCCTGCCGCAGCACTTCTGATCATAGTATTTTTCATAGTAACAGGAAGAAAAGATAGTAACCCCTATAGGAATTTGATCCTTTGGAAAGATGACATTACTGTTAAGTTTCCATAGAATATCAGAGAGGCAGTGACAGTAAACACTTCTAGTGTAAACAGATTCGATATTCCCAAGTTGTTCATTTCTTTAGAAAAGGAAATCTTGCTGTCAGAGAAGGGACTATGAAAAAATTCAGTCCTGCTATTTGAGAAACACTGGATGGAGTCTTTAGAAGTACAGACAAAGACCAGATTGATGATTCATACCAAATGAAGACCTATCCTCAGACTCTGGCACTTTATTGCTCAAGAAAGAGAAAAATTTGCCCTGGAAATACATGGGAGTTATATAGTTAGTAAGTGATGACTTTGAATTCTCACCTAAATTCTGATTCCAAAGTTTAGATACTTCTGCAATCTATGCTTCTGCCAATGTTCCGGATTTACCGGCATCTAAAATAGTCAATGTTCTTACACCTGTAAAGCTTAACCAAGGGATGAAAAAGAAAAGTACAGTTTATATTACGGGTATTTTTGTGCACTGGAGACTGACCATCCAAGTTTTAGTTTCAGTGAGTGACCTTTTGAATTGCTATTTGGAAAAAAACAATTCCTTCATGTTACCAGAATGCAGTATAAGGCCCTGGGAGCCTTTGGTGATTTCTGATTCCTTTGGCAGGGTTGCCCATATGCTGTGCCTTTGGTACCTGGAATCACTAACTTAAATTAGCTTATTTCCTCCTATCATCTGTGTAGTTGGAGAAACCACTGAACTGATTTATCCTCCTGCCAGTGCATTCCATTACTTTCTTTCAAGAAGCCAGGTTAGTAACACTGACCTCAGTTTGTTGCGGGAGATAAAATAGTCTACCCTAAGTGATGCATCTAGCATGAAGACTGGCTTCCAGCCACTACGAGGTCTCATCATGAAGGGGCATAAGGAGCAAGAAGTCAAAACTGGTCCAAGGATGTGTATAATTTTATATGTTCTCTGAATGGAAGTGGCAACTTCGACCGTGAGAGCATATGATTATCAGTGCAAGGGTGAGGGGCGTGGAAGTAAAGCCACACCGCTCTCAGGATCAAGAACCTTCACAAGTTCTCCTGGTTTAAATGTAGATAAATTAGAGAATGCCAACAAATGCCAACAAATATTTTATTATTTATCATAAAGGATAACAAAAAAGTAACAAATTACTTAAGATGCAGGCATCAATTAAAAGGACTAAAGAAGCCTTGGAGAGGCCCTGAGAACAGACGGACACAGTTGGAATAAGTTACAGACAAGTTTATTCTATTATTATCTGCATTGCAAACCAAAAAGTGCAGCACATTCTTGACAAAAGACACATTCTGAGAAGAAACAGCTACATTATCAACGTTGCTGCACTTCCTACACTTGCCATTTGGCTTCCTGAAAGCGTGGGCCATGACAACTGAGTTGACATTAGCCCATTTATCTAAAACGTACATAAGCAATTGTTACGTCTTCAACTTTCTAAGCAATTTCTAAGGCATTTGGTAAAATGAATTCATGTGACATTAAACACGATAAAGAAAACTAGGAGCGCCTTTAGTATCCTCTCCCTCTGACACTATTCAAAGAAAAAAAATCATTAAGACAAAGACAGGCAATTACAGCCACACTTGTTGCAACCACTTCCTAAGTTCCTCCTGAGATCCCATTCCTTGCTTGAGGGTTGTCAGAAGAATCCTCAGGCACCTTTTAGCTGCTTGCAAGAGAATGCAATTTAGAGCTTGTAGAATATATTTCCATAGTGTTTAATTTCCCAAACTAAATTCACCAACTTGTTAAATAAGTGCATTTAAGCACATAAATTTGCTGTTTGCAGTTTGATTCAATTAAATGTTTATTTCTCCAACCAGACATGCTTGATTTGAGAGAAGTAGGGACTTTGCCACAACTTTCTGTTACTAGTTTTTCATGGAGAGAAGCTGAAAGTATGTGTTTCAGATAGCCCCTATTTAAAATGTGTATGTCCTGAAGACAAATTCAGAGCATGCAATACTTTAAGAGTTCTTACCTAAATGTATTCATTGAATTTCAGTTTGACAAGTGATAATGCCTTCATCAGTGTTTCTCTTGGTGGCACATGGCAAAGATTGGTGAGCAGCAGGAGACAATGGTACAGTTCACTACTTCGAAGAATTCTAGGTTTTTTGGATTTTTGCTTGTTTGTTTTGTAGATTCAGGCTTCCATCAGTTTTCGGAGAAGGGCCTATGCACAGGAATGGCCTTGAGCCTCTTAATTTGTTCAACCTAGCAAGATTTGCTAGCAAACTCATAGGCATGTTTCTATACAAAAACAAGTGAAATACTTTAATGCCTGTTGATGAATATAATTTGGCTGGAAATATGAAGAAATTAAACCAACATAAAAGTTTACAAGGAGATAACAGGTTAACTGTGAATATTCAGCATGATATTCCAGTGTGATAAGCTGAATAAGCCATGTGACGTTTCTTATGTGGTTTAAGAACGCCTAATGGCTTCTCAGAAAGACCCCGTGCCATACTGGAGTTTCGGGATCCAGTCTATTTGGATGCTCACCTTCCTGGACCTGGAGGGAGGGGGGAGGAACTTGAACTTCCCACAGGGCAGGAAACCCTGACTGCTCTTAGGGATGGAGAGGGAGGAGAAGAGGGAGTGGGGGGAAGGGGAGGGTGTTGGGAGGAGGGGTGGAAATGGAAACTTTTATAAATTAAAAAATTTTATAAATTAAAAAAAAAGATCGCTCAAAACACTTCGTTATATTGGGGAAAACATCCTGAAAAAACATTAGGAGCATTTCTGTCATTTCATGCATTCTTCATAAATGGCCAATCGTGAAACAACACTTTTAAAACTGCATATGTGTGTATGCTTATTTATAAAGAAAGATGATTTATCTTCACATGTCCAGATGTATATAGTAGGCTTATCTGAATAGCTCCCAAGACTATATTGGTCATATGTATTTTTAGGCTCTGGTGTGTACGGAAATAAATTTTCCTCATTTTGAATGTTGGGGAGATGCTGTTGTAAAGTTTAGAAAGAAAATATCCACAGCAACCAGCCGGCATAGTGCTCTGAGATCACTTCATCTGAGAAATCTAAATGCATCTCTGAGGCCTGGAGAGAGTTATGCTCCTGACAGCTGCCCCAAGACGCCAGGGAGCAGGAGCCCTAATCACCAATAACACAAAGAGAATTCACAAGGGGCAATGCCTTCCATTCATCCAAGAAAGGAAAGGACCTGATGACCATCCCCCCAACCCAGCTTTCTCCAACCAGGACAAGTGTATCCTGCAATGGTGGATAAAGCTCTTAATAGAGAGACTGGAAGACCTGACAGTCTGGAGGGAAAAGGGGCCTCTTACAATGCGAATCTGCCCTTGGGCAAATCTACTTTACATAGTCATGGTAATTATTTTGTATGATTATTCTTCTTTAATCATCATTAGTATTAGCACATTTAATATAGAAAAAACTCTTTTCGTTTTCTTTCATGAAGACCAATAAAAATATTTTTAATAACCATTAAGAAATCATCAGTAAATGATGTTTCTAATTAAAGTTCCTGAATTTTTGGCACATGCCACATTTTTCAATGACTTATAAGCAAACTCACCTTCATTTCCCTATATGTTAATTGGCTCTTCGACCTTTTATGAACTCAGATAATATATATGAAATGAATGAACACATGTTGCATGAGACAGATAAGAAAATGTTGCTATGCAAGTCACTTTTCTGTTTTTTTACAGATACGTCTCTTAACTGGATTGCTTGTAAAACTAAGTTTCTAGACCATAAATAAGTTTGCATTAAATACTTGGAATATCATGAACTAATTCACATTTTTAGTATTTAGAAAGTAACTTTGTTGTTTTTTTACATGAATTTTTAAAGTTCTTCTAAAACTCTTAGACGGTACTTCTGGCAACATTTGTTATCGCTACTGATTTCTGTAGTTCTTGTCGAGGTAAGTAGACATATAGCACCTGCCAACTGGTACATGACATGGGAAAAAAATCTCATATTTTAGCAAATCAGAGGAGCTCAGCTTTGGAGATGTCTCTCTCCACTGAGATGTGATGATCAAGGTCCTATATTTACAAGCTGATTAAGGTGTACTCGGATTTGAAGAGTGGTAGCAGAAGAAAATGAAGGATAATGAGGAAGCCTAGATGCACATAGCACAGATAGGAAGCAGACCGCCAAATATTTTCCCCTGGGCTTTGTTCTGGAGGCGGTCTTTAATTTGTTAATTTCATTGGCCTCCTTGGGTCTGGTGGGTTTCAGGTTTCTGAGTTACAGAATATTTTTCTCACTTTGGATACAGCAGGACCCTGGTTTCCTTTCTGCTGCTTGTTCCATACCTGCTCTGCAGTCTGGGGGCCCAACTTGGGGACAGCACTGTCTAGATATGTCTCCCATCTGTATATATTGTGGATCTGTAGAGCTTCAGAAGAAAATCAATTAAAGAAGACTAAGAATCAGTTCCTAATAGAGCTGCTAGCAATATTTCTCCCAGAAAGTCCTTCATTTTTGTTGGTAGAATGAAAGGCTTTGCTCATTATGAGGAAGCCCGCCTGCCCAAGACTCCACTATCATTGGTGCTCTGGTGAGCAGAAGATTGAATTATGAAGAACAGCAGAAAATTTACAGCAGTTTCTGTAATTTCAGTTTCTTTGAACTAATGGTAAGTGGCTCCGATGGTATATGGCATTCCTAGTGACTTCCATTTAAATGCACCTTAGCAAACTTAATGCAAATCACCTAAACCAAAAGTGGCAGTAGCGAACTCTCAAAGGCCATCATTCCTTATCTTTCCTGTTTTTCCCCAGGATAGCGTGAATACTTGCTCCTCTCGACTGAAGAGATACATCCTTTGAGAAGAGATGATGTTCTTAGGAAAAAGAGCATCCACTAACATGTTGTAAAAGGACAATACAATTCACTGCAATGTGTCAGTATTAAGTAAGTAAAGTGATTTGACCTCCTTCAATAAAACAATAGGATACGTAATCTTCAAATGAATTCCACATGAAAGATTTGTGATGGACTATCAAATTAACTGGTGGTTATGTTATGTTGATCAAGTTAGCGACTTCCTTGAATTCCATTTCTGCTCAATGTAAACAAAAAGATTGTTTTGCTTAGTTTTTAGAATATTTATAACAAACAAAAATCTATATTCATTGATTAACAATGTTCAGTAAGTTAAGAAGTGATACTTTCTTTTCTTATATTTATTCCTGTTCCTTACTAAACAACCTCTGTTTTCATTAATCATCTTTGTTCCTGAGCTTCTGCCCCACTAATTATCTGCCTCTCACATTTAAAAGTTTTATAATTGTTTGTTTTATCCTCGGGATGCAGGACTTTTTCCAGTGAGTGCAGAAGGCAGTGAATAGTTAGGGTGATTTCAAATCGCACATTATTAAACCAGGTCATGTGCTAGGAGACCAAACAAATCGCAACATAAAACTTTTATATTCAGGAGTAGGAAAATTAGAGCATTTTATTGTAAGATAGCTTCATCTTTTCTCCCTTGGAGATATTCTGACCTATTCTGTGGGGTTATTGTGATGCTTATCTAATAAAAATTGTTGCAAAGCACTTTGCAAAAATAAAGTGCACATAATTGCTTAATAATAATAATTAGATTTGAGTCCATTAGCACACAAAACAATCACCATAATGGTAGCAAATAATTTAATTGTTCTGCCTTTCTTTCTTGAGGATTTTCATATTTTGTCTGAGGATACTTACCCTGCTCATTTTTGAATGGCTCTCTCTAACTGCTTTTGCATCAGCAAGGATACGAAGCTGCTGACCATCCTCCTTCTGCCCAACACAGTTGTCTAGAGGCTACAGGCTTATTCTAAACTAGAATGGATTTAAGAAGTCCAACTTCTCTGGGCTGAACTACGAAGAACTGAAAATAGCTCAGCTTTATGATTAGAAACAGCCATATTTGGTGTTTGAGTAACATCGTGCCAAATATATCTTTGCAATTGACTCCCTTTCTGGTAAATTCACGAATTATCTTTGTGATTAATAAAATGTCTGTGTTTGTAGTCTTGCAATTTATATTTGATGCAAAGAAATACTTATGGTGTACCATGCTACATTTTGATACTGTGAATGTTAGCAATGTTCAAATGAAGACAGCAGATTCATCTACTTAAAAATTTATCACTTACTTGCGGTAAGGTCAATCAAAACCACTTCTAGTTTTTTTGAAATATGTGTTTTATATTTTTATGGATCTGTTTGTAATGAGCTAAAAAAGATGAAAAACTATTATCTATACTGTAATCAATAACAACACTGCTAAAACCACTAAGAGCAGTAACCAGTATTTACTGAGTGTTTACATATTTTTGGTTTTGTGATAAGTGTAAAATACGCATTGTGTGTTATGTTTTCAAGTAACAAATCTAGGTCATGAGAGGTCTTGGTTAAATACTTATCCAAAATTATATAATATAGAAGAAAAACTGTAATTTATGAATAATTTGAACTACTGTCACGAAGGTGCTAGAGTAACAGCTCAGGGATAAAGGTACTTGTTGCCAAGCCTAATGGCCTCAGTTTGATACCTGGAACCTACAAGGAAAAGGCGATAATTAGCTCCCACAAGCTGTCCTCTGCTCTCTGCATGCATGCCATAATGCGTGCATGTGCACACACACAGCATGAAATACAGAAGTATAAAAAATATTTTTAAAAAGAAATGTATCTCTGCAAATAAAAATCAGTGGTTTTCTCTTTGTGAACATAAAACCCTCAGGTCAGAGTTTGAGTATTCATAAGAAATCCCATTTGGAACTGTTAAGGCCCTAACTACCAACTTAACTCTTTTTGAGTACACAGTCATGGAACCTAAAGTTAGCTTCAGATTCAACCTACCTAAAAGAGCAAAATAATAGCAGGTATGGCAATAGTAACTAACAATTAGCTATTAGCAGCATCTGAGCAGGGATTTGTGGGAAATGATTCATTTGTTCATTTTGGCAGTTATCAGAGGCAGGTTTTGTTATTATCCCAGCATTTAGAAACCTAACAACCTGGTGAAGATCTAGAACATGTGAGTGGGAAAGCTGGAATCATTCCCATAACCTAACTCAAGTGTTCATAATCTTAATTGCTGCTAATTGCATATAGTTGAATATCTGGTATGTGGGATGCTATCAGTACTAAATCCTTAAGGCATTAGGCAGTAATAACAGTAACAAGAGAAAATCAGCATTGTAGGTATCATGTATTTTAAGAGTCAATCCTAGACATACATGGGAAGCATCTTTGTTCCCAAGAAGCTTTGTACCATGATTTTAATATATTAGTTAGACATGTCCTTATGTCCTCACGTTAAAATATCTCGCAGCCCCCATCTTGGAGGAAATTTTCCACGGAGGGTCATTTATGAATCATTCAGCAACAGATGATGTTATAACTGAAGCAGTGGGAGTTTTGAAACATCTACATCGGATTAAGCTTGTGTTTATTTCAAAAAAGGCTCTGATCTAGCTTAGATTTTTGGCAGGCTCAACATGAGCCCAACATGAACTATTGTAATCAAAGCTCCTTTTTGTTTTTTTGGAAAGTCAAACTTGGAGTTTTTCCAGTCCCAATTAAATATCATTTGATGTGTTTAGACGTATCTTTCACTTTTCTTTTTTTTTTTTTTCTTCTTAGGAAAAAAATACTTCTTGTTTTCCCCTCATAATGATGGTCAGGAGACATTTAGAGCTATGATTTTACAAAATTGTTATGGAAAATTTTATAAGAAATCCTCAAGGCTTTTATGAATTTTATATGGATAATTGTAGACCTGAAACTTAAATAAAATCTTAAATAGAGATACAGTCATCAAATATACAAACATATTTTGTCTTCTTCTACTAGTTATTTCAAACATTTGAAAATCTGGAATAATGATATTACTTTATACCTCTGCTGTGAACTGCTCCAGTGTTTTAGAAGGGGCTTATAATTATGTAGTAATAAATAACCCATTCCTGATTTAGCCAACTAAAAATTATGAGGCAGCAGTCATTCCAATGGGGGCTACTCAAGGGAAGACTTTTTAAATGTCTCTCAAGAGATTTTGTTAACAAAATAATTTATGATTATCTCATACTGTGCATGAATAACCCTCATAAATATGGCACAGTACAATCCAATTAATTATGCATCCTAAATGACTTGATAATTTATGAAATCGTGGGGTTCTATTTAGCCTGACTTTCAAAACTAAGTGTACAATACAAGAAAAGAAAAACTCCCCCACATCAATTTGATGCTTTTTTTTTTTCAGCGCATCTAGAACAGCAAGTCTCACCTTTCTATGTGGATTTCTGGATACAGGGGAAATCAATTTACATATATTATAGTTTGGCGTTTAGTTTTGTGAGGTGTTTTTGGCTCTAGTGATTATATCTCAGCAGAATTGCACCCTAAGAAATTCATTTTATAAAATTGAAAGTATAAAATAAGAAAGTGTGCCTCTCTAATAACCAAAATTATATGTCAGAAAAGTGTATTGATTGCAAACCATCAGCAAAAACCTTCATTTTATATGTGAAGAATGAGTAATGAAATACAAAAGCCTGGGAATGCACGGTGTTATTTACTTTGAAAATATGTGATGCAGACAGACATCTATTTTTCACCTGTGGCTAAAGATCTACCTGACCTTAGGAGGATTAAAACTCATTCTTTTGTGGGATCCCAAAGTTGCACATTGCTGTCAGCTACAGAAACAAAAACCCAGCTGGCTGTGACAGCTTCTTCCCACGGCATCTCTGAGGGTGTCTTTATGTATTCCAATGTTTTGAATTATTATGGCTTGTTTTAGAAACTCTTAATTATCAACGTATCAATACTTTATCTGGGTATTATTGCCTAGATAAAGATAAAATGCTTCTTGGTGGTGTTCATGTAGATGATGAACTGATTACCAGGCTTCTTGCTTTCTGCTTTATAGATGTCTGAATGTGATTTCATTGAAAGTGTTATTGGAAAGAGGCTAACAAGCCCTCCTGATATCGCACTTCATTTTCTCTGAGTATAAGCTATAAAGACAGTGAGTTAGACTGAATTTTAAGCACAATAGGATATGTATTCTGTAGCTTACTTTTCCTTTTTCTTAAATTTGTTCTCAGTTTAAAATCAATATGTATTTACAGAAAATAAAGAGAAAGGAGACCCCATAAACTCAAATCCTTTACCCATTTCCCTAATATTAATATTTTGTCAATAATACAGCATTAACCTTAAATCTCGATAATGTCACAAATCACAGACGGAATTTTAGATCTCAAGAGTCGGTTCTCTGTTTGTTTCTTATTCAATAACATTGGCTTCTGTATGATTTTATATTACTATAGCTACTGCCATTACAAAGATACAGAGTTATAGCATCATTGCAATGTATTCCTTTAGACCATTAGATTGTCATTGCTGATTGTCTGGATTCTGTATCATTGGCAAATGTTTCTCTCTGTTTCCCTTAAATTGGACAGAGTAAGCAATTAAAACACTTAACTGTCAATTTTTAAACGGATTTTGAAACTCTGGTGTTTGTTGAAAATATAGTCACAATGACTACTTGATTTGATCGTTTCATCATTGTGTAGAATCAGTCCCAACGTCATTTTTTCTATCCTGTCTCCTATATTATGATACTAATAATGAATTTAATTTTTGAACTATCTGCTTAATATACTTTTGTCCTTTTCAATCCAGCCTATTTATGTTATATTTAAGTTTGCTTGAATTATCACATATTTAGGTTGTAGCGTGTGTGTGTGTGTGTGTGTGTGTGTGTGTGTGTATTTCAAATCAACACTGTTAATCTCTGTGTTTTTATTAGATTTGCTACTAAAAGAACAACAGAAAAAATGAACAGAAAATTTTTGGGCTTACTTTCTGTTTCTGATTATTAAGCCTCTCAGAGTTCTTCTTAGTATATACATAGTTTGTTCCAAATTGTGATATTATGCATAAATCATTTAAATTTAGCTTTTTTAGTGTTAGATTTTCAGTATTTACTCTCCTATTGATGGTGTTTTACCACTTCAAAGAAATGTAGAAATCTTTTCCCTGGGTTGTCCTGCCTTCTCAATTAAAATAAAACCAACTTTATTTCTTCTCTATTGCTTCATATGTTGGAATTCCATATCAAGTGATTGAATTTTTGTTTCAGTCATCAGATGCAACTGAAGAAATTTTCTTTGAAGTTTAATGTAATTGTCACCACTTTTACCCAATATGGCCTTCTTCCGCTTTAAAGTCCCAAACCCTTTTTTATTAATCTTTCTTTCTGTTCTAAAAAACCACTCTTTAAGCCTTCCTTTAATCTAGAGCTGGTGAAAGATTCTCTTGATTCTATTTTTTTTTCTCAGAATATCTTCATTTCTTCAGTTATGAAGAAGTTTCACCAGATTGAGATCTGATAGCGACAGTTCTTCAGTATCAGCGTTGCAAAGATCCCATCTTATCCCTCTCTGCCTCTATAGTCTAGGATGACAGCATCTGTCTATTTCATATAGTCAATGTGCTGATCATAACAGCATGATTTTCACTTTGCTTTCAGTTCTCAGAGGATGAAGTGACTTGGCATGGTTTTTCTCTCATTCTGTTCTTATAGTGAACAGGTTATTTATTTATTTATTTATTTTTACAAACCTTAGAAAGCATTTATTCAGTGTTTTTTGTTACAGATGCTGGTTGACTTATCTTATCTAATATCACATTGCCAACCAGAAATTGAAATTATCTGAAAATTTTTTTAAAAAAGGTAAGTAATGTTTTAACTTATAGAACACATCAGTATAGGGCACAGCTAGGTGCAAATCCTTCTGAACACACTGACAGCTGTGGAACGGTGCACCATCCAGCATCAGGAGACAGCATCTTACAATTATTCTCTAGCCTGGGAATAGATAAACATTCAAAGGTTAAGAAATTTTCACTGAGTGCACTCTGTGTTTGTACCATCAGATAGTCAAGAAATCAAGACATTGTTGAAACTGTCTATGAATTTTCCAATCCCACATTTTTCTCTGCTTTTTTTATAGCTACGAGATCCATTTTAAGTCTCTTGATTTTGTTGCATAAGCCATGGATATGCATGAGTTCAGATTTATTCTGTCTCTTGTTCAAATTGTTGATGTCCATTGCCATGCCTTGTGTTGTCTAGTTTAAATCTCTGTCCTTTCTACAACCGAGTCCATCAGATGAGCTATTGGTGTTACTCTTCATGGTTTTGATAATTGGCATATAATAAGAACCAAAAGTAAAAATTTATGACTAAGACTTTTTTTAATTTTTAAAAGATAGTTCAAAATTGTTGTATATTTCTAATATAGCTCCTCTATGATTTTTTTCCAGATACTTTTAATGTCTGCTTTATTTTCTTCTTAAAGAAAATTTACTGAGTTTAATTTACTGTGATTGAGGTTTTTATTGTATTAAGATATATTAATTCTATAAAATATTGTGTTAACTTGTGATACTTTAGTGAATTCAAATAATGTGTTGATTGTTTGCATTTTCTTTCCTTATTAGTCTCTTTTATCCTTTATCTTTAGAGTTTTCTTTTCTTAACAGTTCCCCTTCTAGTTCCATGTCTTTCCCCCTTAGATTCCACATATGAGAAAAAAATGTGGGACTTTTCTCAGTCTAATTTACTTTCTTTATGATAATCTCTAATTCCAATAATTTTTTGCAAAAAAAGGATTTTTTTCATCTTAATAATAATAATAATATATATGTGTATCATACATCCTTTATCCATTTATCTTATAGTGGATATTTGTGCCAGTTCTATAACTAGACATACTAAAGTTTGGCGTAGTTAGATGATATAATAGTTTTGTTTTTAATTTTAAACTCAACTTTTCTTCATGATAAAAGTCCTGAGGAAATTAGAAAGAGAACAATCACATATCAAACCAATAAAGTCTATATACAAAAAAATATATAACCAACAACTTACTGAGTAGAGTAAGAAAATTTATTTGCTGTCACCATTTATAGTCAATGTTTTACTTAAACATATAGGAAAAACTGTGAGGTCAAGGGAAGAAAAAAGACTATAAATAAGCATGAAAGGAGTCAAGTTATCCTCAACTGCACATGATCTTGTGCAGATTGTAAAGATTCCTTCAAATAGTGTTAAATAAGACAAAATATTTAACAAAGTAGTAGGAAACAAAATCAACCTACAGAAAAATAAGTATTTATATAAAAATTCACTGAGAAAGAATTCGGAAAAAGAATATAACTCATATACCCACTCCCACAATGAATATATCTAGGAATAAACGTTACCAAGGCTATCGAAGACCCCTTTAATTGAAACTGTAAATAGCTAGAAAAGAAATCATGAAGACAGAGTGAATGTCCTTGTATGCTCAGGTGTCGCAGAATTAATATTGCTCAAATGGCCATATCAAAAAGTCAATAGATTCAATAAAAAATAAGTTCAATTCCATTAAAATTACAATTGCATTCTTTAGAGAGGAGTACAAACCAATCCCATTATGAATGCAGAAGCACAAACATTTGAATAAGAAAAGCAATCCCGAGCAAAATGAGAAAAGTTTGAAGCATCCCAAGAGCTGACTTCAAATTACACTGCAGAGCTATCACTACAATCATGCTACTCAACTAGCATGAAAACACAAACCCACCAATGAGTGAAATAGAGGCCTCAAAAATAATACTGCACAATCAGAGCCATGTTGTTCTTTAGAAAGGTGGCCAAAACAATTCAGTGAAAATATAAATGAAAACTAAATAATGAAAAATGAAACCAAATTCATACTCCTCACCCTGTAAAAACTAACAAAAAGTGATCAAATTTCTTAATATAAGACTAAAAATTTTGAAGGTACTCGAAAAAGACATAGTGCAAACACTTCAAAATCTGAACAAAAGCAAAGATTTTTCTGAATAATTGCGTATCTCAGGAAAGAGCAAATCAACTGACTGTGGTGGGATTTTGATCCGTTTGGCCAATATCTTTGGGGCAGCAAGCTCTAAGGTGTCGTCTCATCTGCTTCCTGACAACTGATGAGCAGAGGGGAAAGGGTCTCTCACCTTTGCTCTCCTGCTCACCTGGTTGGTAGGAACATACAGGTGGCTTACTGTTGGTGCTCTTTCCCCTTGGGTAAAACAGCTATGGTGACATCTAACCTGTCCTGTACTACTGAGTGTTTACCCCTACTTTGCATCTAAATAAAATCTTTTGAACTTCTCCTAGACGCTTGTGAATTCTCACTACAATTGGCAAAAGTTCATGGAATTAAAAAGCTCCTCCAGGACAAAACAAAGAATGAAACAGATGAAGAGATAGCCAACAAAATGAGGGAAATCTTCACAAGGTATTCACCTAGGAAAGAATAATATCCAGAATATCTAAAACTCAAAAAGATAAATATCTAAAGTACAAATATTCCAATCAATAAGTTGGAAAATTAATTGAAAACACACTTCATAAATGAAAAAGTGGAAAGACTAGTAAGTGCATGCCTAATATTTTCACCCTCCAGAAAAATATAAATCAAAACTACACTGAGGTGCCATCTCCTCTCAGTTGAAAGAAAGTAATAAACAGCATTTAAGGGCTAGTAAGGGTGGATACAGAAATGGGAAACTATTAGAAGGGATATGAATGATCATAACTACTATGGAATCAAGAATGAACATTCCTCCAAAAATCCACAGATAAAACTAATTTGTAAGTCATATTCTTTACATTCTGGAGATGTTTGCAATGTTAGCAAAGTCTTAATTTTTAAATAAAATCAGTAATATTCTGCTTTGTGAGGTAGACATCTTAGTTACGATTAAAGTATGAATACTGGTCTAATTTTCTGCTATAACTCCAAAGAAAGGTAAGTTTTTAAAGTTCTAAAAGTACTGTTCTAGTGTGTCTTAGCCCTCTGTTTCCTTCAAGGCTGCTGCATAACTGTGTATATACTACTGCACAATTCCTACATTGCTGGGGCTACCTGGTACCCTTCCATGGGAAGTACTGTACAGACTGGTAATGGATATCTTTCTGCCATAGGAAGCACGGCTAAAACATGGTTGAAACCTTGCAGATGTCAACAACTCAGGAGATGGTCTAGATTTTAATCTTCAATTATGAGCCCCTGACAAGTTCTCTGGTTCCTTTCTTGCCAGTTCTTTCACCAGAGAAGGCAAGCCTTTTTGGTTCTTTTAAGGTTTTAATCTACTGTAAATTCTGAATTACAGACCACTCTGTAATACATATGAAAAATAAAAAAGAAAACTCAAGAACTTCCCTGTGGTGTTAATTTCTGGGGTGCTGTAGGAAGCTGCTTGTTTGTTCCCAGCTGCTCAGTCCCAAAAGAACCATACAGAAACTATATTATTTAAATCAGTGCT
The DNA here is from genome assembly GCF_982192425.1 of Myodes glareolus. NCBI lineage: Eukaryota > Metazoa > Chordata > Mammalia > Rodentia > Cricetidae > Myodes > Myodes glareolus. The sequence continues at coordinate 17,591,841 of NC_142043.1, read as the reverse complement.
TGGCCAATCACGTAAGCGCATTTCTAGCTCGCTCTTTCATCTTTAATTAAACCATTTACATTATTTTATATTTTACTATGAGGCTCCTGGCCTACCAGCAATGTTCCAGCATCTTACTTCTTTCTCTTCTGGCAGCTTCATAGCATCTCACTGACTGCCTCCTTTCTCCCAGCATTCAGTTTTGTTTTACCTGCCTAACTCTATTCTTCCCTGCACAGGCCCAAGACATTTTCTTCATTCATTAAGCAATAAAAGTAACACATATACAGAAGGACTTCTGAAACCATTTCCCCTCTTCTGTTTAAATAAAAGGAAGCCTTTAACTTTAACATAGTAAAATTACATATAACAAAACAGGTATTAAGCAAGAATTAAAGTTATAATATTTACACCTTCTTTATCTTTTATCATAACCAATGGAAACTATAATTATAACTATCTCTTCTTCAACTCCACCAAAGACTCCAGAAGGATATACTATTATCTAAGTTAACAGGAAGTGCATTGTAATCAACTTCCAAAACTCTAGAATTGACAGAGACATCTCATTTCCTGGACAGTCACCCAATGTTTTTCTGTGTCCTTGGAGCATTCATCTTCAGCCTACAGACCCATGGTAAGAAAAGAAGAAAGGAAGGAAGGAAGAAAAAAAGAAAACATATATCAATCATTTAATACAATGACGATGAGAAGAGACCCAGAACACATTATTTCTTCCAATCCTGGTTCTTTCTTTCATCATATTTTTCAAAGAAGTTTAAATATTCCACTCATATTTTCAGAGTTCTCAGAATAATGAAAATAGAACAAAACTATCATTTCTCTTTCACCTATAGCAGTGGTTCTCGAACTTCCTAATATTTTAACCCTTTAATACAGTTCCTCATATTGTGATAACTTCTAACCATGAAATTAGTTCATCACTACTTCATAACTGTAATTTATTGTGCTAGTGCTATAAATCCTAATGTAAACCTCTGTGTTCTCTAATGACCTTAGGTGAGTCTTGTGAAAGGGTCAATCAAGCATGAAGGAGTTGCAACCCACAGGTTGAGAATCTCTGTCCTGTAGGAATCCCTGCAGAGCAGAATTACTTTTTTTCAAGTTCACTCTGAAGTGCCAATTCTCAGACAAGGACAGTGGAGTCCTTATTTTAGAAACAGACCTCTTGCACAGTCACAAAGTGACACATTGGCAAAAAGGGATTTTTCTTCTTTCCATGTTGGTAAATTGGAAAAGTGAGCTTTTGACGTCATTATTACTACGAATTAAATATAAAACAGGTATTAGCTTCTCTCCATTGTCACTATTGATGCATGTTTATTCCTTTTAACTCAATGAATCAAAAGAGTGTCACTCTAGTATTGAAAAATAAACTTCAGAATAAATTCAAAACTCCAGATAACAATGAATTTTGAGTGAGTTTCCTCATTTATGACAACAATGAGGCTGCAATATGATGACGAAAAATATTTTCAGTATGTAGTTCCAGGTCAAATACACATTGATGTGAAACACCAACAGCAAAACCACAAGATGTTAAGAATAGATATCTGCACAAATAAATAGCAGAATGAATAGACAGAATGATGGAAGATCATGATGAATTGGAAGATATATAGACAGAATCCACAGAGTATCATTCCTGGTACCACAAGATAGATAGCAGGTGAGGAGCAGCAGGAACAACTGAACTGTTTCAAATCAATATTCGTCTTGTGAAAGACATGAGGCTGAGGCAGTACTTTAAGGATGAATACAATTTTGACCAAAAAACATTGTACAGGTGGATAATGAGAGAGATGGCAGGCAATATACAAAATGTGACACACAAGACAGCTACTATTCTCTACGGTAACACAAGGCTCATGGAATAAATGTAATTACCATAAAAAATAAACTGCATCTGCAAAAAAAAAAAGACACAGGGCTTGTCAATAAAGTTTGGTCCAAGTATAAAATGATGATGTGTAATATACAAAGAGGGTCAAGGAACAGTTTGGAATTCATGGATGTTTGTGCTGTTGGTGACCTTAAGAACAAACCCAGAGGTTGTGGACAAAGATGTCTGACTGCAGGAGATTAGAAAAGAATTCACTTTGGCTGAGGAAGTATGTCATTGCTGGAGTGCTTTTCTAACATGGTCAAGATTCTGTTTTTTGATTACCAAAGCTGATAAAGTACAAACAATGAGCTCTAAAACTGCATATTTTGATGTTTCAGTGTGAAAAAATAAAAAGAAATGGGAAAGAAGCTGCCAAGAGATCAAGGGACATTAAAAAATAATGAAACAATAATAGATATTAGGGCTTGTTTTTCATACTCATAGAAATAACTGAATATAGAAAGGTTAAAAATGATGGTGATATATAAGAAAAACTTTTTGTGTGATATGGGTGAGAAAACATCGATAAGAAGCTAAGACTATTGAGGAAGGAAGAAGAAACGTAACATGATGACATTAGTTATATAGAGATACATGAATATATATGTGTACATTTTTCTTAGTATATAAAAACCTGGAAGGCCCTTGTGTAAGGGATATTATCCCGATGTATCCCAATGCTAGTTTAACAAGAAAATGATTGTAAATGACTGCATTATTGTTTGAGACTTTATTATTATCCATAACTCCTACCTGACTTTTTTTGTTTGAAATACAGTTCCATTCTGATGTAAAATTGTTCTACAGTGTCCAGACTTCTCTAACTGATGACTGGATTTGCTATTAAGAGCAGTTGCTGAATGCTTAGCGGAAATAATATTTTTCTTTTGAGCAGTTTATGATTATTTCCAACACTCAATTGAAAACAATATTAAAAAGCTAAAAATAAAAATTTTCATTTGTAGATACAACAACTTAAAATGCCATTATATGTTTTGATGATTTTATAGCTCTGGGCAACATGATTATCATTTACAATGTGTAACACTTAATAAGGCAATTATAAATATAGCATGCTGTAAAACACTAGACAATAGCAAATAAATGGAGCCTTTTAATCTTAGCCCCAGAAAGGAATTAATGTAGCATTTTCCTAATTTATAATCAAAATACTAAATAATATTCAGTTTAACAGTTATAGCACATCTAACGTGTTTCATAACATAAATTTCATAAAACTGAAGGCAATTCTGTCTTTTTAATTGAATGAGATTATAGATTAAATAAATTTTAATACGTATATACACTGTATAAATTTATAACACGTAGGACTTTAAATAGTGCTAAATTTTGTCAATATTATTTTTCTCTGCTTAAGGGCTCTTTATAAATTATATATAAAATAACTAATAAAACTAAAGGAAACGACAGATGTAGAATTAGATGAAAGTTTATAACGTAAATTTTAAGAAAAGGAAATGGGAAACATGCTTTAGCATTTCCTGTAAGGAAGATCAGTTACAATATTTTCTGTAAAGCAAATTTTCGGTACTAGAAAATTGGGTGAGCTATTGTGAGCACTTGCTGCATTTTCAGAGGACTGGAATTCAGTTCTTAGCACTCATAGTATGCTGCAAATAACCATCTGATATTACAGCAACAGAGGCTCCAACAGCCTCTGCTAGCCTCCATGGGCATCTTCATGCATATGTACAGATATATATATACACAAATTAGTAAAGTAAAACTTCACAGAATTGGAATAAAATGGCAGGCTAAGAGCCATATGTGGATATGCTCAATTATTAAGGCTTTCATTAGCATATAATAATATATATATGAAATGTTTCTTTTTTTATAGTCATTCCTCTCCTGTTCCAAGATATCCGTTCCCAACTCACCACACTTCTAAGTTTTATTCTTTTGATATTTTGATCACCCTGTGAGCTTCATTAAGGAGTGGGGTTATTTACAACACAATGAGAATCTAATGGCAGGATTTTCATTCACTGTATTTCAAGAAAGATACAACAAATAAGATGAACAGTACTGAGAGATGCTGTATTAGCAATTATACTTGATGGTAATAGATACAATATTAAGATTTTGAGTATATTGTCATTGTTGTTTAGTGCAGTCGAGAACCCACTCACTTAATATTTGCTATAGACAGAATTGTCCCTCTAAAGCTCAATTTGAAATTGCCTCTGAGACATTCTAAATAGGTAGGGATGTGAATGAGAGACAGAATGCTGGCAGATGAGGTTATTCCAGCATGAATAGGTTCATGGTGCTACCAAGGGTGTGAAGAGCAGTTAGAATGTAAGTTGAGCTTGCTCTTTACTACTTTCTCCCTTTCAAAAATGCATTTTTGCTTTGTGCCCTTCTGAGATGATACAACACAAAGACCCTTTCTACATGCTACACTGGCGTGTCAACCCTAGGCTTCTCATCCTCTGGAACCAATAGCAAAATCAATGAATGGGATTTATAAATTACAGAGTTCAGATGTTCAATTATAACAGCATCCAACAGACTGAACGAAAATCTCGCGTTGTTGTTAAGCCCATGTTTATCCTCCTTCTGTCACAATTCTTCCTTTATTTTCATTTCTCTCCCTTGATCCTTTCCTTTTTCTCATTTGAGGTTGACCAAAGTTATGTGTGTTTGTTGTATAAAACTTAATGATTTGAAATACGTATACACTGGAATGTTTTAATATTACTGGATATCATATTAATAACTTAATTTCTTACCATTTGATTTTGTCTCTTCAGAATCGAGTTTTTAGCCATTTTTAATATACAATACAATGTTATTTAGATATTTGGATGCATTACCTCTATTTGTATCCTGTAACCTCAACAAACATCCCCTAACTTCTCAACATCCTTCCTTCCCTCTACCCCTATTAAGTACTGTTCAACTCTTGTGAGTTCAATCTATTAATATTTTACACTTTAGTGAGATCACACAGCATCTTTTATTCCTTTGCTTTTTTGTTTAATATACTACCCTTTGTAATCATCTCCATTGTTACAAATAACAAGACTTTAATTTTAAAATTACTGAATTAATCATGCTAATATCGATCCAGTGATTTGCCTTTCTCAGTTTTCATTGCATTGCTTCTTTCTGTTAGATGTAGGTAACAAGACAATTTTACCTACACAATTAAGACCATGGACTCCTTTAAATAGTGGGAGAAGAGGAAATTACTGAAGGCATCTGATATCCATTCCTCCAGTGTCTACATTGTTAATGCATCCTATAGACAGCTCTTAGTCGTTTCCTAAGAGTGAGTATCAATTGGTTCAAGAAGAGATTTAAAGAGAACCTGCTGCAATCTTTGTCTGACCTTTGCTTCCAGTCTGAGTTTTCCAAAGTGAAATTCAATAGTTACTTCTAAACTTTCAAAAATAACAAGTTTTACACATTAAAAGTCATTGATTATTATTGTATTTTCTTAGTTCCAAAGAAATTTTGTCATTTTCTCATATTAGAAACTTAAAATACACAAAATTTAAATTCATACTGTCCTCAGTGCACATAACATCTTCTTTCATGTTTATTATCATTGTTCTATTTTGTATTTGAAATAAAAACAAGAGCATTTTGAAAACTGTGCTTTCTGACTTGTAGACTAACTACTCCTGCTTTTCTGTGTGCAGGAGAAGCTAAGTTATCTCATGGAATTCAGTCAGTATGCACATGAAGAAAAGGTCTGATCATTAGGATTTGATTTGGATTAAAATTTCTTCTTTTGAACAGTGTAGTAAACAACTCCACCAACAGAATTCTATCTGTTGCTCATGTAATATACATGAAACCTGGGCATTTCTTAGGCAAAATAAATTGGTCTTCTCAATGCAGCTAGTCATGCTTGCTCAGTGAGAAACGAGACAGCACACCTTGGTTCAAATGAATATCACAGTCTCTTGACCTACAGAGAAAAATAAATTGGTATTATGTAAGCACTACCTGTACCGCTCCTTATGCAACAACTACCTATAACCAAAACAGGAAAACTCTGAAAAGAACTTCAGCTAGACTCTCCTTTTAGGCAAGGTGTTTTAATATGTGTCTGTAAGTATTTTGTCTTAACCTTGTAAAAGGTGAAGCCTACACACCTGTCCTTGAAGTACAGTATGCATGTGACCACAAAGAAAATGCTTACAAATGACACTAAAATTCTGTCATATAAAAGCACGTTGTTTCAATCTGGCAAAAGTGAAACACCAATTTTAAGAGAGATTTCAATTGCAATATAGAAATTTTGCTCATCAAAAATTCCACCCTGCTGTAGAGTTTGCATATGTTCTCAGGTCAATTGAACATTGTCTTCTTGCGTTTCCAAAAAGCATCAATAATATACCATTCAAATAGCTATCAAGTGGTAGTTCCTTTTAAACTGCAGACCAAGATCTCATGAAGATGAAAGATGCTATTCTATTGAGACATTTCATCTATATACCCCCCAAAGATGCATCAAAAGTGGTCATTATTTACACCCCCTAATTATACTTAATCATAGAGAAATAAATTTCTAGAGAACTGCTTGAAATTTTCAGTTAAAAATCAGAATTGGAATGTGTACTGATTTCAAAATTTACTCTGTAAACAGTGACTATGTATTCTGTAAATAGTATCATATAGTTTTCTAAACATGCTTCAAAAGAAAAATTGAGTTAAAACTGCATTTTATGAATGGTATATTTCAACTGAATTATAGATACCTCTACAATGACATACAATACTCATCTTCCTTTTTCCTGACCTGTAGATGGAGGCTATTTGTTTGTTCCCAGCCACCCAGACCTGAAATAATCACACAGACACTATATTAATTACAACACTGTTTGGCCTACTAGCTCAAGCTTTTTATTAACTAACTCTTACATCTTGAATTAATCCATTTCTATTATTTTATATTTTACCCAGCAAGGCTAATAGTTACCAGTAAAGTTCCCAGGCATCTGTCTCCTTCAGTGGCTACATGGCTTCTCCCTGACTCTGCCTTCTTTTCTCCTCTATCTGCTTGGAATTCCTGCCGTACTCTGTTCTGTCCTGCCCTAGGCCAAAGCAGCTTTGTTTACTAACCATACAGAGGGGAATTCCACATCACTGACCTACAAAATAATATTCTTCCATCATGTTCCTTATCTGATACATTACATTTTTTACTGAAATAACTACCAATTAAGCTGTGTGGAATTGCCACTGAACCCACATTGTTCCTACAGTCATTAGTGTATTTTTATGCTATTTATTAGGAGCCTACAATGAAAGTTATTACTTCAACATTGAATTAAGTGAAAATTAATTAAGAAATTAATTTTGTGATTAATTAATTAAGAAAAGGATTCAGAAATTTATTTGACTGCAGATTTCAATTTGAACATGAGATAATTAAGCACTAAAAATTAAACAATTTTCTTCAAATAATATACATGTGAATTGTGGTTCTGTTGAAGGTTCTGTCCAGTTTCTGCTTTTGGAAAATAGAGCTGTAGTGGAATAAAGAGAATTTATAGTGAGTTTTGGGGGTTAGTGAGAAGAAGGACCAAATTGTTTTAGTTAACCAGATTCCTACTTAATAAATCTATATATTGAGCTTTCATGTAAGTCTTTAAAATTTTAAGACACCAAAAATATTTTTTGTGTAGCACAAAATTCTGAACCTTCATTGTCTATGGTTGTGTTTTTTCTTATGATTTTTAACTCCTCCCTTTTAACTCTAAAGTAAACTTGATATTAATAGAATATTAATGTATGCTCATCACACAATTCCCATGACTAAGCATAAAGTAAATGGATAGTTTCTGAATAATTCTAAACTCTCAATCTTCAAAATTTCACAACAAACCTTTTTTTGTTTGCTCACCAACATTGAAGCAGTAACCATGCATGGAATTAAATAGTTGCAATACAGAAGGACCCCTCCTTGTCTAAAGGAATTAAGCTGACTTGCAAATGTAAATATCTATAGTTGAAGGAGGACTCTGAGATAAGAAAACTAAATCAAATAGCACTTCATGACCGCAAAGCAAAAGGCAAGTGGCATAGTTGGTGTGGTTAATACTTCAGTCACTTCAAGTAAAAAAATAAACTGTCAAAATAACTTGAATGAAAAAAAAGATAAAGCAACCACAAATTCAAGGAAGAATATTCATTAAGATGTTAACCTAGAAATATTTCCCAGAATCCTCATGCCTTTTACTTTACTCTGTATCAATGGCCTGTACTGTTTATATCACTGAATTGACATTTCTTCCACCTGTTTATTCATTTATACCATTTGTTCTTGTCTTGTCTCTTTTTTTTTCCCATAGAGTATTTCAGCCCTTGGGAAAAACGTATTTTTGCCATCAAATAAATATTATCAAATTATTTAATAATACATCTGCAATATGTAAGCTGTGGACATATGGACTAGAAAATTTTTAACAGCAGGAAGCTGTCATGCATGCCATAGGATACTGAGTGGCATCTGCAGTCTCTGATCACTAGAGTCAGTGGCATTCTCGGTTTTGCTGCTGTGACTCTCAAAACTGCTTCAAGAACCGTTGGGTTATTAAACAAAGCCATAGTACCAGTTGTGGGATAGCACATATAGATTATTGGTAAGGGAATGTCTAGAGATCCCTGAAACAATATTGTCTCTTGCCATTCCTCCTGGTTGCCCTCCAGAAATAGATTATCATGCTTTCTTGATGGATCACGCATGCCTCTTGCATGATATCTTACGATTAAGCTAGAACTGACCTGGAGGCTTCCTTCATGATGGTTACCTTTCATAGTCCCAGAAGTTATCATACAGACTGCTTGGGAATAGGGAATCAGTGTTCTGACCCAGCTATCAATCACACAATCTGTGAGACCAACCTGCCTAGTGAGATGGGCCCACTTGTGCAACAGTAACATTGCTACTACAGGATATCTTAGTTAGGGTTTTATCTCTGTCAGGAGAGACCATGACTGTGGCACCTCTTATAAACAAATAAAAACATTTAATAGAGACTGACCCACAGTTTCAGAGATTTTGTTCATTATCGTTATGGTGACAAAAATGGCAACATACTTGCAGACATGGTTCTGGAGGAGGAGCTGAAAATTCTACATATTAACCAGCAGGCAGCAGAAGACTGTCCCACACTGGGCATAGCTTGAGCTTAAACGACATCAAAGTCCACCCCTACAGTGATACATTTCCTTCAATAAGGCCACACCTCTTAATAGTGCCACTCATTATGGGTTAAGCATTCTAACACATGAATGTGGGGACATTCTGATTAAAATCACCACATAGGGTAATCTACTACCATCCAATTGGATCTGAGACCTGTTCTATAGGAAAGAGTCCATATTTGGTAATGGAAACATGGAGAAACAATAGGAATAAAAACCTTGATGGAGAAATCATAGGCCATAGCAAGAACTGAGGGTTGCTGGTTAGCTAATTTATTATTTATTCTTTTAATTGGAAGTCTCAATGAGGGGATACACTGCTATGCCCAGCTCTCTCTTTTGGTAATCTCAGCTGGCTTCCTCAGTTGGTTTCTGATGAATGATTTTAGTACTTGATTGGAGGATCTATGTTATTTTCTGTCAATCATCTATATCTATCTATCTATCTATCTATCTATCTATCTATCTATCTATCTATCTATCTATCTACCTTTCTACTTACCTACCTATCTTCTATCTATCATCTATCTGTATACTACTGACCTATCCATCTGCTGGTTACTTAGACTTTGTAATTGGGCTTTCTGTATGCAAAGTAAAAATCATTCATTCAAAAATACAAATAGGACTATTTTTGGTCATTTTCTTTTTTAAATTTTTTATTGATTTTCATTGAGCTCTACATTTTCTCTGCTCCTCCCCCTGCCTCTCCACTCCCCTTCAGCCCTCTCCTTAGATTCCCATGCTTGCAATTTACTAAAATATGACTATTATAGATTATTATCCATACTTTACACAATAAATACAGATTAAACTTTTGGACTGGCTTTCATTTATCTCCATCACTTATCGATATGCCACACAGCTCTTGGCTGGTAACTTTTAATTCTGACTCTTTAGAAATGTAATTTTTAATATTATCAGTTACTTGAGATATTTGGTGCTGCATGGGTTATATTTTCTTATCCCTTTAGTCTTTCTTCCCCACAATTTACTATAAATTTACCAATTTACTATATCTGTTAAAGAAAATAAACATTTTTATATGTATATATGCAACAATAAGGGCATTTTAATTGAATTTCTCTTTGTATAGAAGACAAAGTATAAAGAATGTTATGAATAAAAACCTAGTTCTACTTTAGCAGTGTTGCAGTGATGTTCATCTAGAAACAGGCTTAAGTTATGAAACTAACAATAATATTGTTTAATATTATTGATTTTGCCAAAGTAACAAAGTTATTTAATAATAACAAGCTGCTGCTGGGGTTATATCTAGTAAGTGATCTCCTGTGCCAATGTGTTAAAGTATACTTCCTACTTTTTCTTTTATAAGGTTCAGTGTGGTTGTCTTTATGTTGAGATCTTTGACCCATTTGAACTTGAGTTTTGTGCACGGTCATAGATATGGGTCTATTTTCATTCTTCTACATGTTAGCACAGACACTGAAAGAAACAATTAATAAATGGAACTTCCTGAAAATGAAAAGCTTCTGTGAAGTTAGGGTCATGGTCAATAAGACAAAACGACAGACTACAGAATGGAAAAAAACTCTTCACTAATCCCACATCAGACAGAAGATTGATATTCAAAATATACAAATAACTCAAGAAATTGATCATCACAAGAACAAATAATCCAATAAATAAATGGAATACAGACCTAAACAGAGAACTCTCAACAGAGGAATCTAAAATGACTGTAGGACACTTAAGGAAATGTTCCACATCCTCAGTCATCAGAGAAATGCAAATCAAAACAACTCTGAGATTTCTTCTTACACCTGTAAGAATGGCCAAGATCAAAAAGACTGATGACAACTTATGCTGTAGAGGTTGTGGAGTAAAGGGAACACTTCTACAGAAGTATTCTGGTGGGAATGCAGGATGGTACAGCTCCTTTGGATGTCAGTGTGGTGAGTTCCCAGAAAATTAGGAAACAACCTTCCTCAAGTACCACTTTTGGGTATATATCTAAAGGATGTTCAATTGTGCCACAAGGACATGTGCTCAACTATGTTCATAGCAGCTTTGTTTGTCATAGCCAGAACCTGGAAACTGTAACATGACAGCCGGCTTGTTGGGGTTTCCGTCCCGCCCGGTACCCCAACAGCCGGCAAATCCCAAAGAGAAATTACACACAGGACTCCATAATGTTATAAACTGATTGGTCCATCAGATCAGGCTCCTTATTAGTCCTTGTAACTTACATTAATCCATTATCATTATCTATGTTAGCACATGGCTCCGTACCTTTCTCAGCTGGGCAAGTTACATGTTGCCTCTTCAGTGGTCTGTGCAGGAGTGGCAGAGGAACCTCCCTGCTTCCCAGAATTCTCCTGTTCTCATTGCATCACCTCTACTGCCTGTCTGGTTTTCCCGCCTATACTGCCTGCCTGGCCAATCAGCGTTTTATTAAAATATGATTGACAGAATACAGACAATACTCCCGCATCAGGAAACAAACTAAATGCTCTTCGATTGAAGAATGGATAAGGAAAATATGGTCCATTTACACAGTGGAGTACTACACAACAGAAAAATTTAACAACATCTTAAGTGATGCGGGAGAATTGTCTGTATTCTGTCAATCATATTTTAATAAAATGCTGATTGGCCAGGCAGGCAGTATAGGCGGGTCAACCAGACAGGAAGTAGAGGCGGGGCAATGAGAATAGAATAAGGCTACTGAGGAGAAAGGTCCCTCGGCATTCCTGTGCAGACCACCAAAGAGACAGCATGTAACCTGCTCAGCTGAAAAAGGTACGGAGCCATTATGGCTAACATAGATGAGAATAATGGGTTAATATAAGTTATAAGAGTTAACAAGAAGCCTGACCTAATGAGCCAATCAGTTTATAATCTTATGGAGTCTTGTGTGTGATTTTCCTTGGGACTTGCTGGCTTGTTGGGGTACTGGGCGGGACAGAAACCCCAACAAGCCGGCCCTCATGTTACACTTAAGTTTTGCAGAAAAATGGATGGAGCTAGAAAACATTATTTTGAATGAAGTAACTCAGATGGAGAAAGACAATTATCACATGTACTCACTCATAAATGATTTTTAAACATAAAGCAAAGAAACCCAGCCCACAAATCACAATCCCAGAAAACTTAGACAACAATGAGGACACTAAGAGAGACATACATAGATCTATTCTACATGGTACATAGAAAAAGACAAAATCTCCTAAGTAAATTGGGAGCATTGGGACTTTGGGGGAGGGTTGAAAAAGAGGGGAGAGGCAGGGAGGGGAACAGAGAAAAATATATAGCTCAATAAAAATCAATAAAAAAGAAAAAAATGATAAGAACAAATTACTACAGATACTTTAAATCTCCTATGAATCTTTGTGTGGATTAATATATTTTCCTTTTCTTGTGATAATTTAAAATACATGTACAGTTGTATTGAACTTATACTTTCCAGGGGGTACAATTAGTTCTACCTACACATTCCTGCTTGAGTATTTACCCCTTTTGTTATCTGAAGAACATTTAAATGAATTATTATTATGAAGAATTTTTCTTTAAAAGTATCAGGCAGAACTTACACCATGCTTGCCATGGTGCCTACGTGAACAATCAACTTACAGAAAAAGAATTACAGACACTCAGAGGATGCTCTCTAACCATAAACTTTTTTATTCACAAAAGGGGAAATATATTGGAGCTTGCATAAGAAAATTTATTCACAATCTTTCCTTTTTAATCTTGACTTTTCTTACTTGAAATTATTCTATCCTTACTCTGTCTCAAGAAAAGGTCTGCAGATGTCATTACCTCTCATCTAATTGATCCCTAACTTTGCTTCTCCAGTAAGCTCAGTAGTGTTTCAGGAACAACTGAACATGGTACATAAGGTGACAATGAAAACGTTTTACTCAGAATTTGAGCTCTGAACAGACAACCCTCCACACATCTACATTGCCTTTAAGATGCTTTTGAAAGGTCACCAAATCAATTTCTTCACTAATAGCCCAGTATTAATTCTTAAATGTAAAATAGGTTAGTTAAAATCTCAAGAAGATTGGGACGAATGTTAGTTAGAGATATCCAAAGAGTCTCTGAATAATGAAATTAAAACAAAACAGATACATAGTTACAATGTGTAGACAGAAGTTTCTGTCCTGCCTTGTCTGGCAGGCATTCAGTCCCAAAGAAATACCCAGAGGCTTATATTAATTATAAACTGTTTGACAAGCTCAGGTTTGTCTGGCTACTTTCTACAACTTAAATTAATGCATAATTCTTATCTCATTTTAGCCACATGACTTGGTACCTTTTACCAGTGCAGCATTGTCATCTTGCTCCTCCTCCTCTGGGTGAAACTGCATCTGGCCTTTCCTCTTCCCAGAATTCTCTTAGTCTTGTTGCCCCACCTATACTTACTGCCTGACTACTGGCCAATCAGTGTTTTATTAAACCAATACAAGTGACAAATCTTTACAGTGTATGAAAACATTATCCCACAGCAGTTTTCTGTTTTTTTTTTCTTTTCAAAACAAGACTCTGACTCTAATCTCCTTTGTTTATCTTTTTTTCCCCTGACCATTGTCTATAACAACTTGTAATGAATACACCAAACAAAGACAAACATGCATAATCCATTTTGGGGGGAATAAAGGCATCATTTTCTAGGCTACTTCGTGCTGATTGGGGTGCTAGTAATCTTATGGGGACCCACAGAAAATTTAGGATTATGATTAAGTCCTGATTGAAGTATTCTATGATCATCTCAACCAGCAGTCTTGAGATTGTCCTGGTTGTAGAACTCAGAGGAAACTACAACAGAGGTGCTCTGAAGTTCTCGATCATCTGGATCATCCGTTCCCAGTGGAGATTTGTCAGGGGGTATTTCTGTATCAAACCTTATTTTCCTTAACCAAAAATGAATCTACAGCCTCTTATTTCCTGTGGAAATAAAAGCAAAACCTTTTCTCTAAAGTAATATATCTTTTGATTTGAATTTTGAAGTCAAGTGTAAAATGATTAGCAGGCTGCATTCCCGCCTGGCTCCCGCATGGCTAGCTTTACACTCAGAAATAACAAAGCACAAACTGTATTCTTTTAAACACTGCCTGGCCCATTAGTTATAACCTCTTATTGGCTTGCTCTTACATATTGATTCAACCCATTTCTATTAATGCGTATTGCCACTTGACTGTGGCTTATCGGGACGAGTCTAACTGGCATCCATCTCTGAGAGCAGAGTTATGGCGACTGCCTCACTGCATTCTTCCTCCCAGCATTCTACTCTGTTTACTCCACCTACCTAATTTTCTGTCCTATCAAAGGGCCAAGGCAGTTTCTTTATTAACCAATGAAAGTAACAGATAGACATATGACCCCCCCTCCATCAGTCAAGGCAAGTTTAAATTATATAGGTTGGATTAATTCAACAGCATTTATAATCAAATGTCCTTTAGTAGCTGTTGCTCCCTTCTCAGCAGTCAAAAAATAGCAGACAACACAATAGCATACAATATTCAGATTCTCTGTGTATTTTCCATCTTTACATGATTTTTAATTTTTTTTTGAGACATGATTTTCCTTAGCTGTTATCTTAGTGTATCTTTAGCTGTTCTAGAACTCACTCTGTAGAACAGGCTGGCCTTGAACTCACAAAGGTCAGCATGCTTTGCCTCCCAGGTGCTGGGATTAAAGGCATGCACCACCACTCCTTACTACTCTATTTCTCTCTTTTTTTTCTTTATGTTTTGTTTTATTGATGGGGAATTGTCTGTATTCTGTCAATTTTAGCTTAAATAAATGCTGATTGACTAGTAGCCAGGCAGGAAGTATAGGCAGGAAAACCAGACAGGAAGTAGAGGTGGAGCAATGAGAACAGGAGTATTCTGGGAAGAAGGAAGCTCTTTCCCCAGTCCTGTCCAGACCATGGAAGAAGCAGGATATGACCTGCCCCACTGAAAAAGGTACTCAGCCATGTGGCTAACATAGATAAGAATAATGGGTTAATATAAGTACAATAGTTAATAAGAAGTCTGAGCTAGTGGGCCAATCAGTTTATAACTAATACAGACATCTGTGTGATTTTCTTTGGGACTTGCTAGCTATGGGAACTGGGAAGGACAGAAACCCCAACAAGCAGGCCCTCGTGTTACATTTTAAGGATTTTCTCTATCCTTTTTCTTTTCTCTCCCAAGCATACATATATTTTTGAACCATTTAGAGCATTTTGTTTGTTTATTCTTTCCTGTCTGAATCTATCTTTACTATATATCTCTTTTTCTGAGCACATGAGTCTTTAATCTGCTAAACAGAAAGCTTGGAGTAAAGCTGCAGTTTTGGCACCTGGTTTTACCCCATTCCTTAGCTTTCTGAGAGTCCAGTTTCATGGCAGAGGGATTGGCAGGAGCAATGTTCATTACCACAGCTCTGCAGAGTTTCTGGGTCTATGGCATCACCAAGAAGCATGCCTGTGACTGCTCTTAAACACCATGTAAGTTTTGGTGGTAGGGTCTCTCAAACAGAGCTGTGAGGTATTTGTTGCTAATGCTGAGTTAGGAAGCCTCTCTTAAAGAGGATCTTTGCCTCTGGCAAACATTGCCCACCCAAGAAAATGCTGCTACCAAGAAACCGTGCTTAACTCTTCTCTTTTGTGTCTAGAATCCTTGTTTTTAGAGCTTTCTCAGATTTATTTGGAAATTCTTGATAAACATTTGGGCGTCATATCTGAGGCACAATTAATAAAATCTCAGAGACAGATATTGGGGTTCAACATGAAGGTCAGAGAAGCAAAACAGCCAGCTACTGGCTCTTACCTCTACCTCAGTCTGAAATGGCAATCCTGCCTCCAGAAACCTCAGAATGAGATCGAGACTGAGAGCTGTCTCCTCCTGTTTTATAATCCTCTCTAGTTTGGGGATTAAGGGTTTGTACCACTACCACCTGGTCTCTATGGACAGGTAGTGTGACTACTGATATTAAAAGTGTTTGCCATTGTGGCTAATGGGATTAAAGGTGTGTGTCATTGCTGCTTGAGTGCCCTTAGTTCAATTCCCAGCAACCACATGGTAGCTCACAACCATCTGCAATGAGGTCTGCTGCCCTCTTCTGGCCTGCAGACATACACAAAGACAAACTATTTTATACATAATAAATGAATAAATATTTTTTTAAAAAGAAAGTATTTCTGCACAATGTATTTTAAAAAAAAGATTCAACATCCTGCATAATTCACAAGTTCCCATGGTAAGAGCTGATTACAAATAATTAACCTGCTGTGAGTGCAATTTGGTCATGTTACTGTCGGATGTGTTCCCTTCTCTATGCAATTCTGGAGATGAAGCAAGACACATTGAACTCACAGAGTAGGTGTTGTGAAGCTGAAATTTACCCACACTGGTTGAGAGAAATTGTACCTTAACCTATTCACAATCCAGTCCCATTTATCATATATGAATATTTCTTAAGAACTAAGGGTACAATAACCCTCAACTAAACTAGAGATTAGCTTCCTTCACTACTTTCTCTTATTCATGTGAGTTGCATTGGAAGTCAAAAGGTAGATTTCTTTGGTTTAAATACAAAAAGCAGAGATTACAAAAAACAAAACATAAGAAGTCAAAGATGAGGTAAAATATGTAGTCTAAACAGGATCTAACACAATAATACACAAAATTCAATCTATTAGTAGGTCCTTGTCAAGTACAGGCTATCCCATAAAAAGATCCATACTTAAAATTAGAAAAGTTTTACATGCCAAGTGATACAAAAATATTAATAAAGGAATATAAAATATGAGAAAGCAAGACAAAATGGTCCCCAAAGAGGTTATAACTCTAAGGAGACTGATACCAAAGACAATGTTATGAAAAAATTACTAGATAAGAAAAATTTTTAAAAAGGATATTTTATTTATTTTTTTACTATGTTAAAGGTAAAACCTTTCTTTTTTATTAATTTATAAAAATTTTCACTTCATCCCCTCCTCCCAATACCCTCTCACTCCCCCCAATCCCTCTCCTCCTCCCTCTCCAGTCCTAAGAGCAGTCAGGGTTTCCTGCCCTGTGGGAAGTTCAAGTTCCTCCCCCCTCCCTCCAAGTCTAGGAAGATGACCATCCAAACAGACTAGGATCCCAAAAAGCCAGTACATGCAGACGAAACAAGTCCCAGTGCCATTATCAATGGCTTCTCAGTCAGCCCCTATGTCAGCCACATTCAAAGAATCCGGTTCGATCATATGCTCGTTCAGTCCCAGTCCAGCTGGCCTTGATGAGTTCTCATTAGATCAGTCCCCTTGTATCAGTGGGTAAATGCACCCCTCGCGATCCTGACTTCCTTGTTCATGTACTCCCTCCTTCTGCTCCTCATTTGGACTTTGGGGGCTCAGTCCAGTGCTCCAATGTGGGTCTCTGTCTCAATCTCCATCCATAGTCAGATGAAGATTCCCTCTGATCCTGACTTCCTTGCTCACATTCTCCCTCCTTCTTCTCATTTGAACCTAGGGAGTTAAGTACTGTGTTCCAATGTGGGTCTCTGTTTCTATCTCCATCCATCGCCAGATGAAGGTTCTATGGTGATATGCAAAATATTCATCAGTGTGGTTATGGGCCAAAAAGAAGAATGACTTCCAGGAGTACCCAAAAATATTTCAAATAAGCTGGGCAATGGTGGTGCATGCCTTTAATCCAAGTACACAGGAAGGAAGAGGCAGACATAGCTCTGTGATTACAAGGCTAGCCCAAAATCTACAGAGTGCATTCCAGGAGAGTTAGAAATACACAGAGAAACCTTGTATCAGGAAAAAAATAGTTCAAAGAAGTAAAGATAGTATGACTAAACATAAATGAGAAATTCAACAAAGAAACAGAGATCCCATAAGTCACACAGTAGAAATGTTGGGAGTGAAAAGTCAACAAAATCCTTTGAGGCATGATAGGGAAACAGATTTACCACTAATATATCTAGGAGAATAAATTTAGTCACAAGTTAAGGACATCTATTCCATTAAAGAATAGCAGAAGATGATCCAGATTTTGAAAAATAAATACACATTTTGATAGAGGAAACATTCAGAATTCCAATTTGCGGGATCAGATAATAAACTCTCCATGGCATGACATAAGTAAATTACAAGAGTATAGAACAAAGCAAAAATGAAGGAAGCTGTAACAGGCAAGTGTCATGTCACACATAAAGGAAAACATGTCAAAATATGAAGTTCTCTAGATTAAGTCTAAAAGTCAGGAGACAGTGGAATGGTGTGTTTCAAGTCTTCAGAGAAAACCTACTAAGCAGTTATTTTCAAAAGCAGAGAAGTATAGGCCAAGATGAGCATAAGAAAGAGGATTCATTCCCACTAAGCCAGCACTACAAGAGCTACTCAAAGCAATTCTTCAGGAAGAAAAGAAAGAAACAAACACAGAGTAACAAGATCCAGTAACAAATTATAAGTGGAAAAATAAAAAATACTAATAATTCTATAATCAGTGAACCACTGAAAGTAATAAAGGAAAACAAAAATGAAAGAGTTGGGCACAGAATAAAATAATAAAATGTCAAGGATAAGACATATCTTTCAATAATTCTTTTTTTTAAGTTTATTAATTTATAAAAGTTTCCATTTCCGCTCCTCCTCCCAACACCCTCCCACTCCCCCCAATCCCTCTCCTTCTCCCTCTCAATCCCTAAGAGCAGGTCAGGGTTTCCTGCCCTGTGGGAAGTTCAAGGTCCTCCCCGCTCCCTCCAGGTCCAGGAAGGTGAGCATCCAAACAGACTGGATCCCAAACATCCAGTGTATGCGGAGGAAATAAGTCCCAGTGTCATTGTCAATGGCTTTTCAGAAAGACCCCGTGCCAGCCACACTCAGAGAATCCGGCCACATTCAGAGAATCTGGTTGGATCACGTGCTCGTTCAGTCCCAGTACAACTGGCCTTGGTGAACTCTCATTAGATCAGTCCCCTTGTATCAGTGGGTGAACGCACTCCTCACAGTCTTGCCTTTCTTGATCATGTTCTCCCTCCTTCTGCTCCTCATTTAGACCTTGGGGGCTCAGTCCAGTGCTCCAATGTGGGTCTCTGTCTCCTCCTGGAGATTGGAAGTAGACAAGAGTGCCAGGCAACCTTGGGTGCATGGAGGGGTGGGGGGGTTGTTGGAAGGGGAGAGGGTTAGAGAGAAGGGAGTAGGGGAGGAATGGGGAAAGCTCAGGGGATTGGGATGGGGGGAGAGAGGAAGGATGGATATGGGATCAGGGAAGTATATATCTCAACTAAGGGAGTCATTTTAGGGTTTACAAGAGACTTGATTATAAAGGGGATCCCAGGTCCAAGGAGAGATCCCCAGATTGTTCTCTGGACAGAGGAGAGGGTGCCTGAATCTGCCGTGGCCCATAACCATACTGATGAATATTTTGCATATCACCATAGAACCTTCATCTGGCGATGGATGGAGATAGAGACAGAGACCCGCATTGGATCACTGGACTTAACTCCCTAGGTCCAAACGAGAAGCAGAAGGAAAGAGAACGTGAGCAAAGAAGGCAAGACCAGAGGGAACCTTCACCCGTTGATGGATGGAGATTTCAATAATTCTTAACTCGAATTGTTCAAATTTTCCAGTTAAGAGATACAGATTCTGGCTGTTCAGATTAGAAAACAAGACTCAACTGTCTTCTGAGAGCAAGAAACTCAAAGACACAAAAAGACAAAGAGTTGAAGCATGGAAATAAGCAGCATTAATAAAAGTAAACAAACAAGAAAAATAACAAGGAATTTGAAAAGAGCAAAAAGGAGAATATGGGAAAGTATACAGGGAAGAACAGGAGTGGGGAAATGTTCCAATTACATTATAATATCAAAAATAAATTAAAAAGAGAAAAATAGAGAAAGAATTATAGAGTTATAATGTAAAATCCAGTAGCTTAACTAAATACCAATAACAACGCTTTTGAGAAAATAATCAGGGAAATAATCCCACACACAATAATCTCCCACATCACCCCATCAAAATATAAAATAGACCTAACAGTGTAAGTCACAGGTCTCTTCAAAGCATACTATAAAACAGTGTGGAAACAAATTAACGACACTAGAATATAGAATTCCTTCTTCATAGGTCAGTAGAATTAATATTGTTAAAATGATATTATTAAACCAATCCACAGAGTCAATGTAAGTACCATCAAAATCCCAATGATGTTTTCTGGGACCTGCAAAAAAAATATTAAAACTGATCTAGAAGCACAAAATACCATAAATAAAGTATCTTGGGCAAAATAATTATTACTTGATTTCAAGGTTTATTACAGAGTGATAATAGTGAAAACAGTATGGTGACACTCTGAAATCAGACATGTAGGTCAGGGAAACAGAGTAAAGAATCCAAACATAAATTCCTTGATAAAGACACAAAAAAGCCATAAACTGGATATAGTCAAACTCTCCATAAATGGGGCTGGGAAAATTATATTTACACAAATGTTGAAACTTAACAATCTCTCAAAAACCAATTTCAATTTAAGGAAGACATTACTGTAAGACCTGACAAATTGAGGCTGCAGGAAGAAAACAAACTGGAAATATTTCCAGATATAGGTATAAATCATGACTTTTTTATCTCTAAAGCCTCAGGAAATAATAGAAGAGACAAATGGCCTTTTACCAAGTTTAAAAGCTCTTACACAGGCTAAGGAAACAAGAGTTAAATAAATATCAAAAGAAAAACACAGACAATAAATAGGCAAACTGAAGAGAGATTTCTCAAAAAGAAGTAAAGACAGAAACACTCATATGCAAATATGCAGGCAATGCAGATCAAAACTACATTGCGATTCCATCTCACCCCACAGAATACGTAGTATCAAAAAGAGAATGATAGTAAATCCCAGAGACTAAACAACCAATAAAGATAAGTTCACATACTATCAGAGTGAATGTAAATTAATTCAGTTATTCGGGAAATCTTTATGCAGATTTCAAAATAACAATAGAACTACCATGTGATCTCATGGATGCATACCTAAAAGTCAAAGCAAGCAGCATTTGTATATACCTACCTTTACTATGATATCATTTATAATAACAAAATAGAATTAGACTAAGTGTCAACATATATACATGTACATAACAACAATTATAAAGAAGAGGCTATGAATTTGAAAGAAGTATATGTTAGTGCTTCACGGAAGGAGTAGAAAAGGGGTTATGTAATTATAACAACAAAAATTTCATTTTATTTTAACAATGTTACTCAAATAGTATTTTTCATAATTTTAAGACTTTTATTTTGATACTAGTTTTAATAATTAAAAATAAGAATTATTTAAGAAAAATATTAAGTAAATCGGTTAACTTCTGAAGGTTTAGTTTTGGCATATTAATAAAAGATATAATACAGCACCATTTATGGCAATAATATCATATATTAAATGTTAAATATCAAAATATGGTAGATATGAACTGTAGGATATTTGTCCTCTAAATCTCTTTTTCTGAGCTAGTGAAATTTAGGCTAATCATTAAATTTTTACCTTTCTGTTGCCTATGCTTTCAGAATGTATACTTGTTGAAAAGAAAGAAATGGTGATAATAGACACATATCATCACTTTGAAGTTTGTGAATAAAAACTATAGATGTGAGGTCAATTTATGAGATCTCTGGATCTCAGAAATTTAGTAATATTTTCAAGTCATAAGAATTAGTCAGACTAGAACTCTCCAAACTTTTTTTCCTTGGACCATGAAGGAAGTGTGTATCTTGTTTGTATCTGTGTTAACATGTTTGTGGTGGTGCTGAGAATCAGACCCAGAGTTTCATGTTTGCTCTACGTGTGATCTGCCCTTATGCTTCATCCAATCCAAAATATTCTTACTTTAAATTTTAGAAGAGCTTCCTTTCATATTCAAACTTAAAAACAATAGCAAAGAAAACTTGTGAAAATTTCATTAAAGAAATGTATTGGCTTCTATCAAAACTAGGTAGTAGTTATTTGACAATTTTCATAATTCATGCTTTAAAATTTCACCTTATTATCAGTAACATGTAACATCTCTCATTTGATCTCAAATTCTTACTTTAATTATTAATAGTTTATAACTCTTTTTAATAAATTACATCACTTAACTATGACTACTTTATCACACATTCATTATATTTATAGTCATATACCATAGTCTGACCTACATGACAAGTATTTCAATATTTTCTCCCTGTAGAAGTATCTGACAGCAAGTATGAAGTCATGGTGCGAGATAATGGACATCTGGCTAACTTTTGGGATACTTAAGAACACATATAAGGAGCATACTGCTCAGTGCTTAGCAAAGATTTATTAGAAGAGATGACATATCAGTCAAAAATGGAATGCATTGATTTTTGTAGAGAAAGCAACTGCAAATGGCCTGAATAGAATTGGTAAAGGTTTTAAGACTCAAGAGAATGAATTAGGTTGGCAGTGAGAACACATTAAGAAAGATATTATGATATGCAAAGAACTAAAACAAATAAATAAACATGGCTACAAGAGAACTTGGTGATGTAAAATATTTTTATTATATAACTTGCAAATGATTTGAAGCCACTGACATTTAATTAATTATAAATGAATGCTTACAATATTAGATATTTGACTATGGTGAAAAAGAAAAGAGGATAGGTGTGGTAGAATGCGTGGAGGAGTAAAGGGCAAACTTAGAGGTAGGATGTCAGAGAAAAGGCCATGGACAGTATTATCCTACCAGGCTGACGATCTTGGTGGTGTGTTATATTTGTTCATGATGTATTATTTTAATGCTGCAATGATGTTTTACATTTGGTTATAGTACATCATTTGTTTAACGAATTATGTAAAGATGTATTGTATTTGTCTCATCTGGCCTGCCTAAGGCAACTGGTTGGTCTAATAAAAAGGGGAACATCCTGGAGAGAGAGATGGGTGGAACTGGCAAGAAAGAGTAAGTAGGAAAGGAAATCTAGGGATGTGTGTGTGTGTGTGTGTGTGTGTGAGAGAGAGAGAGAGAGAGAGAGAGAGAGGGAGGATAGAGAGAGAGAGAGACAAAGAGAGACAGACAGAGATGCAGAGAGAGAGAAAGAGAGAGACAGAGAGACAGACAGACCTGGGATCAGAAGCCAGGCAGCCACCATCCAGACATAAGAAGCAGTGAATATAAGATACACAGATGGGAAGAAAGCTTAAAAGCCCCAAGGCAAAACACAGATGAAGAAAAACAGCTTAAATATAAAAGCTAGCCAAAACAATAAGTCTAAGCTTAAGGCCCATCATTCATATCTAATAATAAATCTCATTGTCATGATTTGGGAGCTGCTTGGTGTCCATGCAAAAATAGCTCGGTACAAATAGCAGTGGTGTACCAACTCTGAGAATGGTGTGTTGAACCTGCTACTGCAGTCAATATAAGTGACAGGCCTATCTGATGCTTTCTGAAGTCTATCTGAATTCCCACAGCAATAGAGTTTCCCCGAATACAACAAAATGAAATCCACCAGGGTTGGCAAAGCAGGGCAACTTCTTGGAGGTGTGGACCTCTCTGACACTGTGACCCTGGCTCAGACGCCAAGATGGCCTTTCCAAAGTTTCCTTTGGGCCATCTGTACTACCGTCTCAGATTCCTGACTCAAAGGAATTTCTCTTTCCTTCCTCTCTCCCTCTCTCCCATCATCTGCCCTTCTATCACCTTATCGTAGCTGCATAGAGATCTGATAAATGATTCATTCTCCAAACCCCTTCACTAACTCCTAATAAGTACTTCTCCGGTGTCTTGCATGGTTAATCCTGTTTAGTGTCAGTTTCTTGAACAAATTGAAATAACACAGAAATAAGGGAACAGATGGAGAAATCAAGGATTTGACCCATATTTATGACCTGTGTTCCCAAGTAGCTATTCCCAGAAATAGAAAGAGTGTAAATCTGGGACATTGATAACGAATTTTTATTCAATATAGGTTGAATTTTTAACCTTTTCATGTTATTCTCCTTGCACATGTCCCCGCCATCCCCCACACCCCATACCACTTCCAGGAATAATTTACCACCAAGTTTTTTCATAAAAATTCTAGTCAAAGTTTGGTGTCACTAGATTTAAACCACAAAGCCCATGACCTCTGTGAGTGGTCAATAGCAAAAAGGCCTTCTTTTGTTAGAGATGAAGAGAAAGAGAGCTGAACTTTACACTGTGCAGAAATAAAGGATGAAGGATAGACAGAGTTTCAAGCATATTTCAGTATTCATTGTCATTCATCTTTACCTTAGTAGAGAAAAAGAAAAGTACTTGGAAATCTCAGCTTCCTCTCTGATGAGTGCAAAGCTATTATAAGTACTTTCCTGAAAGCCTCTACCCATCCCCAGCCAAAGAAAGATAGTTTTTCCATCAGTATATTTCAGAAGCTGTTTATAGCACAGCATGGCTGTGCCCAACTGTTTCAGACTGTCCATTAATGGAGTGGTAACTAAAAAAGTATCGTCAGTCCAGTAACTATTTGGGGATTAAAGATGTTTAGACACCAAGGTATCCCATCACAGTGAGGGTGTTGATGATGCAAACCATTGCCAGTCATTTAGATATGTTTAGATAAAACAAAATGTTAACTTTCCATTGCAAATGAAGCCTTGACATCTAAATACAAGTTATTTCATTACGATTATATGCACCAGTCACTTTTATGTATGAGCTACATGAATCTTAAGTTTTTATTTGGTAGACAAAGAAATATTTGTAGTGAAATGATGTTTGCTTGATAGGCATCAAGCAATAAATGGTCATTAAAGAATGTAGTGTTATCTAGACAGCAGTATGTTATTATTACCACATGAAAGAATGCTAAATGTTGAGCTATTAACAGGAGATGCAATACATAGAAGATCATAAGATTTATCCTGTATTTCCTGAAATAAAAAAAATTAAATTGCAGATTTTTAAATGTTTATTTTTATTTTATTTTATTTTAATTAATTAAAAAATAATTTTAAAAGGATAAAATAAACAAATGTACTAATTAACTTAGAATTACAATTTTAAATTTACTGTAAAATAGAACAACAGGATCTTGTTTTAAGGAAATGACAATGAAAACATTTCAAAGTGTAGAAGTATCATGAATATGTTTGTTTTTTGACTTTCAAACTTAGACGAGAAGTTCACCCAGGATAGAGTGAGTGAAGTGTTTTATTTTTTTAACTGATTTTATTGAGCTATACTTTTTTCTCTGCTCCTTTGCATTCCTCTCCCCGCCCCTGCAACCCTCTCCCATGGTCCCCATGCTTCCTGTTTACTCAGGAGATCTTTTCTTTTTCTACTTCCCATGTAGATTAGATCCATGTATGTCTCCCTTAGGGTCCTCATTGTTGTCTAGTTTCTCTGGGATTGTGAATTGTAGGCTGGTTTTCTTCGTTTTATGTCTAAAAGCCACTTATAAGTGAGTATTTATGATAATTGTCTTTCTGGATCTGGGTTACCTCACTCAATATGATGTTTTCTAGATCCATTCCTTTGCCTGCAAAATTCAAGATGTCATTATTTTTTCTGCTATATAGTACTCCATCGTGTAAATGTACCACATTTTCCTTATCCATACTATGGTTGAATGGAATTTAAGTTACTCCAGGTTCTGGCTATGACAATGCTGCTATGAACATTATTGAGCACACGTTCTTGTGCTACGATTCAGCATCCTTTGGGTATAAACCCAAAAGTGGTAGTACTGGGTCTTGAGAAAGGTTGCTTCCTAATTTTCTGAGAAATCGTCATACTGATATGCAAAGAGGCTGTACCAGTTTGCATTCTCACCAGTAGTGCAGGAGTGTTCTCTTTACCCCATGTCCTCTCCAGCATAAGTTGTCATCAGTGTTTTTGATCTTGGCCATTCTTATAGGTGTAAGATGGAATCTTAGACTTGTTTTGATTTGCACTTCTCTGATGGTTAACAAGGTTGAGCAGTTTCTTTAAGTTTCTTTCAGCCATTTTAGATTCCTCTGTTGAGAGTTTTTTGTTTAGGTCTGTACATCATTATTTTTTAGTGGATTATTTGTTCTTTTGATGACCAATTTCTGAGTTCTGTGTATATTCTGGAGATCAGTCCTCTGATGTGGGGTTGGTGAAGATCTTCTCCCATTCTGTAGGCTGCCGTTTTGTCTTGTTGACCTTGTTCTTTTTATTACAGAAGCTTTTCAGTTTCAGGAGGTCCCATTTATTAATTGATTCAGTCAATGTCTGTGCTTCTGGAGTTATATCTAGGAAGTGTTATCCCATGCCAATGCATTCAAGTGTACCTATCATTTTCTCTTCTATGAGGTTCATTGTGGTTGGTTTTATGTTGAGGTCTTTGATCCATTTGGACTTAAATTGGTGCATGGTGATAGTTATGGCTCTATTTTCATTCTTCTACATGTTAACATCCAGTTATGCCAGTACCATTTGTTAAATATTCTTTCTTTTTTCTAATTTATTTTATTTTTTGCTTCTTTGTCAAAAATCAGGAGTTCGTAGGTGTGGGGATTAATATCTGGTCTTCGACCCGGTTCCTTTGGTCCACGTGTCTGTTTTTATGTCATTACAAGGTTGTTTTCAGTCCTGTAATCCTGCAGTGGAGTTTGAAGTCAGAAATTCTGATGCCTCCAGAAGCATGAAAGCAGCACAAGCAACATCTTCATTAAAGGAGATTGCATCTCCGAATGTCTTGTACATTTTCAATTTTACTACAACGCAAGAATTAGCACACTATAAATGTTAGGATTACTAATTTTCCCACAATTCATTTTTCTCTCCATCTCCAGTTTCCCCTGGATTCAGTTTTCACTAATGCAGGTACTTCTCACACACCTTCATGTTCATCTTTTTCTCTGAGCACTGGACCATATCCAGTTATTTCATTCTTTTTCACTATGGTTGAAAATTTAAAGGCATCTAAACTAACACATTGAGGATTATGTCCTCTGAAACTGATCTTCGCATGTGCTCATCTCTTCATGCATGGAGGCACCATTCAGTCATTTTACAAGCCATCAATCCTTACTAGATTGACCCTCTCTCCACCATTACCAACAACTACCAACATACTTGTCTCTGGCCTACTATCCCTGTCTACTTATTCCCATTGTCTTTGCTATTGCTTTTGCTTGCACTATTTTATTTTTGGTTCTCTGAAAAATTGCCCACTGATACCTGTGCTTCTTCTCCTGTATCCTTTCTTTTTATGCATTACAGTGAAAGCAACTTCACACCGACTATAATTAGGTCACATAGCACCCCCACCTTGAAATGATGCTTTCAATTGAAACCTTTAAAAAATAATTAGACCTTTAAGTTATTTGAAGATGTGTCTCAAAACTTTGGATGACAAGATCTTTTAGGATTTGTTAGTGTTGTGGTCTACCCATCCAGAACCACTATGTAATTCCTGTCTATTCAACATTTGTACTTTAATCTTACACTGTCTCTATACGTCTTTCATTTTGCTACTGATAGAAGGCCTCTCTCTGTACGTATATCTTACCATTACCCCTAACTGAACATTTAACTTCACTGAGTTAATTCTTATTAATGTTTTTATTTCAGATCTACTGATATTTCATCTGCGTAACTTCATATAATTACCAACTTCTCTGAACAAAGGCTCATATTAAATTGTGTAACTGTAACAATGTCTCTCTCCTCTTCTAAAATTCTATGACAATACGTGAAGTGACAGATTTGACTTTTTGCTTCAGAGTAAGCCTAACCACACAGGCCACCTAGCACAGGATAAGTGTACAAAAACTGCTCAATAAACATTAGTGAAGGGGTCAAATAACTTGTAAGCAGTGAGAGAACTTGTGGTATATCAGGATACTGGAAAAAAGAAGCATTTGGGTGCTTTCTGGGTTCAGTACTAAAGTTCTGTATCATTTTGACTACTAACTATAAAATAGAATCATCATAAATTTTCACTTTGTTGACTCTGTGATAAAAAATCCTGAACTTTTGCTAAATCTGTTCTACATTAAATGTAAGATTGTCACTACGAGTTAGATGTCATAATTAACATCACAGCCCACCCACTATGGCTTCTGATCAATTTTGAATTGTTTCTTACTGTAAACATAATAGATAGCTTGTGAATACTCTCTTTTTGCTGTCAACATACCTCACACCTATGCACTCTTTCCCCATGCTTGCATATGTGCATCAAGGCACAACCCTGATATCTCTACCACCACTAAAACTACCCTGTTGGCTTTTTCATCAAATCTCCCTCTTTTAAGACATATATATGTGTGTATATATACATATTCTAAATTATTTTTACACATATATTCCCTTACTTATTTCTCTTGTTGTACATGTATAATTTTCTTTAATTGAATTTCACAACTTCTAATCTACTCTGCAACACATATGCAAGGAACATTATATTTTGTGTGTGATTATATGAACTTGTGGATGGCCTTTCCCAAATGAAGTTTCCATGCAAAGGAGTAGTGTAAATGTATTTCCAGAGTAGGGTCTGTTGACTCTGCATTCAATTCTTTCTAGTAGAATGGAAGTATGCCCTGGTGGCATGACTTCAGTCCTCCTCATTTGGTAAGCCCCTAGTTAAGTAACACAGTGGCTTTTCACCTCTTCGCCTGGTTCATTTGGCCCAGTAGTGCTCTTTCTCCAATTTGCCCACACTGAACCACGAGCATTAAATGAAGCGAATAATTTGGTGCATTGTTGGGGGGGTGACAGTGGGGGTGGAAAGGGGAGGGGACAGCTGACAGTGAATGGTGTCAGCTGCAGAGGCAGCAGAAAAAGCCGACATCTTAATAAAACAGCCTCGGGCAAAATCCCATTAAAGCCTTCAGAAGGTTGTTTCCCTGCAGTTGAGCAGGTAGGCGTTGAACAGTACGAGGCAGCCCTGAGTGCTCTCAGGGAGCCCAGTTCAAAAAAAAAAAAAAAAAAAAAAGAGTGCTTTTTTTTCTTATTATAAATCATCCACCAGCATAGCTCCTCAGAGTCATTTGCAAGGCAGAGAAAGAGAGCAAGCATAGGCGAGAAGGAGGGAGGAAGGGAGAAAGCTGGGGAGAGAAAGGCATAAAGAAATGGAGGTCCTCTGCCACAGCAGACGCAGTGAGAAGACTGCTTGTGCACCCATTAGTAGCGGAGTGAAGACCCCGGGCTGACCTTTGGAGAGACCAGGAGGCAGGGAAACAGTCAAAACCCAGACAGAATGATAATGAGGATGGGGCGTCCAAGAAGTGCATTGTCTGACTTGCTCCTAGCTTAAAGAAAGATGGTGCTTTTAGGGCAAGCAACACTGTTCTGCGAGCTGAACTCAGCTGAATAGCATAGCAATTGCTCTTGCATAAGGATGGCCAAAGACTTACAGTAAAAGAGAAGCATATGTGTATGTATGCACCCCTTCAAGACACAATCAATATATGACAACACACGTCACAAGAAATGTCCCCCATATTTGTGTGTGTGTGTGTGTGTGTGTGTGTGTGTGTGTTCTTGCAGTATGCCCACTAGAGTTGATACCTCAGGATTTTAAAGCTACCAAATGGGCGTTGCAGTTGACCTAGCGCCTGACCCAGCATTCAAAGGTTCCTTCTCTGAGGAGGTTCACTGACATATGTAGAAAATATTCCTGCCATCGCTGTAATGGATTGCTTTTAATAGGCACTTTAGCATAAACACAGTGTCTCTAACTGTTGGAAGACTGATTATTCGCTAGTTGATAGATGTTAAAGTGCACCAGAAGAAGGATAACTTGTTCAATGCGCACAATGTAATAACTCAGAGTTTGTATAAACATTCCTATGTACAGTCCTTCCCGGCATACAGTTTGTATAGCCCTGAAAAGTATTTTAAAGAGGTTTTAAAGATATTATAAATGCAATCACATTTGAATACAGAAAGTTTGGCATTTAAATAGCATTTAATTTTTCTGAATTGAGCCCTCCCTCAGGTAAGACACCTCTCTGTATGTTTATTTTCTTTCTTTGTTAGTTTAATGTAGATTTTCCTTAGTAGGCTTTGGAAAGAGTCTGCTAGTTTAGGCCTAGACAACGTTACAGATTTCAGGTTTAGCCTTCACACTGGGGAACCATGCCTAACAAAGCCTCATTCATGCACTAAGGAACATTGTAATAAGAGCAGTAATGTTGGGGGAAGGCTAAACTTAAACTTACTTATATTTTTATGGTACTGGGAACTGAACCTAGTGCTTTGTGTATGTCAAGTATATGTTGTAGCAATGAAGTGAATTGCAAATATTTTTGTTTTTAAAAACTTGATACATGGTTTTATTAATTTTTTTCTTACCTTGTCCAGAACCTATGGTATTACTTCTATAGCCTCCCAAGTAGAAGATCATAGGACAGATATCTTAGAAAATCAGATTCCATATTCAACCCTTGGATCAGCTGTAAGCAGATGTAAAGGATGTAGATGTTTAATTTTATCAACGTGGGGGAGATTTTTGGCTTCTAGATCAAGTTTAAGGCTACTTTTCCAGTACACCCCTCCTCAGTGTCTCTCTCAGCACCCTGTTAGAGTCTCAGCTGTAAACAAGAGAACTAACTAATGGTATTGATCAATTCTAAGCAAAGTTAATGGCAAATCAATTTTCTATGTCTAAATCATGGTTATTTAGCATCTAAATCTCATGCTCTTTCCTCCTTTTTTCTTTTTAAATATTTTCTCTCCTACTTCTTAAAATATATACTTATATATTAGATAAGTATATTTCATCACTTCTTTAAGTCTGAAAGAAGTTCTTTATCCAAACGAAAACATCTGTAAAATAAACTTGAGGCAAATGGGTTTATTTTAACATTCTAAGTCCATATTTAGATAAAATTTTTCTTTTCTGGTTTTGTTTTCTACTCACTCAACAAGAAAACACAACATACACAATGTGATTTGAGTGAGCTAGGCATTCAGCTACTACTCTAGTCCAGTGACCTCCAGGTAGATAGAGTCTATATGACTTCACTGGGTCAACCCACTTTGCTGGGTGTTTTGATTTCATAGGGGTCGGTATGAGATGCTATAGGAATAAGTCCCTGGTGATTTTGTTGTTTCTGTAGTGGAAGTGAGGTGTCATTTTGCTGTTTGTTATATAATATGGCATAACACTGGAGAAAAGATTAAACATTGAGGGTTCAAGAGTTGGTGGCTTGATCATTTCAAAACTTATCTTGATTAATATTTGATTTGCCTATAACAAATTGGGGTAACTCTAAATCAGGTTGTGCGCATTAAGACTCAAAGCTGTCTGCAGGCAGAAACGGTCTAAGTAGGGGGAGACCTCTAGTGTTAAGACCTCTAATTGCAACTGTAACTGTGGCTCACTCACTGATGACCTTTCAGAAAAAAAAAAACATGATATAAACATGGGCAGCATAGGGATTGATGTTTCATATCTGGAAAATTCCTCTCCCAAATAGTCTAGTAATGCTAAGACTCAGTCCTCAGTCTACACACACACACACACACACACACACACACACACACACACACACAGAGAGAGAGAGAGAGAGAGAGAGAGAGAGAGAGAGAGAGAGAGAGAAGAGGTTAAGAGGGATAAAAGGGGGGATAGGATTGGCTGAAAACACCCAAAATTTCTCAGTCTTCTGAACATTAGCACCTGTGAATGGAAGATGTCAATGTTCTATACTCTGTCTTCTACCAATATATCAGTCACACTAAATGGTCATGCTAATGTCTTTTAAAGACCCTCAGTATGAATTTAACTAAAATGAGATAGTGAAATACATATTCTATCAATCCTTTGACTAAAAGAGCAAGTAGATTTTCCATTCCTTTCCATAATGAAAATTCTCAGGCAAGGAATTGAGTGATTTGCCTTGTATCATGAATTTATCTGACCTGATGGGGCTCAGGGATTAGAAGTAGTTCTATTACTGCCTGGGGTAAGGCACAAAACAGCTGTGCAGGAATGAGAGAGGAGTGCTGTTGATTTCTATGGGATGCCATAGCGGGAATTGGAAAGTTCCTGGTCTCAAAAACTGTTGCCAAAGGAGGTCATGAAAATAAATGTTCACTCTAACTTCTTTTCTATCTCTTCCAAATTTTTAATCATATATTTCCCTTCTATGTATAAGTTGTACTTTTTAAAGGTCATCTATGTTTTAAGTAGTAGTAATACTCTGTTGGGCAATATTATTTTATGGTGTGTTGCTTTTGTTTAGCTTCATTTATTTAACTCTGTGGAGCTGTGATTCTTTGCCTGTATAAAGCACCTGATAGTCTAATAAAGAGCTGAATGGTCAATAGCACGGCAGAAACAAAGACAGGCAGGTCTTGCTGGCAGAAAGAATAGATAGAAGGAGAAATAAGGAAGAAGAGGAGCAAAAGGAAAAGGAGAGGAGGCCAGGGACCAGCCACCCAGCTACACAGCATGACATGGAGAAAGAAGTATATACAAGCAAAAACAAGGAAAGATCAAATCTCAGGTGCAAAAGGTAGTCAGAATAATCAGTTAAGAAAAGCTTCAAGCTGAGATCGGGCTCGAAAGAACTCCTAGAGCTGACAAACACCTTTAGTAACGTGGCAGGGTACAAGATCAATTCCAAAAAATCGGTTGTCCTCCTATACATAAAGGATAAAGAAGCAGAGAGGGAAATCAGAGAAGCATCACCTTTCACGATAGCCACAAATAGCATAAAATATCTTGGGGTTAATCTAAACAAGGAAGTGAAAGACCTATTTGACAAGAACTTTAAGTCTTTGAAGAAAGAAATTGAGGAGGATACCAGAAAATGGAAAGTCCTCCCCTGCTCTTGGATTGGGAGAATCAACATAGTAAAAATGGCAATTCTACCAAAAGCAATCTATAGATTCAATGAAATCCCCATCAAAATCCCATCAAACTTCTTCACAGACCTTGAGAGGACAATAATCAATTTTATATGGCAAAACAAAAAACCCAGGAGAGCCAAAACAATCTTATACAATAAAGGAACTTCTGGAGGCATTACCATCCCTGACTTCAAACTCTATTACAGAGCTACAGTATTGAAAACAGCTTGGTACTGGCATAAGAACAGAGAAGTCGACCTATGGAATTGAATAGAAGACCCGGATATTAACCCACAAACCTATGAACACCTAATTTTCAACAAGGGAGCTAAAGGTATACAATGGAAGAAGGAAAGCATCTTCAACAAACGGGCTCACATAACTGGATGTCAACCTGTAGAAGAATGAAAGTAGATCCATATCTATCACCATGCACAAAACACAAGTCCAAATGGATTAAAGACATCAACATTAATCTGTCTACTTTGAACCTGATAGAAGAGAAAGTGGGAAGTAGTCTACAAGATATAGGCACAGGAGACCACTTCCTAAGTAGAACTCCAGTAGCACAGACAATAAGAGAAACAATGAATAAATGGTAACTCCTGAAACTGAGAAGCTTCTGTAAAGCAAAGGACACTGTCAGTAAGACAAAAAGGCTACCTTCGGACTGGGAGAAGATCTTTACCAACCCCTCATCAGACAAAGGTCTGATCTCCAAAATATACAAAGAACTCAAGAAACTAGACACTAAAACTTTAATTAACCCAATTAAAAAATGGGGTACTGAACTGAACAGAGAATTCACAACAGATGAACTTCGAAGGGCCAAAAGACACTTAAGGTCATGCTCAACCTGCTTAGTGATCAGGGAAATGCAAATCAAAACAACTTTGAGACACCATCTTACACCTGTCAGAATAGCTAAAGTCAAAAACACCAATGATAGCCTATGCTGGAGAGGATGTGGTTGTGGGGAATACTCATCCATTGTTGGTGGGAATGCAAACTTGTGCAGCCACTGTGGAAATCAGTGTGGCGGTTTCTCAGGAAACTGGGAGTCAACCTCCCTCAGGACCCAGCAATTCCACTCTTGGGAATATACCCAAGAGATGCCCTATCATACTACAAAAGTATTTGTTCATCTATGTTCATAGCTGCACTATTTGTAATAGCCAGAACATGGAAACAACCTAGGTGCCCCTCAATAGAAGAGTGGCTAAAAAAGGTGTGGAACATATACATATTAGAGTTTTACTCAGCGGTAAAAAACAATGGCATCTTGAATTTTGCATGCAAATGGATGGAAATAGAAAATGCTTTACTGAGTGAGGTAACCCAGACCCACAAAGAGGAATATGGTATGTACTCACTCATAAGTGGATTCTAGCCATAGTTAAAGGTCTTTGAGTCTATAATTCGTGATCCTAGAGAAGCTAAATAAGAAGGTGAACCTGAAGAAAATCATATAGTTATCCTCCTGGATATCAGAAGTAGACAAGATTGCCAGGAACACTTGGGTGCAAGGGGGTGGGAGGGATTGAAGTAAGGGGAGATGGTTAGGGAGAGGGGAGAGGGGGAGGATTGGGGATGGCTTGGGGGGAATGGGAGGGAGGAGGGAGGATGGGTGGTTATGAGAGTAGGGAAGTTTATATCTCAACTAAGGGAGCCATTTTAGGGTTTGCAAGAGACTTGATTCTGGAGGGGATCCCAGGCCCAAGCAGAGGTCCCCAGAGTGTTCCCTGGGCAGCAGAGGAGAGGGTGCCTGAACTGGCCTTGGCCCATAACCATACTAATGAATATTTTGCATGTCACCACAGAACCTTCTTATGGCGAAGGATGGTGATGGAGATAGAGACAGAGACTTACATTGGAACACTGAACTTAACTCCCTAGGTCCAAATGAGAAGCAGAGGGAGGGAGATCGGGAACAAGGAAAGCAGAACCAGAGGGAACCTTCATCTTCTTATGGCGAAGGATGGGGATGGAGATAGAGACGGAGACCCACATTGGAGCACTGGACTGAGCCCCCAAGGTCCAAATGAAGAGCAGAAGGAAGGAGAACATGAAAAAGGAAGTCAGGACCGCGAAGGGTGTGTTCACCCACGGATACAAGGGGACTGATCGAATGAGAGCTCACCAAGGCCAGCTGGACTGGGACTGAACTAGCATGTAATCAAACCGGATTGTCTTAATGTGGCTGACATGGGGACTGTCTGAGAAGCCATTGATAATGCACTGGGACTTGTTTCCTCTGCATGTACT
Source organism: Myodes glareolus (assembly GCF_982192425.1). NCBI lineage: Eukaryota > Metazoa > Chordata > Mammalia > Rodentia > Cricetidae > Myodes > Myodes glareolus. The sequence goes on along the minus strand of NC_142043.1, from coordinate 17,556,737 downwards.
GGCTTTTTGGGATCCTGGCCTGTTTGGATGCTCACCTTCCTGGACCTGGAGGGAGGGGGGAGGAACTTGGATTTCCCACAGGGCAGGAAACCCTGACTGCTCTTGGGAATGGTGAGGGAGAAGGAGAGGGAGTTGGGGGAGCGGGAGGGTATTGGGAGGAGGGGAGGAAGTGGAAATTCTTTAAATAAATAAATAAGGAAAAAAAAAAGAAAAGCTTCAGGAAACAAGCAAAGGTAAGGTCAGGCACTCATAGGTAAGTATAAGCCTCTGTGTGTGATTTATTGGGAGCTGGGTGGTGGGCTCTTCAAAAAGCCAAAAGAGTGAACCAGCTACAATACTCAGTGCTTTAAACTCTTCAGTATAGGCCAAGATTCTATCTATGTATCTTTCTATCTATCTTTCTATCTATCTATCTATCTATCTATCTATCTATCTATCTATCTATCCATCCATCCATCTATCTATCCATCTATCCGTCTATCCATCTATGCACCCATTTTCTCTCTCTCTCTCTCTCTCCATAGATAGATAGAGAGATAGATGGATAGATAGATAGATGGATGGATCGATGAATGGATGAATAGATAGATGGATGGATGGATGGATAAATAGATAAATAGATAGATGATAGATAGATAGATAGAGATATATAATTTATCTGTATATCATTTGTCATCATCTGTTGACTATCCTCTCATCCAGAAAATTATCCAACATATTGTAGCAGATGCTGGAATGACCACATAGAATTTAAAAAATAGACCTGTTGCCTGGATTAAAACCAGTGTAGCAGGCAGAAATTTAAGCTCACTGCTCTGCAGGAACTGCCTCTTCTATGGGTAGTTACTTTATCCAAAGTCATGTCTGTACTCAAAGCAGCTCATATCTAAGGTCTAATTAATGCTTGCTTAAAACATGCTTGTCATCTTATTTTAACTGGATGTTTCTGAAAGAATGTTCTAGCTTGAGATCTTCCTCAATGTGTTGTCCAAATTTCACTTTGGATATGAGTTACATAATTGATGCTGCTCACTTCTGCTTCCTCTCCGTCCTTTTACAGTTCTATACAACAGCGTATTTCAGTGAATCCATTGTACTTGTTCTCCTCAAAGTATTTCCTAGTGACGCAAACAGTTTATACAGGTGACTTGAATATTGTCAATTTGAACATGGAGAAGTGAAGGTGCAGGAAGGAATAAGTCTTTCTTTTTCCAAACAATAACCTTTTGTACTATTGTCTGAGGATTTTGTACACACATAAAATGGATCTTGGTCAAACCTACTTCCATTCCCTACCACTTTTCTTTCTCCGTTAATGTGTTCTCTCTCTCTCTCTCTCTCTCTCTCTCTCTCTCTCTCTCTCTCTCTGTCTCTTTCTCTCTCTCTCTCTTGTTTTTTTTTTCCCCAGAGAGTACACTGAGTGCTGCCTGTATATGTGTGGGTGTAGGGCCATCTGCTGGAGGTAAGATTTTTGCCCCAGATCATAAATTTAGCAAATAGCACAGCTGATGCAATGATTCTAGACCCTGTACCCACAAGCACTGTTCCCTGATGCTTGTACTTGCCTGGGTAAGCTTCACCAGGCTCCGCACTGTGGGTTTAGGACATGGGGCCTGGGGCTATAAGTGAAGGCCTCAGCACAGATAAGGAAGGTACCATTAGGATGAAATGTCACTGCTGTGCTCTGCATACAGATAAAGAGCCATGACATTTGGAGAGCATAACAAGATTTCTTTTTCCTACATAGATATGCAACACGTGTTTTACTAAAATAGTCATGAAATATGAAAATATGGATGTAACCTCTTCAGTTGGAGCGATTTTAAAGTGATATTTATGATGATATCAATTTCTTAACCGTGAAGCTAAATCTTTATTTGTGGAGGACTGTGAAAGATACTTATTTAGCTAGGGATTATACACAACCTTTACTCAGCTTTGTTTCTATGTGGCAACACTGGCCTCCCAGAAAGGGAACATTATATAAGTACACAGAGTTTATGCAGAATTCCAAGGCACATTTTCCTCTGTCTTGATTTTCCCTGGAAAATACATCTGTGACAATTTTCTCCTGTATTCTACACCTGCTTCTCTTGGACTCCATTTTCTGAAGAAAAACAACAATGTGCTTGTAATTTTGTCATTAGGTATGAGGTCATGACAATAGGTCATGAGGAAAGCAGAAAAACATTCTGTGTGTGTCATTGGCAGAGTATCAGGGAGATGCTTGGTGTGACAGTTTCTACTTTCCTCTCCTCCTCTCTCTTTGTTTTCCTTCTTCTCTTCCCTTAATATGTGTCAGTGTCCAAAGAAAATGTAAGAACTGCGACAGTTGTGCAAGCTAAATTATTGATTGAGTATATCCTTAAAAACATGTGTGCTTTTCTGGTTGTATGTATCAAATATCCCAAAGCTATGACAAGCACCCTTTCAAGAAGCACAAAGAAATATATATAGGCATTGATAAACATTTTTAATACAAAACAAGGAAGCAAGGATTAATGACATGCAATAAGTAATATGGATGAAAGATAAATGAGATCAGAATAATAGAAATATGAGAAATTGTGACATTTTATCAAATATTAACACATAAATATGTAGTACTCAGATCCTACCCCTTCTGTATCTTCTAAAATATCAGAATTCAATAAGCCCAGTAATTCCAAAGATTGTACTATATTAAAATTAGAATAACGTACACTTACAGATTAAAAAGATTTTCATTTGGAATAATTTGGAAGGATTTCTTTTTCTTGATAATTTCAAAACTATTGGTACCTTTACATACATACATACATACATACATACATAGCTGTTGTGAATCATTCCCAGATCTGGCCCATGACCTTTTTTTACTGTGACAGTTATTTTTGGTAATAGGTTAATCAAGAAACTGAGAGACTTCAAAATGAGACACAAATGTACCCTGCCATCAACTTCTAACTTGCCATGCTTGAACGTGAAGCTTGAGAGCAAATGTCCACAAAGCAGAATCACAGTGGGCAAACGAGAGGTTTTTCTCAGACATGACAATGGGACAGGGCTGGAAATGGTAGCAGTTTTTCACATTCAGGTCTGACAAGCTTGTCTCTCAGAGAAGATAGCTTGGGAAATTTGTTCCAACTGTGGACTATTAAATTGTGGGTGAGGATATAAGCTGTGAGGTGATGGTGTGCATGAGGGTGGACCCTGGCTCCCATATTTGAATGCCTAGTCCCCTGTTGGTGGAACTGTTTGAGAAAGATTAGCATGTTGGCCTTATTAGAGGAGGTGTGTCACAGGAGGGTTTGAGGACTCAAAAGCCTATGCCACACTCATCCATTGTTGGTGGGAATGCAAACTTGTGCAGCCACTTTGGAAATCAGTGTGGAGGTTTCTCAGGAAACTGGGAGTCAACCTCCCTCAGGACCCAGCAATTCCTCTCTTGGGAATATACCCTAGAGATGCCCAAACATACTACAAAAGCGTTTGTTCAACTATGTTCATAGCAGCACTATTTGTAATAGCCAGAACCTGGAAACAGCCTAGGTGCCCCTCAATAGAAGAATGGTTAAAAAGGTGTGGAACATATACATATTAGAGTTTTACTCAGCGGTAAAAAATAATGACATCTTGAATTTTGCATGCAAATGGATGGACATAGAAAACGCTTTACTGAGTGAGGTAAGCCAGACCCAAAAAGAGGAACACGGTATGTATTCACTCATAAGTGGATTCTAACCATAATTAAAGGTCTTTGAGCCTATTATTCGTGATCCTAGAGAAGCTAAATAAGAAGATGAACCTGATGAAGATTATTTACCTATCCGCCAGGAGGTAGGAAATAGTCAAGAGTCCCAGGTAACCTTGGGTGCATGGGGGGGGGGGGGTGGGAGGGTTGATGGAAGGGGAGAGGGTTAGAGAGAAGGGAGTAGGGGAGGAATGGAGAAAGCTCGGTTGACCGGGATGGGGGGAAGGGAGGAAGGATGAATGTGGGATCAGGGAAGAATATATTTCAACTAAGGGAGTCATATTAGAGTTTACAGGAAACTTGATTATATATGGGATCCCAGGTACAAGGAGAGATCCCCAGATTGTTCTCTGGACAGAGGAGGGGGTGCCTGAACCGGCCTTGGCCCGTGACCATACTGATGAATATTTTGCTTATCACCATAGATCCCTCATCTGGCGTTGGATGACGATACAGATGGAGGCCCGCGTTGGAGCACCGAACTGAGCCCCCCAAGATCCAAACGAGGAGCAAAAGGAGGAAGAAAATGACGAAGGACTGCGAGGGATACTATCACCCACTGATACAAGGGGTCGGATCTAATGAGAGTTTACCAAGGCCAGATGGACCGTGACTGAACGAGCATGTGATCCAACCAGATTCTCTGAATGTGGCCGGATTTTCTGAATGTGGCTGGCCTGCAGTCTTTTCGAGAAGCCATTGACAATGACACTGGGACTGGTTTCCTCTGCATATACTGGATTTTTGGGATCCAGTCTGTTTGGATGCTCACCTTCCTGGACCTGGAGTGAGGGGGGAGGAACTTGGACTTCCCACAGGGCAGGAGACCCTGACTTCCCTAGGGGACAAAGAGGGAGGAGGAGAGGGAGGGGGGGAGTGGGAGGGTGTTGGGAGGAGGGGCGTAAATGGAAACTTTTTATAATTTAATAAAATTACAAAAAAAAAAAAGCCTATGCCATTCCCAGTTAACTTTCTCTGTCTCGATCTTGTGGATCAGGATAAAAGCTGTCAGCTACTAATCCGATGCTACCCCTGTCTGCATGCTGACAGGCTTCCTGCTGTACTTAATGTTCTTGGAGGCTAACCACCCTCTGAAATGGTGAGCAAGTCCCTAATATTTCTTTTGTAATTTGTCTTGGATATGGTGTCTCTTCACAGTGATAAAAAAGTGACTAAGAGGACTGGAGAGATGGTTCAGAGGTTAAAAGCACTGTCTGCTCTTCCAGAGGTCCTGGTTCAATTCCCAGCAACCACATGGTGGCTTGCAGACATCTATAATGAGATCGGGTGCCCTCTCCTGGCATGCAAGCATACATGGAAGGAATGTTGTATACCTAATAGATAAATTTTTAAAAAGTGAGTAAGATATATAGCTTCAAAACTGTTACCAGTTGTTCTTTTGTAAAAAGATTTTGTTTTGTATTTATGTGAATGTGTGTCTTTCAGGCGGTGCCCACAGAGGGCACTGGTTCCCTTGGAGCTGGAGTTACAAGCAGATATGAGTCACCTGACAAGGGTTCTAGTAAGAAAGCCTGGGCCTCTATAAGATCATCAAGACCTGTTAATCACTGAGACAGCTATCAAGCATACATGTCATAACTAATATAGGAAACTTTTAAAACAAAATTAAATGCTATTTAGCTTTCTAAAGGAAACATTGTGAAGCATGCATTTGAAATACACATGTCAAGTGTAAACTGTCTGTTAAACACAAACTTCATTCCTTATTTTTTTAATGAATCTATACTGAGAAATTTTGTCTGACAAGCTGTAGATTTATTTGCTTGAATTGCTTATATATACAATATAATTATTTTTATATTTGAGCAGTCCTTAATTTTTCTCATGGTTTATATTTTCTTTTTGTTTACAGTTTAAAATCTTTGAGGATGAATATGTTTCTGATTTTAATCGGGTTAAAGTTGACCCTTTGCAATTATACTTATGTTTTTGTGGCTTACCTACCAAATTCTTTCTTTCTTTTTTTAAAAGATTTATTTATTTATTACGTATACAAAATTCTTTCTATGTATGCTTGCATGCCAGAAGAGAGCACCAGATCTCATTATAGATGGCTGTGAGCCACCATGTGATTGTTGGGAATTGAACTCAGGACCTATGGAAGAACAGTCAGTGCTCTTAACCTATCAGCCATCTCTCCAGCCCCCAAATTATTTCTTTAAAAGAACCAACATTTTACTCAATTTTCTTCATAATGTTGTGAAATTATATTTGCTTTTATTTCAGTACTTAATCTGTTTTATCTTCATCTGTAAGAGAGACAATTTTCTTTAGATTTATTATTATTTTTCCAAGTAAACAAGCATTTTTTTTTCTGGGCAAGTTTAATATTTATTGCTTGGGATTGCACTAAATCATGGGATTGCAATACTATCAGCATATAACAAGTGTTCATGTTACCTATAAGTCTATAGGCTTGCTAGTACCTAAATACCGTTCCATTTTTTTAAATTAAAACTTTTGATTTATCAATGGGTTAATTTAGTAACTAAGAAGTGAAAATCAGAACTTCCACTAAGATCATTGGGATTTTTTGTGTTTGTTGTCAATGTCAATGAATCTGGACTCAACTAGAAAGTAGTCACTGGGCACACTTGTAAGAGATTTTTCTTGACTTAATTACATGACATGGGAAGATATACCCTAAGTCTAGACGGCACTTTCTGGTGGTCGCCTAGTTAAGAGGAGTTCAAAGAGAAAAGTTTTATAGATTTTACTTTCTTGTCTTTGGGTCTAACTGCAGAATTCACCTATTTGGTAGCAGGTACTGCTGTTGCTACTGTCTCCTTTTACTGATGTTAGAACCAGGTTTTTTTTTTTTTTGAAAGTAAATTTTATTAAATTATAAAAGTTTCCATTTCCGCCCCTCTTCCCAACACCCTCCCACTCCCCCCACTCCCTCTCCTCCTCCCTCTTCGTCCCTTAGGGCAGTCAGGGTTTCCTTCCCTGTGGGAAGTTCAAGTTCCTCCCCCCTCCCTCCAGGTCCAGGAAGGTGAGTGTCCAAACAGACTGGATCCCCAAAATCCAGAATATGCAGAGGAAACAGGTCCCAGTATCATAGTCAATGGCTTTTCAGAAAGACTTCGGGCCAGCCACATTCAGAGAATCCGGCCAAATTCCGAGAGATCACGTCCTCGTTCAGTCCCAGTCCAACTGGCCTTGGTAAACTCTCATTAGATCCGTTTCCTTGTATCAGTGGGTGATAGCATCCCTCGCAGTACTGATTTCGTTTTTCATGTTCTTCCTCCTTCTGCTCCTCATTTGGACCTCGGGGGGCTCAGTCCGGTGCTCCAATGTGGGTCTCCGACTTTATCGCCGTCCTTCGCCAGATGAAGGATCTATGGTGATAAGCAAAATATACATCAGTATGGTTATGGGCCACGGCCGATTCAGGCACCCTCTCCTCTGTCCAGAGAACAATCTGGGGGATCTCTCCTTGGACCTGGGATCCCATATATAATCAAGTCTCCTGTAAACCCTAAAATGACTCCCTTAGTTGAAATATATTCTTTCCTGATCCCATATAAAATGGGGTACTGAACTTAACAGAGAATTCACAACAGATGAACTTCGAATGGCCAGAAGACACTTAAGGTCATGCTCAACCTCCTTAGCGATCAGGGAAATGCAAATCAAAACAACTTTGAGATACCATCTTACACCTGTCAGAATAGCTAAAGTCAAAAACACCCACGATAGCCTATGCTGGAGAGGATGTGGGGTGAGGGGAACACTCATCCATTGTTGGTGGGAATGCAAACTCGTGCAGCCACTGTGGAAATCAGTGTGGCGGTTTCTCAGGAAACTGGGAGTCAACCTCCCTCAGGACCCAGCAATTCCACTCTTGGGAATATACCCTAAAGATTCCCTAACATACTACAAAAGTATTTGTTCATCTATGTTGATAGCAGCACTATTTGTAATAGCCAGAACCTGGAAACAGCCTAGGTGCCCCTCAATAGAAGAATGGTTAAAAAAGGTGTGGAACATATACACATTAGAGTTTTACTCAGCGGTAAAAAACAATGACATCTTGAATTTTGCATGCAAATGGATGGACATAGAAAACGCTTTACTGAATGAGGTAAGCCAGACCCAAAAAGAGGAACACGGTATGTATTCACTCATAAGTGGATTCTAACCATAATTAAAGGTCTTTGAGCCTATTATTCGTGATCCTAGAGAAGCTAAATAAGAAGATGAACCTGATGAAGATTATTTAGCTATCCACCAGGAGGTAGGAAATAGACAAGAGTCCCAGGTAACCTCGGGTGCATGGGGGGGTGGGAGGGTTGATGGAAGGGGAGAGGGTTAGAGAGAAGGGAGTAGGGGAGGAATGGGGAAAGCTCGGTGGCCTGGGATGGGGGGTGAGGGAGGAAGAACCAGGTTTTTTAAGATCTCCATTGTAGATTGAAGATCAGCAGTTCTCGAGGAATTTCCCAGCCTTCTGGCAGAAGATTAGGAATGCTGAGTTATCCTCCTCAGTAGACTGAGATGCTCCTGGTTACTCAACTTCTCCAGTGATGAGAGTCACGCCAGAAAATCCAGAAGAGCTTGTGAAGGACAATCTAATAAATCTCTCTTTATCCATTCTCTGTTCCTCTAGAGTAGTGATAATCAATCTTGGCAAACTGCTGTTTCAAAAAATATTTATACCACGATTCATAATCGTGACAAAATTATAGTTATGATGTAGCAATAAAATGACTTTCTGGTTGGGGGTCAGTACAACATGGGGAACAGTATTAAAAGGTTTTAGCACTAGGAAGGTTGAGAACCACTGTTCTAGAGAAGCTTGACTAGACAAATCTATATTTAGTGTTTAGTCCAGGACAAATACTGTCCATTTTTCTGTAATTTTAACTTTATCACTGTTTTTTTAAATTAAAAATAGATATTTTCTTTTTTCAAATAACCCCACAATATTTAAAATAATGCTATATTTCATAATTTATGTTTTAAATCATCCATCTACTAGAGTACTTAGTGTTTTTCTAACTCCAAGGATAATAGTATTTAAAATCTCAAATGAAGACACCACTCACCTATTATTTTTTGTTGAAAATAATTTTATATAGTATATTTTAATCATAATTTGCTGTCCCTCCTTTCTTCCCAAATTGCCCCATCTCCTTACCCATCCAACTCCATTCCTTCCTCTTTTTTATTTAGAAAGTTTAAAACTTAATAATGATAATAATATAAAACAGTAAAACACAGCAAACAGAGAAAGGAAAAGCAAAACCAAAAATAAACACAAGAAATAAAGATGCATATGCACATAGACATATCCTACTACACACACAAAAACAAACAAAAAACAAAAAGCAAGTAAGATAAAAATGTTTGAGTAAAGCATTAGGAGCCAAACTTCTCCAAAGGTAGCAGTGAGTTCATTTTGTGTTTTACTGCTTGGCATGAAACCTCTCTTAAGCATAGATTGTGTACCCAGTGAAATTCTGTTGAACTATGTCCTTTGTGAGTGACTGTCAATTGCAGATAGCTTCTGGATTAAGGGTGGGAACTTGTGTCTACTTCTTCTCTTGACACTGTGACCCAATCTGGCATAGACTTCTATAGGTCTCATGCATTGTGTTTTATCTCTCTGAAGTCACATCTTGTGTCAGTCCTGCTGTGTGTGTAAGACACTATATTCTTAGTGTCTTCTATCCTCACCAGCTTTTAAAAGTTTTTTACTTTTCTCTAAAGTCCACTGAACTTTGAGGTGAAGGATTTGATGAAGACAAACCATGTAGGATTGAGTGTTCCAAAGTCTTTCACTCAGCATGTTGTCCAGTTGTTGGTGTCTGTATTTATTCCCATGTACTACAGGACATAGACTCTCTGATGGTGACTGAGTGAGACACACTGATCAATGGGCATAGAAAAATGTCATTACAAGTCAATTTTATTGCTGTGATTATTTAACAGGAAAATAATATTAGGACTTCCCCTAAGCTCATTGAGTCTCAGGTTCTTGGTCACCTGTGCAGTGTGTGGTATGGATTCCATCTCATTGAGTGGACCTAAAATCCAATAAGATAGTGTTGGTTACTCCCACAATGTTTGCGCCACTGTTGCACTAGCATATCATGCAGACAGGTCACCAGTAGATCAAAATGTTTCTAGCTTAGTTGGTGTTTACTTTTCTCCTCCAATAGTGTACAGAACTCTTCAAGTACAATGAACACTGCTCAGTAAAGGTATGTAGATAGAAGTTTCTGTCTCACCCAGTTCTGCAGCATTCAGTCCCAAAGAAACACACAAAGGCTTATATTAATTACAAACTGTTTGGTCTTTTAGCTCAGATTTATTATTAACTAGCTCTTACAACTAAATTAACCCATAATTCTTGTCTATGTTTTGCCACATGGCTCAGTATATTTTCTCAGTGTGGCATTCTCACCTTTCTTCAACTGTGTCTGGCTAGTGACTGTGTCTCTGTCTTTTTTTTTTTCCAGAATTCTCCTCATCTGGTTGCCCCACCTATACTTCCTGCCTGCCTACTGGCCAATCAGTATTTACTAAACCAATGTGAGTGACGAATCTTTATAGTATACATAAGCATTATCCCACAACAGAAGTAAAAACTCTTGTTGGGCATCAACTCATCTTGCTGGTCTTCAGTGAAATATATAGATGTTGTCTTCAGCAATAGAACTTTACCACAAGTTTGTAGAGAACAGACAGCAGACTTGGAAATAGTTTGAGTGGTTTGGGTGTTTCCACAGGGCCCCTTTGGCCAACAATTCAGGTTTTTTTTTCCCTTTTTTAAATTTTTATTGAACTCTACATTTTTCTCTGCTCCCATTCTTACTTCTCCCCTCCCCTTCAACCCTCTCCTAAGGTCCCCATGCTCTTAATTTTCTCAGAAGATCTTGTCTTTTTCTACTTCCCATGTAGAATAGATCTATGTATGTTTCTCTTAGGGTCCTCATTATTGTCTAGGTTCTCTGGGATTGTAATCTGTGAGCTGGTTGTCTTTGCTTCATGTTTAAAAATCACTTATGAGTGAGTACATGTGATAATTATCTTTCTGTATCTGGGTTATCTCATTCAAAATGATGTTTTCTAGCTCCATTCATTTTCCTGCAAAATTCAAGATGTTGTTACTTTTTTCTACTGTGTATTACTCCACTATGTAAATGTACCACATTTTCCTTATCATTCTTTGGTTGAGGGGGATTTAAGTTGTTTCCAGGTTATGGCTATAAAAAACAATGTTGCTATGAACATCATACTTGAGCACATGTCCTAATGGCATGACTGAGCACGCTTTGTATATATACCCAAAAGTGGTTTTACTGGGTCTTGAGGAAGGTTGTTTACTAATTTTCTGAGAAATAACCACACTGACATCCAAAGGGGTTGTACCAGCTTACATTTCCTCCAGCAATTCAGGAGTACTTCCTCTACCCTACATCTTCTCCAGGATAAGTTGTCATCAGTGTTTTTAATCTTGGCTATTTTTACAGGTGTAAGATGGAGTTCTTTGTGTATTTTAGAGATCAGACCTCTGTTTGATGTGGGGTTAGTGACAATCTTTTCCCATTCTGTAGGTTGTCATTTTATCTTGTTGACTGTGTCTTTTGCTTTACAGAAGTTCCCTGAATGTGCCTGATTTCTTCTGATCTTGGAAGCTAAGCAGAGTCAGGCCTGGTTAGTACGTGGATGGGAGCAACAATTCAGTTTTACATAACCAATTCCTGGAACTGGAGATTTCACTTGGTGTCAAGAGAGATCTAGTTGGGGCTTTGTCTCCACTGTCATTTGGTGATTCCATTTAGACTATTTTATACACATATATATTTTACAAAGCTTCTATTATAGTAGATTTCCATATAATCCATCTTAACTGTCCCTCATCATATGTGTTGCCTCTCTTAGTCCCTGCTTTTCTCCCCTCTCAATTTGATTTTCCTTTATTCTGCCATTTATTCCCCTGGATTCATAAGCATAAATAAACTATTTCTTCTACAAGTCACTTTAGTTGTGGTATTTTAGCCATGTATTAAAAAAATTAATATACAGGGATTCTCCCATCTCAACCTCTCACTCCTTCACAAGATCATTGGTATTTTAAGCATATATAGTTATATGTGATTTTACATGGGTTTTAAATATTCAAATTCAGGTCAATGAACCTGTGTGACCTATCCCCTTAGCCAAACACATACTAATTTCGTAAAGTTTGTCTTATTACAACTGCCTTCTGACTTCACTACTCATTCTAGCTTTGGAACATTTTCAGAAATCCTCTAAAACTGCCTGAATTCTTCATAAGGTGAAGAAGTATTGAGTCATCTTTGAGTTATGACTCACATGGCTTTTGGAGGATAGAATAGTAAGTGGACAGTATTTCTATCACCCTTTCTCCTTATTAATAGAGGCCCTCTTCTACGTCATATTTCCAAACCCTTCTACTATTTGCAGTGATATTCTTTCCTGTTTCTCATTTTCTTAAAATACTACTTAAAGTACTTTCTTAAGAGGAAAGACAGAGATGACAAAATATCTAAGAAAATAGTTTTTCTTCACTCTAGTTTGAGTTATAGTTGTAATAATAAGAATAGAATAACTTATTTGAGTAACAAGTCACCCAAAATACCAGTGTCTCAACATGGCATAGGTCAAATCTCATTGATATGATCTGCCTATCATAGGACAGTCATGGGAAAAGTTTTTCCTGCTGTTATTATTACTCTGGACAGACTGTAAGAATAGTCACCACAATATATCTGTCAGGTTACTAAATATAAGGGATAAACATAAGGCACAGCATGGTCTTCACCCGGAGTTATGTTGGACAGCAACTCCTTTTATTCTTCCTAACAGAACATCTGTTACACGTTACCATATCTATCACTGAGAGGACACTAAAAAATAAATTCTTATATGTTACTATGTAAAAATACAGATTATGTTTCATGGTCAACACTCTTACCTCTCACAACAATTTACCTCACTTTTATTCTAGAAATACTGCCAGTTGAAAACTGGATTTTTGAGGTTCATTCTCTATGATTTCTGTGTTCCTATGCAGTTTTGATTTAGGTTCTGCCTATATTATATTATATTATATTATATTATATTATATTACATTATATTATATCCAAAATTTTGTCTTCTCCGAAGTTTATGGTCACTATCAGCATTGCTGCTACTCTTGTTCCATTAACTGCAGTGATTTTACTTTTACCCCATTGTTTACTTTGTAAACATAAAATTATTCAGAATAATAACATTTCCCTCACATCTCTGCTGTTATTCATATTCCACCTATTTTTAAAATATGTTGATTTAATTCTCTTGCTAACACCTAATATAGGTTAGTCCGTATCACTGTCAGTCACCAATATGACTGTGATATCCTCTGAGTTTGTGTGAACACTTCTGATGTTGCTCATGTTCTGTCAAATCTGTGCACTCAAGTATCTCTTCAATGTACCAGCCATGACTCATGTTTAGTGCTCACCTTTATCATCATACTTAGAAGGAGAATGAAATACCTTTCCATAGCAGACTTCTCATTCATTTCTTCCCATTATCTCCTGTTTAGCCTATTAGGAGGTATGTCCTTTTCTGGAGTAGGTGTAGTCTTGTTGGAGAAAGTGTGTCACTGAAAAAGCAGGCCTTGAGGTCTTATATATCCTCAAGATACTCTTCGGTGTCTCAGACCACTTCCTGTTGCCTGCAAGATGTAGAACTCTTACTACCATGTCTGTCACATGTGTCTCATGATGATAATGGACTGAAATTCTGCAATGTAAGTAAGCCACCCCAATTAAATATTTTCCTTTATAAGAGTTGCTGTGGTTATTGTAACTGGAATAGAAGCCCTAACTAGGACAGAAGTTGGTTGCAGGGACCGGGCGTTGTGATAAGCCTGGTTATGTTTATATTTGCAGGAATTTGGACTTTGCTACTTTGGATTAGAAAACAGTGGACTGCTTTAAGCACTGCTTAATGGTCCATAGCAGTAGGAGCATGGAAGACAGTGGTGTTAAAAGTAATTTTAACCGGGGGACTGGCTCAAGACGTTCCAGAGAAGGATTTCAGTGTGCTGCCTAAAAATCATTCTTGTGATAATTTGGTGAAGAATGTGGCTACTTTTTACCCTTGTTTGAAAAGTTTTTCTGAGGCTAAAATAAAGAATTTTTAGATTAATTCTCATGGCAGAGGAAATCTCAAAAACAGTCACGTATAGGCTCTGTTGTGTGTTAACTTTAATGAAGACATACAGTAAAAAGGAACAAGATGAACAAGGAAAGAAAGATATTTGAGGTGAAAAGGAGCACCAGAAAGTATAATGGAGTTAAGTTCTGTATTCAAAGAAATAAACTGATGAAGAAATAGAATTAAGAAGGACCTTGTGACCTAAGTACAATAACCCATCCTGTTAAGGAATTAAAGAAAAGCTTAGAGCTGAGTGTGATATCATCCCAGCACTTGGAGGGTAGAGACTGATGGATCTCTTGAGTTTGGGGCCTGTTTGGTTTAAGGGGAAAGTTCCAAAACACCTAAGTTTAGGTAGTAAATTAAATAATTGAAAACAGAAAGTTGGTGAAGATGCAATTGAATGATCTCTGAGTTCAAGTGCAGCCTGGTCTACAGAGAAAGTTCCAGGGCAATCAAGCTTAGGCAGCAAAGGAAACTACTGAAAATAGAAAACCAGTGAAGATGTAATTGAACAAGGGTTCCAGCCCCAGCAAACAGCAGAACTTGGCAACTTTAACCACATAGTTCTGACTTTAGAGTTAAGGATAGAAGAAAGTGACTATATAATTTGCCTCCATTGTTAAGAAAAGCTAAAAGGCAAGGCATGTCTTAGGGGTATCCCTGAATGAGGCCTAGAGAAGCCATTGTGTGAATCTTTGAAGTTGAAGCCTGTATAGCCTTTAAGACCCTAAATATCGGAGACACCAGAGTCATGAAATGCCTGCCAAGAAAAACTGTTAGCAGATAGTAGAACCAGCCCAAGAGAAAGAAGTGTTTTACAGTCAAAAGCTGAAGAAAGTTGGAGATTTGAAGAGTGTTTTGTCATCTGACATGGAGATGCAGAATTGAGAGTTTGCCAAGTTGGTTTTCAGTCTTGCTCTGATCCAGTATTTCCTCACTATGCTCCCTTCCTTATGTTTTGGAATGGTAATGTATATCCTGTGTCATTAAGTATTGGAAGCATGTGATATGCTTTTTGGTTTTGATTTTCAAGGGGATTACAATTAAGAGATTACATGAGTCTCAGAAGAGACTTTGAACTTTAAAACATTGTTGAGACTGTGGTAGACTAAAGGGACTTTTGAAGTTGAGGTAAATCACTTTAATTACATTATTGTTATAAGCAGATGTGGGTCAGGGAGTGGACTGCAGTAGTTTGAATGTAATTAACCCCCATAAACTCAGGGAATGACACTATAAGGATGTGTGGCTTTGCTTTGTTGTAGGTCTGGTCTTGTTGGAGGAAGTGTGTTACTGTGGAGGTTTTGAGGTCTCATATTTGCTCAAGATAACACTGAGTGTCTCAGATCACTTCCTGCTGCCTACAAGATATATTACTCTCAGCTCTATGTCTGCTTGCATTACAACATGTCTCACCACGATGATAATTATCTGAACTGTAAGTGAGCAACCCCAATTAAATATTTTAATTTATAGGAGTTGCTGTGGTTATGGTGTTTCTTCACAGATCTAACTAAGACAAATCGTTTTGTAATAATACTTGTTCTTGGTACCTTGCTATGTATTAGACTCTAATTCTTATCTCCTTTACCTCTGGATGATCTTTTCCATTGTCATAGTGCAATGGTTTATATTTGTGTTGTTTTTCTCTGACACGTTATAAGTTTTCCTAAAACGACAGATGATGTTTGGTTATTTATTTTGTTCACTTATTTCCTCTAATCAGAACTTTGCTGATCTAGGTAGAACATCTTTGAGATGGTATTGAAAGCTAAAGTGAGAAAGAACTCCAACTTCTCACAGTTCCAACAGCTTCTTAAAGAGTGGATCTGACCTTCTTGTCCTGGCTTCACAATGATGATGGGTTTCTTTCTATATTAAACAAGTTTATATTGAACTTCATATATGTATGTTGAACTTGACTATTTTCTTTGAAAGCAGTAACAGTGATTCAGCTCCTTTGATACTTGAAGTTTGACCAACCACTCAGCTACATAGATTCCACATGAATAAACAGCCACACAGTGTGGTAGCTGCTGTTTTCTGTTTGCTTCATCTTGACCAATTCTGTCTGATTTATTTCTCATTAAAATACATTTGCATTTAGGATTATTGTTTAGAAGTAGGGAAGAAGAAAGCAAGAAGGAGACAAAGTCTGTGGGAAAAACAGTGGGATAAGGGCTGTAAATAAGAATATACTGATAAATATCTGTAAATATTTCATAGTGAATCCATCATTTTGTATGGCAACTTAAAAATTAATAAAAAGCATTTAAGATCAATTTACAAAAATGAAAGATATACATTTTAATGAGATTTCTACTAAGGTATACACCTATGTACTAACTATGATAGTCACTGCAATTGATTGACCAGTCAGTAAGATATTAATATAATCATCAAAAGTTCCATCATACCTCTTCACTATTACTATGGCTTTTGTCTCTTTCCTTACTGTTATGGCAAAGAACCAGACCAAAACACCTTAGCAGAGGAATGGTTTGTTTATACTTACCATTTGAAGACACAGTCCATCCTGGCAGAAAAGACAATTTTGCAGGAGCTCAGCACATCTGGCCATATTGTGTCTGCGGCCAGGAAGCGTAGAGACATAAATGTTTAGTTTCTTTTTTCCTTTTTACTCAGGCCGGGACCTCATTCCACAGGACAGTGCTACCCAGAATCAGAGTGATTCTTCTCAGCTAAACCTCTCTAGGAACATATCATAGATATACCCAAAGTTGGCTTCCTAGGTTGTTTCAAATATAATCAAATATCCAATCAAACAAGCCATCATTACTCCCAAACTTTGACTCAGAAAACCAGACGTTGACAAGCAGTTATGATGCATGCCTTTAATCCCATTGGGAGGCAGAGGCAGGTGGATCTCTGTGAGTTAAAGGCTAGCCTGGTCTACATGAGCTAGCTCTAGGACAGACTCCAAAGAGACGAAAAAATCCCTGTTTCAAACAAAACAAAACAAAAATACAGAACTCAAAAATATCTCATCGCTGACTTGTTTTTCCATCTTTTGTATTTAACCTAGGCATAACAGTACAGTGTGTGTGTTTGTCTCCATCCCTTCCCTCATACAATTTATGAAGATAGATTCAAATAATTAGATATAGTAGATCATTACTAATTATTGAAGAGTAGTCTTCTATTGTAAAAAACTTCAAAATCTGTCTTTTGATTCATTTGTTGATGAACACTTAGAATTTGTACAGTTTGATGGTACTGTGCTAAAGGAGTTATGACCATTTCTCTGTGAATCTTTGTGCCCAGATACATTTTAATTTCTTCAGGGTAAAAGCAGTTATGTGGGATTCTACAGTAAGTATACACTTAATTTTAGATGAAATTTCTCAACTGTTCCCCAAAGTGGTTATGTTATTTTATGTTTTTGTGTTAATGTCACTTAAAACACAGCAAATACTCAACATTGTCTGTATAATTATTTTTAATTGTTATAGTTGCTGTGCAATGACTTATCCCCCCCCCGATTTTGTTTGGTTATATGATGTTTACTGGAAGTTTGTGTGTGTGTGTGTGTGTGTCTATCATTAGTATCTCATCTTTTGAAAATTTCAGCATCATATTTTTATAATATAAAAAAATCAGTTTACTTGTCTTCATAATAGCAAAAGTTTTTACATATTCTGTTTGCAAATGCTTTAATCATTAGAGTATATGTTGCCAATATTCTTCCCAATGTGCAATTTGACTCTTTCCAGTTTTCTAATTCTGTTTTTAGAAGGGCAGAAATTATAAATTTCAATAAAGTATATTATATTTTTAATGTATCATTTGTGGGGTTTTTTGTATATGAAATATATCTTCACTTGATCAGAGTTATGAATACATCTCCCTACATGTCTTCCAGAACAGTGAGATTTTATTATGAAGATCAGTTTTAAGGTTATTTTAATGTTTCTTTTACTTTTAATTTACTGTTGTGTTTATGTGTGTGTGTGTATGTGTGTGTGTGTGTGTGTGTATGTGTGTGTGCATTCTTTTTCTCATATGCTCATGTGTCTTGCCACATATCTAGAGGCCAGAGAACAATGTGTGGGAGTTGGTTTTTCTCTGTCATGTGGAACACAGAGATCAAGTTCAGGTCATCAGGCCTGGCAGCAAGTATTTATCTATTGACTTATCACAGCAGCCCAGTAAGGTTGGTTTGAGTTAATTTGTAATATAGTATAATATGGATATTTGTTGCCTCCAAAGATTTGTCCTGATTTTTTTAAACTCTAAGTATTAGAGGAAACTCCTTATTAAGTACATGGCCATCATTGGTAAAATCAGCTGGTATTGAGTATGCTTGTGTGTTTCTACACTTTATGGTCTATTCTTGATTTTATCCATCAAGATATAAACATTTAACTCCAATGTCATTCGATAAAGACTGAGAATATTATTTTATTTTTATCTAAAATTATACACAATGAATTATCCCTTATCCATTTACCTATTGAAGCTGTTTTTCATTTAGGTAAATTGTTACTCATGTTCCAATTAAATGGAAGCGCACGATGTTTGTTTGTTTTCCAAGATAGGGTGTCTCTATGTAGCTCTGGATGTCCTGGAACTCTTTCAACAGACCAGAATGGCCTTGTACTCAGAGATCCACTTTCCATGGATTAAGGATTAAGGGTCATACAATGGTTTCTCTTTCTTCTGTTCTTCTTAGCAGATTTGGCTTTGAAAATGAAGCTTTTGAGACTGGAGAAATGACTCAATGATAAAGAGCAATGGCTAATTTTCCAAAGGACCTCCTTTTGATGACCAGTTCCCACACTGCAGTTAAGAACTCCTGTACCTCTTCTATCAGGTTCAAAGTGGACAGATTAATGTTGATGTCTTTAATCCATTTGGACTTGATTTTTGTGCATGGTGATAGATATGGATCTACTTTCATTTTTTTACAGGTTGACATCCAGTTATGCCAGCACCATTTGTTAAAGATGCTTTCCTTCTTCCATTGTATACCTTTAGCTCCCTTGTCGAAAATTAGGTGTTCATAAGTTTGTGGGTTAATATCTGGGTCTTCTATTCGATTCCATAGGTCGACTTCTCTGTTCTTATGCCAATACCAAGCTGTTTTCAATACTGTAGCTCTATAATAGAGTTTGAAGTCAGGGATGGTAATGCCTCCAGAAGTTCTTTTATTGTATAAGATTGTTTTGGCTATCCTGGGTTTTTTGTTTTGCCATATAAACTTGATTATTGTTCTCTCAAGGTCTGTGAAGAAGTTTGGTGGGAAGTAGTCTACAAGATTTAGGCACAGGAGGCCTCTTCCTAAGTAGGACCCCAGCAGCACAGACAATAAGAGAAACAATGAATAAATGGGATCTACTGAAACTGGGAAGCTTCTGTAAAGCAAAGGACACTGTCAGTAGGACAAAAAGTCTGCCTTCTGACTGGGAGAAGATCTTCACCAACCCCTCATCAGACAAAGGTCTGATCTCCAAAATATACAAAGAACTCAAGAAACTAGGCACTAAAACTCTAATTAACCCAATTAAAAAATGGGGTATTGAACTTAACAGAGAATTCACAACAGATGAACTTCGAATGGCCAGAAGACACTTAAGGTCATGCTCAACCTCCTTAGCGATCAGGGAAATGCAAATCAAAACCACTTTGAGATACCATCTTACACCTGTCAGAATAGCTAAAGTCAAAAACACCCACGATAGCCTATGCTGGAGAGGATGTGGGGTGAGGGGAACACTCATCCATTGTTGGTGGGAATGCAAACTCGTGCAGCCACTGTGGAAATCAGTGTGGCGGTTTCTCAGGAAACTGGGAGTCAACCTCCCTCAGGACCCAGCAATACCACTCTTGGGAATATACCCTAAAGATTTCCTAACATACTACAAAAGCATTTGTTCAACTATGTTCATAGCTGCACTATTTGTAATAGCCAGAACATGGAAACAACCTAGGTGCCCCTCAATAGAAGAATGGTTAAAAAAGGTGTGGAACATATATACATTAGAGTTTTACTCGGCGGTAAAAAACAATGACATCTTGAATTTTGCATGCAAATGGATGGAAATAGAAAACGCTTTACTGTGTGAGGTAAGCCAGACCCAAAAAGAGGAACACGGTATGTATTCACTCATAAGTGGATTCTAACCATAATTAAAGGTCTTTGAGCCTATTATTCGTGATCCTAGAGAAGCTAAATAAGAAGATAAACCTGATGAAGATTATTTAGCTATCCACCAGGAGGTAGGAAATAGACAAGAGTCCCAGGTAACCTCGGGTGCATGGGGGGGTGGGAGGGTCGATGGAGGGGGAGAGGGCTAGAGAGAAGGGAGTAGGGGAGGAACGGGGAAAGCTTGGTGGCCGGGAATGGGGGGGGGAGGGAGGTAGGATGAATATGGGATCAGGGAACAATATATTTCAACTAAGGGAGCCATTTTAGGGTTTACAGGAGACTTGATTATATATGGGATCCCAGGTCCAAGGAGAAATCCCCCAGGTTGCTCTGTGGACAGAGGAGAGGGTGCCTGAATCGGCCGTGGCCCATGACCATACTGATGTATATTTTGCTTATCACCATAGATCCTTCGTCTGGCGAAGGACGGCGATGCAGTCGGAGGCCCACATTGGAGCACTGGATTGAGCCCCCCCGAGGTCCGGAGGGGGAGCGGAAGGAGGAGGAACATGAAAGACGAAATCAGTACTGCGAGGGATGCTAGCACCCACTGATACAAGGGAACGGATCTGATGAGAGTTTACCAGGGCCAGTTGGACTGGGACTGAAGAGGACGTGATCTAGCCAGATTCTCGGAATTTGGCCGGATTCTCTGACTGTGGCTGGCCCGGGGTCTTTCTGAAAAGCCATTGACTATGACACTGGGACCTGTTTCCTCTGCATATGCTGGATTTTGGGGATCCAGTCTGTTTGGACACTCGCCTTCCTGGACCTGGAGGGAGGGGGAGGGAGCTGGAGCTTCCCACAGGGCAGGAAACCCTGACTGCCCTGGGGGAAGGAGGGGAAGGAGGGGGGGGAGTGGGGGGGGAGGGGGAGCGGAAATGGAAACTTTTATAATTTAATAAAATTTACTAAAAAAAAAAAGAAATAAGAAAAGAGGCTGAAGACAGTAAAAAAAAAAAAAGAACTCCTGTACCTAAAGTTCCAATGTATCTGACGCCCTCTTCTGGCTTTTGAAGGCACTGCATGCACATACTTCACAATCTCTGTACAGGCAAAAAATCCATACAAATGAAAGTATAATAAAATAAATCTAAAGATTATCTTACCAGGATATTGTATATCTAGGCATTACTACTACAGATCAATGTCATGAGGAATATTTCATATTCCTCATACATATTTCATATTCCTCATACATAATAATACATAAAGTAGTGTATTATTTCAATACATTACTTTAAATATTTTTATTACATCAGGGTAAATAATTTGAACAGAAGTTTTGAGAAGCTTTTGTTTTTGCTACTTACCTTTTCTGAGATATAATCAATATCATCATTTATTCTTAAATTCCTATTTTATATTTTTTCTTTTCTCTTTTTCTCACATCATCATCTCTTTATGTTGTAGCTCATGTTTCTTTGAGAATTTGGTCTTTTCTGAAAATTCTTTCATTTGGTTTACTTATTTTATCTGTAGATTCTTGTATTTATATTTCTTCTCTTGATTTCTTTTAGAATTTTGTGAAATTGCAATTTACTTTGTTTGGGGGGGGGTATTTGCAATGTAGTTTCTTTTTATATTTTTATAAATCCTTTTATTGTTTTTATTATGCCATACATTTTCCTCCGCTCCCCTTCCTTGCTTCTCTCTCCCCCTCTACCTTTTATTTTGGATGCCACTCGTGCTCCCAATTTTAATAATTTAATTTATGTCCTGGCAATACTGAAGCATGCAGGGGAAGCCCATATATGGCGGTTCTGTTGAACTTGTCCATATTGGGTTTCATGGTTTAAGTTGATAAGTATGACCAGGTCTCTTCCTCATGCTCCCAATTTATTCGAAGTAAATCCTATTTTTTTCTCTTTTTCTCCTCAAATAAAGTATCAGTTAAATTTGAATTTGATTGATTTCGATTACTCGTTTTATTTGAAATTTATCTTGGGGAAGAATTCCAAAATGAAAGAGGGCTTTGATTTTTTTTCACCTTAAAAGAACTCTTATCTTCTGTTGTTCAACCCCCAACTGTTTTCTTTATTGCTTTGATCTTCAGTTTCTCTTTCTAACTATATTGTATGATTTATATCCTGTTTACAGCAACTTTTCTTTATTGCAATCTTTTTCTTCAGAAAGGAACTCTGGGTTTGAGAATCAGGCAGAGTGATGTTTCAGTTCTTTTTGATCCTCTGAAATTGCAATTCCCTCTTGCAGGGGAGGGAAATTCTTACTCACATCTTGTTGCTCTTCTTCCTTTGTACAGACTACTTCCCATTCCGTAGCTATTTGATTTTGATAGTTTTCCTCTTCTTCACCCCTACAACTTCATTCTCTTCATGGAGATATAGTACTATGTGGTGGCTGAGAGCCCTTTCTTTAGTCACTTTGCTAATTATCTCTTAAGTGTTGTTTATCCTTGGGTGCCTATTTTTCCAGTTTTATTTGGAGTTTAGAAAGACTTGATGTCAATGATGACACATTACTGTCAGTCCAGACCCTCTTACAAATTTGTTAGTTTAAGCAATTTCATCATCTTTCTTCTATCTCTCATAGACTCTCGGTCTTTTCTTAAAATATTTTGTAAAGTACCTTATGGCATAATTAAGAAGACTATGGGAAATTTGCTTCTCAATAGTCTTTATGCTATTGTTAGCTCTTTGGGATTTTCGTACAATGTATTTTGCTCACATTTCTCCCTCTCCACCTCCTCCCAGCCCCTTTCACTCACCACACATCCAACTTGGTGTCTTCTCTTTGTTTTTTTTTTATATTCTTTCCAATTTGTGCCAATCAAATAGTCTTGTCTGTGTGGCGTTTCACTGGAGTTTGTTCAACTTACCAGGGGGCATACTCTTAGTAAACTGACTACCCTTTTCCCAGCAGCTATCAAATGCCAATCACTACTTGACTAGGGGTAAGATTTTGTGCCTAACTCATTTCTCCATGTCTGGATTTGTCAGATTTGTGCATGTTGTGTTTGCTGTCATAACCACTGTGACATAATATGTGGAACTGTCGTACTGTGTCCAGAAGATACTCTTTTCTTGTAATCATTCACAGCCTCTGTCCCTGACATTTTTCTGACTCCTTTTATTCAATGATCCCTTAGTCTTGTGAAGAGGGGGTGGGATATAAATGTCCCACTTGGAGTTAAGTATCCCATAGTCATGTATTCTCTGCAATTTGATGAACTGTGTGTCTCTGTGTTATGTCCTATAAATAATAGCCTATCTGATGAGGGTTGAAAGGAGCCACAAATATAATTTGTGGATATATTAGTTATAAAGAACTGGCTTAATAATATGTTCATTTAGCAGAATAATACTAGAAAGTTGATGGAGGAGGGTCATTTGTCTATGTGATACTCTCATTGGTTAATAAAGAAACTGCCTTGACTTTTGATAGGACAGCAGCTTAGATAGGTGGAGTAGGCAGAAAAGAATGCTGGGAGAAAGAAAGCAGAGGCAGGCAGATGTCATGGCTCTCCTCTCCAAGATAGACGTGGGTTAGAATCTTCCCAGTAAGCCATGACCTCGTTGTGCTACACACATTATTATAAATGGGTTAATTAATATGTGAGAGTTAGCCAATAAGGGGCTGGAGGTAATGGGCCAGGCAGTGTTTAAAAGAATACAGTTTCCATGTAATCACATCGGGTAAAGCTAGTCAGGTGGCCGGGAGCTGGGCTGTAGCTCGCCGCTCCTTTTACAGAAAGTTCTCTCTTCGGACATATGACTTGTTTAGCTCTAAATTATTGGCCCTTGACTCAATAATGGTTGCAGGCACAGATTTCATCTTGTGTATTGGGCCTTCCTTAAATACAACAAGAGAATACTCTGCTACATCCTTGATTTTCATGCCATCAATTCAGGATTGGGTATTTCTTGCCAGACCAGTCATTATTGTAACTCATAGTTTATGGCTAGGCAAGTTGTTGTTCTCAGGTAGCATGCACAGTACCCTTTAGCACTATTAAAGCTAGGTAATAGAGATGAAGCTTTCAAGTAAGTACCAGCTTGATATCTCCATGTTCAATAGAGTCAAATACATGGTATCTCAGGAATAGGGTCATGATTAAAGTTCTGGAGGATAATCATTAGTACTGAGAATGTTCTGTATTGTTTGAGAGTCAGTGGGAACTCACTGGCCAACAACTCTAAAAATGTAACCTGTTTCTGACACTGGACTTTGTATTTGTTAGCTGAGAAATCAATGAATTGATTTTGTATTTATTTATTTAGGTTTTTAATGGTGGTGGTGTTTCTGGAAGAATTGCATTTTTTATTTATTTGTTTTTATTTTTGCGACTAGGATAATATATGTATCCTAGCCCCTAGAACTGGTTTGGAACTGAAACTGGCCTTAAAATTTGGTCTTCCGTTCTCCATATCCTAAGTGTTGTTTTTGTTTGTTTGTTTTAAAATAAGATTGTGTAAAAACATCTCCAGCCATGTATGGCAAGTATCAGTAACCATATATTGATGATTTACCTAGTTAAAAATTTAGAATAGTTTTGTTAAATCGTCCAATTTTCATATCAAACATTAAGTACAATGCCCCTGACAAGTTTGGTGTTAATAAGCAAAAATATCCTCCACATCTCATTCTCTTTCTGTATATTTGCTTTTTCATTCTCTTCTCAGCCTCACATTTATGTGACACTTTCAGTTTCCATATTTTTTTCAGAAAACTTTAAAGGAAATGTGTTAGACAGTATTATCCTATTAATATTATATATATTTATATAGTCAAGCTATAAAGTCAGAGCTGGATTGACTATGAAATATCATCCAATACAAATGCTTAACTAGAATAACCAAACTGATGAGTGCAAAGATAAAATGAATTATCCATATTCAGTTATCCTGCTGACAGGCTTACTGATGTCTGTCGCTGATGCTTTTACCACATAAGGCACTATGATTGCTATCTCCCTATTTGTGCAAGCATGGAGAGTGTGATCTGGGGAGATTTGTGCTTTTAACAAAATTACATACATGAAGATATATTAATGTTGCTTTCACAAGTTTGATTTTATATTAGAAAATACCTATGCTACAGTTATTTTACATATTAACTATACGGAAAATGTGACATTTTCATACATGCCTATAATGTTCTTCTCTTGTCATTTAGAATGGCTATAATGTGTCTAATATCACATTATTCTTCTACTAGTTGCAGCCATAATTTTTAAAATATTAAAACTGCACATATTAGTACATAATTGTTATATCGCAAAAATTTATTTATAGTATGTTTTGTAGAAAATTTTGTACTAAAGATACATTTTGAAAGTAATTATGCACAAATAATTTTTATTAACAATGAAGCTTCGTAAAGAATCGTGACATTATGAACTATGTTACAAAATTATTAAATGTCATAATTCACAAATGTGTCCTCTATACCCCTCCTTAATTTCTTTCCCAAATTCCATTTAGATAGTCTGTTTCCCCATGACTTTCCTATTGCATTCACCTTGCCTCTCTATCCAGACTGCAAACACCAAAAACATTCTGTCTCCTACTCCTGTGACTGACAAGACATTGAATCTTTGTTGACACATTTGGCAGATTGACAGTGTGAAGGTCATAGGTAGATGTTTTGACTAAAGAGGACAATCACATTTCAAGTTGCATGGTGTAGCATTCTGCACATGTTGGACTACAGCACAAAGCATATAAGTACTATATAAGCCTGTGTTTCTTTTATATTTTGAGGCGACAAATACATTGGTTTCTCGAAAGTGGTTTAACCAGCCTAGACATTCTATGAAATGTCAGTGCTGGTATGGATCCTCTATACACCAGTCTCAGGAGATCAGAGCTTGTCTCCCATGCTGCTCTTTCCCAGTCAGATCAATACAGTCACACATTTCCCCCCACTTTGCTAACAGAAAAAAAAAACATTATCAAAATACAGAGTCAGTACTATTTGCTCTTTTTTGTTTTGTTTTGTTTTCTCAACAGAAAGTAACACAGGACCAGAACTCAAGAGAGAAAAAGTTAGCTGACAAATAAACACTCAAGAACTTGGGAAGAAAGTGTATATATTTTTTATTACCCACTAAGCCAGGATAAGGGTTATTATCATGAGATAATCATTCCTCCGGAGCCATACAAGACAGGGGACACAGCTGAGTGCTATCATTGCCCATGGGATGTGATTAGCGCATGATAGCAGCATCCCCTGGACTCATTGCTATTATGAAATGTCTATTTTCCCCCATTTTCTATATATAAATAAATGATTTTGGCGGACAGATTCAATTCCCACAAACTGCGAGTTTGCATTAAAATGCGTCAGCTGTGAGATTCACAGATATTAATCTACCCTTTTGGAATGTTGAACAGTCAATCAGAATCTTTCTTCGTCTCAAGCTGTTTTATGATATTATTACAATGTATTTTGTGACGGAATGGCGGGTAAGGCAAGTCTCAGAGAAATAGGCTTGTTTGGGCTCGATTTAGTTGCTTGAGGGAAACCTCTACATAAAATGACTCTCCCTGCTCATGAAGGCATCCTATCTTTCTCATTATTTTTTCCCTGCCTGACTCAATTTCTTTTCTGTATCTTAGAAATTTGAAGTTCATTCCCCAAACTAGATTAATAAAAGAAGATTTCATATTTTATATTTCAGAATTGATGTAAGAAAATACCACTAGTAATTTCAGAATAAAGCGAGGAAATGCTAACAGAATTAGGAAACTAACTTGGAAGTAAGGATATTTTTTTTTTTGTATTGAGGAACAAATAAGAAAATTCTCATGTAATAGCAGACTAGTGGAATAGCTTTATCTTAAATTTAAATGAATATTTTGAAAAAGCAATAAGTTTACGTAAATTTAAGACTTAATGGCTTTAAAAATGCCAATGAATTTTCGAAAATAATATTCTTGAGTAAAGCTATCTTATTGTGTGCATGAGAAACAAAAATA
Source organism: Myodes glareolus (assembly GCF_982192425.1). NCBI lineage: Eukaryota > Metazoa > Chordata > Mammalia > Rodentia > Cricetidae > Myodes > Myodes glareolus. Next base: position 17,529,694 of record NC_142043.1, on the reverse strand, counting down.
TATCATATATTTTAATAAAAAAGTTTTTAGCATGCTGTATTTTTAATCATGTGCTAATTGTATTAGAATAAATGATTTAATATTAATGGAGATGGTATCTAAACATGAAGGAGGAGTCCTCTGAACTATTTTCATTCTTTTGGATAGATGGTCTCTTTGTCCCCTTTTATCTCTTTTGGATAGATGGTCTCTTTTTCCCCTTTTATCTCTAGTGCCCTGTATTACTAAATCCATGCAGGTACTCATCACTTAAATACGGTAGTGTCTCTAATAAGAAATACACAATCTGCTCTTTTTTCCTTCTTCTCTCATTCTATAAATGCTTCCCTTATGGTATTAATGAGAAAGAGTTTGTCTCACACCCACACTAAACCATCAAACAGATAATTACATGCTGGCTTTTCTGCCATGGTTGATGGAAATCCAAACTGATTGTCAACTTGGATTCATAAAACATAAAAATACAAACAGTGTTATGCGTGTGATTTTAAATGATAAATGTCAATATTTTTTAAACAATAGGCTGATATTTTGAATCAATAGACTGATACACACTATCTTGAAATAAAACTCTGGGTTGTACAATTCTAGAGAAAGTATTTCTTCTTCCAATTTATTTAGCATTGGAAATTGTATGTTAAGGTTTGTGAAAGTAAGGGAATATCTGAAAGTTAGTTTCAATGTGCAGTATTTGCTTATATTCAAAGAAATGTCAAAATTATTTGTAGATACAGTCCAAGATATTATAGATACCTCCCAGCCTAACCTAAACTGGTGTGTTTTTCCTCCTCAGCACCTAAGGAGTTTGTGATCACAAAATAAGTTTAAGAAATAGTAAGTGCAGTCTGACAACTTTTTGATATTTCATCTTGATTTGTCAAGTGTGTTTTTGTAAGATTTTGCTTGGTGTTCTTAATTATGTGTCTGTGTTTGTATGTGTGTGTCCATATATGCACGTGAGAGCACTGGGCTCTCAGGACCTGTTCACTGTGAACCGAACTTCGGTCCTCTATAGAAGCAGTAAACACTCTTAACAGATGAATCATCCCTCCAACCCCAGACTTTTAATTTCATCTACAAAGTTTGTGCTTTGGATTTTTACCCTAAAATATTCCTATGTGTATGCCAAGGGCAGAAGACAACATGAACGGGCACACACCAGTAAGTTTTCTAATTAATTAGGACAGTTACTATATGGATGATTAGAGTATTATTACACTTGAAGGAATCCTGGGGCTGGAATAAACTTTGAAAGTCAATAACTTTGATTCAAAATTAATAGTGAAGATGAGTTCCTGATACATGAAACAATAGATGGGCAAAATAAGGAAAATGTGCCACTTAATTAGACACCTTTCTTGAACAGTGACTTTTTTTTTCCCCTTTGAGCAGTGTCCTTCCCTTCCAAGAGCTCATAATAGAGAATGCAGCTGCGGAGATCATGGTCTTTGACAGTGCTTGCCTTGTAGGTATGAGGCTTCATATTTGTCCCCCAGCACTGGCGGAGCGGGGAGAAAAATAAAGCAACACTAAAAGTATACAAAATGCTGGGTTATAATAAATGATTGTTTTCTAAGTCAATATCTGTTCTTATAGTTTTACCCTTACCTTAGATTTTAATGTCAGTATGAGAAAATCGGGAGAAAAAAACATTTAATTAAATAGGTATTTTACATGTGTATTCAGAATAGGCAGTTTGAAAATGTGTAGAATTAATTCTGAAAGAAAACAGCACGAATTTAATGAGGATTTGTCTGTGTGTTGGGAATAAATTTGTCATAGCATTCATTTGCCATTGATAATGCTTTCTCTGGATTTTTAAATAACCTGTCTAAACAAATTTCTATAAAAATACTAACTTTTAATAATAAGACAAAAATATAAAACATTTTGCTATGTATTCTTCAGGCATTGGGAGCTTTTAAACCTACATGTGAAAAACTAAATACATTAACAAAATTGTGGTTAATTTAAGTTTTATAAGCCCGGGTACAGGAATCAACAACTGTCCCTCTCCTGCCAGGTGTTCGTGCCTGAAGTATTAGTCCACATATCTATTGAATGCCGGCCCCCATTACTGGTAAAATTAGGTAGTAAGGCCAGAGCTGCCTATAAAATCACAATTAGTAAATATTTTAGAATCTAGAGGCTACAAGTGGTCTGTGCTGTTTATTCCTTTTTTCTCTTGTCACATTTTGAAAATACAAAGGCATTTTTAGCATGAGGGACATATACAAGAGAACGCTTTACCGGATTGCATATGGCCTGAAAGTCAGAGCTTGCAGACTCCGAATTAAATAGCAGAAATTTAGTTTTAACAGATGACTATGAAGAAGAAACTATATTTAAGGAACTAAGTCAAAACGTGTGCAGGCAGCTAGTTGAAAGTGATCCAGGGCAAGCAGACACACTGGCATAAAGTAAAGTGGGCATGGAGAATGGATGTAATTTGATGGGATCAAGACTGGGTTTAGATATTTGTTTAATTGAAAATTATGAAAATATGCTTTGGTTAAATATATCAACACATCAAGTTATATTTGCAATTTATTATGATGATTTATTATGATTATCTTTAGGGTTATTGTAAATATATGTAAATATAGGTTATATGTAAATATAATGTCTGTGGAGGTGCATGTGTCATAGTGTACTTGGACAACAGAGAAGAATTTTATGGTGTTGATCTCTTCCTTTACCATTAGGGGACTCGGGGAACAAGCTCAAGTCATTAGACTCATGTTTTAAGCAAAACCTCACTCAGCCAGCTCTTCTGGCGCTAAATGTGACCTGATAAACTAGCGCTTATTAGGGTACCCTGTATTCCTTAGATTTCATAGCACTCTAAGCTGAGTGAGGATAAATGCACTGTTTCTTCACACTTTTAAGGTCTATCAGTAGGCAAGCTTGTCTTGTATGCACTAGATTCCACAGAGTAAAACAGGAAGAAATAAAAGCTTGAAGTTCAGATTTGTGATTTCAAATTACAAACTGAAGCAAAGCGAGAAAAAGCGGGTTATGGAAATTTAAAGAGAACAGGAAGCAGTGAGAAAACCGAGTGTATGTTAAGAATTTTTGTTTAGGTGAAACTGAGAAACAGACTGTGTCTGTAAATCTATCATATTCAAAATATCTTATGAAAATAAAGAACTAAAGAAAGATTTTGCTCTCAACTGCTGCATTGATATGAAGCTATTTTACTAGATGTGTGCTCATAGTAAAAGATAAATGAGAGAAAAATCACATACAATCAATATATTTGATCTGAAATATTTATTTATACACACTTATGCAAATGATATACAAAGCTTTAAAATTGGAAAGGAATGTGGAGGTGGTTAAATTTAGCCAGTGTTATTGTGTGATGGTTTTCTATGCTCCACATATCCTATTAAATTTTACATTTACAACAGAAAGAATACACTGTTATTAGGTTGTTTGCTTTGAAGATAAGTTCCCCTACTTGAAAAACCTTATCACAGTTCCATTTTTGGACTCCGAGAGTATAGACATCGAATATAAAGTAGGAATTCCAATCTACTATATGGTTAATATGCTTAATATAATAATGATGCATATTGGTCATAATATTTTATGAGTTCTCTCTTTCTAGGATATATATGGCTGTATACATTCCATGTAAACTGAAGCTAGCAGACAGGTGCTGCACAGGGCTTCATTCTTTGATTATAGTCATTCTACCTCCCAGGCTAGGCCAGATGGGGGTGCCTCTCTTAATTTAACCAAATATCTCTATTGTGTTATTATTTCTCTTTTTGGGGTCTGACCAGATAGCTTTATTGAGCTACCACAAGGCTGTCTGGATCCCAGCTCTCCAGCTGGCTGATATATGTCAGTCTGAAGACATGAATAAGCCTGAGAAAGATGCTCTACCATTCCTTCTGATGTGCTTGCATCAGGACTGGCACTGTCTGGTCTGCGTTTCAACTGTCATTTGCTTATAAGGAGGTTTCTAACTTCTCCCTCCTAGCAGCGGCATCTTACTTCTACATGACGGTGTGTCAGCCTCACTGTTAAACAGAAAGCAGGTTTTGTTTTTGTTTTTTAACATAGTTAACATTTCTGCAAAGGGTTTAAAACCCAGCTTTCCTGTTGAGCAGAGCATGTCCCTCTGCGGATAGCTTGGGTCTTTGTGCCTGAAGGACTCCCCCATTGTACACCTGTCTTGACAGATTGAGGCCCTAAAACAGTATCGCTTAGGCACACACTAACCAGCAGGGGGAAAAGTCTGTGCTTTTTATTAAAGCATACCTACTGGCTTAATGTTTGGAATTCAGTTCTACCTATAAATCAACATCAGAGCATACAACCCAGCGTGTTCAAGTGCTTTGTTTAGACATCAAAGGAAGAACACAGGCCAGCAGTATGATAGAAATATAACTAATCACTTGCAAATACATCTTTCCTGTCAGTGGGAGCTTAACCTCTCTGTCTAATGTGACAGAGAAAAGACAGTTATTTCCATCCTATCTGTTTCCTTTAAAGAAGTGGAGACTCGTTTCTGTGAAAATAGGTATTCCTTCTTAATGCCACACAGAGCAGAGTGGGGCCGTTCAGAAACATGTAACTGAAGGAATTCACTAGAAAGTAAGTCCTGTCAGAATCTAAAAGCTGGTGGTCACTTTGTGAAGGACAAATGTACTCTCATCAAATCTTCTATCAGAGAAAAGCAGAAAAAAAACCTGTGCTTCAGTAGCATTAGGATCAAAAGCCAAATATAATTTTTAAAAGGAAGTTTTATATAAATAGGAAGAGGAATTTCTTATTTGTTTGTTGACTCTCGGTTAATGCAGTTTGCTCTTCTGTGGTACATTGATTGGGATCAATTTAACTTCATCTTCTTATCACTGTTCAGCCATCCATGAAGGGATTTATTTGAGGTGCTCAGAAAAAAAATCCTAGAATCCATAAACCCTTCCTTTAATTTAAATGCTGCAGATTGAAGATGAATGCTTGGTCACCTGCATGCCTCCGTGGGATTAGAGATATCAAAGCATAAATTTAAAAAAAATAAAAATTTTTTAAAAGGAAAAGAAACAGAAAATCAATAGACCAAAAGTGTCACCGAATCAGAAGGGGGAGTAGTGCTGAGGGATTGGAGGTTTGACTGATACACATCTTCCTGAATGGATGAGCTCTGTGCCTGTGCTGGCCTTCTGTCTGCATCTGGGAGAAATTACAGAGGCAGGACAAGTCAGACAGAGCCTCTCTGCAAAGGGAGCGCTCTGTTTCCTTCCTGTTAGATATTGCCATATAGAGCTGGGAATCTTGATTTTCAAATATGTGAGTGTAATGAAAATGTTTGAGGAGGCTGCAGCGGTGAGAGCTGTACATGACCGGTGGTCACGACAGCTGACGATAGTAGCTCAGTGTACTTCTTGTTCTGCACCTGAGCGTTGATGTTTCCTGGTGCTACAATAATAAGGGGTGGCGGGGGCAGATATACTGACTTTGACACGTCTAAGACTGTCTGGGTCACTAGTACAAATTGTGAAATATTGAGTGATCAGAATTTTGGGATTTTGGGAAAATAAATGAACTCTCCCACGGGACACACCATATTCCACTTTCTAAAACCTATGCGCAGCAGGGTTACTGTTACTTAAACAACACAACATGGAGTCAATGATTCTAATTCCAAATCTGGATAATGCAAGAAAATGGCATAATTAATTGATTCACTACCTCCCTGCTTAGTATTTATTGATGGCACATTTTACTTTGAGGAGCAAGACTGTGTTCTTCTGATATTGAAGCAGAAAAGCAATGACTTGTCACTGGCCACAGAAATTTTCTCTTGCACCTGTGCCCTGGGGTCTGGAAGCACTTCTCTACTCTACTTTCAGATAGCTCAGCACTACTAAATGGAGCATGGCTGCGGTCTCCCACTCTGGACTCCTCTCGTGTTCTGCCTTGGAAGTGTGTTCTATGTGGAGCATGGGCACTCTGTGTGGGAGGATTCACATATATCAAGGTTAATAGCCACTTCCCACTGACAAATGCTGATCCATGTTGCCAATGAGTCTTCACTGGAATAAAATGAGGCAGTTGAGTCCAATTAAATAAGGCTTGTCTAACAGCACCGCAGAATTACGGCGCTATTAAAATGCTAATGCCCACTCAGTGCTCTGAAAGCGATGGTAGCATCCTTGAGGGCAAGAATTTGTTCTGTCCTTAGGTTGTGTACTGCATGGAAGAAAGTGGAACACTTAACGATTTTATTCATAACAGCGAGCCAATTCTTTGTTTCAAGAAAAATTTAAGAGTGAGACTAACTTCCTGGGGCTTTCTTCTCAGAAGGAGGAAATAGATGGGTGACTTACAGACATCAAGTCTGGTGGATCTTAACACCATTAGAAACTTCTGTAACACTCAGGAGACAGAAAGTTAAAAAGTCTTAGGGAATCTGCGTGTGTTCTGGAAGGGAGAAGAGGCACAATTCCCTCTAAGTTACCCTGTGCAGAACACCTCATTCCGACATTGTATAGAGCTTCCACACCTCTTTTCTTTAGGTTTAGACCTAGAACCTTCCCAGTGATAGTTCTTTCAAGCATTTAAGGTAGACTAATGCATTGTTCTATACCCTCAGCTCTCAGTGAGAAGACAGAGGTGTTTAGGATAGATTGTCATCATCAACTCTCACTTCACAAGTACCTCTACGAAAGCACTAAGTGTTGGTGTAGTGCAGGAAAGGGACAGAACAGGTTGGGTGGGTGGAGTTTACAAAAAGAATTTGGGAAACGGGTCAGCATTATTGAAATGCTAAAAAACTAGTGACTTTTCATTACTATCTGTCCATCTGATATAAATATACATAGGGATCAGAGAAAACATGAGATACTCTGATTCTTTTATAGTCTCAAATCCTAATTCAGTTAAATCTGTTTATTAAACAGAAGTTATATACGTATACAAAGTTAATTTAGGTTTTGTTGCTTTCCCTTTGGAAGTTGCCTGGGTAGTCTTCTTATTTGAGAGTCAACATTTAAAATAAACCTCTATGAAAGTATATTCTCAAGTACGTTCTGTATTTTATTAAATAGACAGATTAATGAAGCCATTAGTGGCATTTGATCATGAAAAGAGAACAAAATTTTCATCAAAACAGTGTCCTCTGGGAATATTTATTTGATTCTGTACAACATCAACATCTCTGGGGTTTCTATCTCACTTCTAGAAGAAGCTGGAGACAGTTGTGTTAATGACAGCATGTTTCCTGTTACTCCACCTCATGGTTGACCTCAAAGCAAGCCATAGCAACACAGATGCTTAGTCCACAATTACAAAATCAGATTTCCTTCCCTTGAAGGAGATGACACATAAGAGTACAGGTCCTAGCAAATCAACCTCCACCCAAGCACCACACTTTTACCTGGGCGCGTTCCAAGTTGTTAAAAGCAAGGAAGGCTGACTGAGAAGCCAAGGACAATGGCACTTGTTTTTGATTCTACTGCATGGACTGGCTTTGTGAGAACTTAGTCTGTTTGTGTAACATGAGGGCCAGCTTGTTGGAGTTTCTGTCCCACCCGGTACCCCACAACCGGCAAGTCCCAAAGAAATCACAGAGTCTACATTAGGTTATAAACTGATTGGCCCATTAGCTCAGTCTTCTTATTAACTAATTCTTATATCTTACGGTAACCCATAATTCTTGTCTATGTTAGCCATGTGGCTTGGTACCTTTTTCAGTTGTGAGCTCACATGTTGCTGCTTCTGTGATCTGTGCAGGAGTGGCGGAGGGAGCTTCCTCCTCCCTAGCCTTCTCCTATTCTCATTGCTCCACCTCTGCTTCCTGTCTGGTTGACCCGCCTATAATTCCTGCCTGGTCAATCAGCGTTTTATTAAAATACATGATTGACAGAATACAGACAATTCTCCCACACCATGTTTGGATGCTCACCTCCCTAGAACTGGATGGAGTGGGGAGGACCTTGGGCTTCCCACAGGGCAGGGAACTCTGACTGCTCTTTGAACTGGAGAAGGTGGGGAGGGGAAATGAGGAGAGTGGAAGGGAAATGGGAGGAGGGGAGGAGGTGAAAATTTTTAATAATAAAAAAATACGTGTGAAAAAAGATTTGCATATCTTCACAAGGACTAATCAGTCAACTGAAATAAACAAACACTGAAACGCTATTGTTTTTGCTTCTCTTGGGCAGATAAACCTACAAATAAACACCTCTAATTACAATAGAGAATATTACATGTTCTTTACCTAATTCTATCATCGAGTTTGAGAGAATGGGCCTGGTCAATACTTTAAGAACTTTGTGTAATGGGAATTGCTTTTTCTGTATTTATTTTACATATTCTTGTACTTTGAAATATTTCTTTAGTGGAGTTCCAGATCCCAAGTATATAAAATCAGTCCTAGTCTGTGGTGTTTGCTGTGCACTGGAAAACCAGTGGTTGCTTTTTCTTATTCATGTTTCATTGGTCCTGAAATATGGGTAGGGGATTTTGGTCCCAACTTTGACAACAACGCAAGAGACACATTCCAGTTAGGTGAATTTTTCAAGGGTAGGTACTGTAACCAGTCTCCTCCGAAATTACCGCAAGGTGAATGCAGCCAAAATCAGTGCATATTATTTCCACCTGAACCAGCGTTCCAAGCTATTTTAAAGGACAAAATGTTTCCCCATCTTTTGCAGATTATTAAATCTGCCATTGTTTTTCCAAGCTAGCTAATTAACTTTTCTTCTCAGCTTGAGTTATCGGCAGGAGGCGACTTGAAGCTTGAAGAGGTTTTGTTCTCATAAAACCCGTCCTTAACACACACAAGAGCAGTATGTACCACACACACACACACACACACACACACACACACGCACACACAATCATTGGGAAGGCTAAAGAAGATGGGAACATAACAATCAAGCACTCTGTGGAGTGGCATATGTAGTGTATGAACAGCATATTACCACTTTGGTATTCTTGTGTGTTACCATAAAAAGTAATGGTTTAGTGCAGAGCACATATGGCAGGCAGGAATGTTGGTACATGCTTTAATTAATTGCAGCACTCAGGGGGCAGAGGCAGGTTGATCTGTGTGAGTTTGAGGCCAGCCTGGGTCACAATCAGAATTACATGGCGAAACTCTGCCTCAAACAATCACACACAAAGATCAAACACAAATGTTTAAAAGTAATTTTCACATACATTGGGAGTTATTTCAGCAGTTTATGTTTAAGCATATTTTACATATGCTTTATGTATCAGTTTTCATGTATATTTCCATATTTAGTAACTTAAAAATGGAACATTTATATATTAAATCAAATCCTCGTTATCCTAGACTAGAATTTTAAGAGGCTTCTAGAATCAGCATAGTTCTATTTTTCTGGTCAAATCTAGCAACTTTGAATTTTTTATATTTCATATTAACATTTAGGTTCATAAGTCTCTCTCTCTCTCTCTCTCTCTCTCTCTCTTTCTCTCTCTCTCTCTCTCTCTCTCTCTCTCTGTGTGTAACTGTTTTTCTTTAGATTCTAGTCTGACTTCGAGACTACTTGACTTTTACAGTTTTCCCACAAATTTGTCTGCTCAAAGAACAGGAGGCGATCGATACTTTCTTTCCACCTCAAAACTTCAAGCATGAGCCCCTGGTCCTATGTTCCTCCAGAAGGTGCCTTGACAACACTAATGTCTCATTACCATGCCAGATATGTGACAGCAGCATTCTCCCTGACAGTTCAAATAGGATGTTTTTGAGAGAATGTTTAATTCGGGACTACAAGTGGACAGAGCTATCCAGACCTCTCCAGCACTTTTATTATGGGTTTCATATTTTTTCGCTGGTATTTCCCCCTTTTTAATAGGTGAAGCAGCTGACAACTGAATTAGTACACTCCCCTTAGTATGCCAGTGGCTCATGACAATAGCCTAAGGGGAAGGATATAGATAACTGAGAAGTTTTTTCACTGTTGTGATATATTTTTTCATATGGTTAATAAGGCAATTGACATGACATTCTGTTGTGTAATACAGTGAGCTTATGATTTCCCTTGTGCTGCCACTAGGAGGAGACGCACGGTACTTAATACAGAAGAAAATACAGAGGACTAAGGAGAAGGAATATGTAAATCTGTAGTGTGAGGCAACCATTGGTTAGATATTAGCAGTCTCTCAAGCTGATGATAGCCATATGGGTCTGTTACAATGATGGAGGTAGTGAACTATGAAAGAAAACCACAAAAGTTTAAAAGGATTTGCTAAACATCCTTGAAAAAAAGGGTAACTGTCTGTGATATGTTCCTGTAAACAAAAGCAAAAGCACATATATGCACATATATGTGTATGTACATATAGTCCTCCATAAAAAGTATGTTTAAAGCAGGACCAGTTTAACACACTCTTTTTGATCTGAATGTTCTTATCCTTATTAGATATTAAAATGCACCTATATTGCAAATCAATAATATTGTATTCCAGATTAAGAATAATAAAATATTACACACACACACACACACACACATATATATATATATATATAAATACACATATATACACATATATGTATATAAAACATTATGAGTTAAATTTTGGCTGACTTATTACCATCACATTCCACTTGAAAGTATAAAACTAAGATTTGTTATAATTTTTTAAAGTTTTAGAATTAAAATAAATAGAAGTTAAAAAGAGAAAAATATTTCAAAATTTCCACTTCAAATTTTAAGTTAATGAGGTTTTTTTTTGTTTCAGTTGCTCCCAAGTCCCTTGCATTTTTATAAATACTTAATTTCTTTTATATTCTAAATAAGACAGTGTCTTATAGCACATACCTTCTGGAAAGAACCTTCTGGTGTTAGAAGATGAGAATTACTAACCATGGTGACAAACCAAATCTTTTTGATGACATGAGAACTACACAGTGTGATATGGATATCCATAATGTTATTATCACATTATCAGATATATATTGATTTTGTAACATGCATCTCTACATTGATATGATATATATGTATATATGACTTAATGTTATATTCAACTTTCTACTTCAGGTAAAGTCCTTATTTGGTAAGGTTATATAGGAAATAAACTATTGCTGAGTATGTTATCTGTAACTAAAATGGATAAGGATTAGGGAGGTTCATTACACAGTTTCAACTCAGTCTTCCTGGCTTGTTCATCTCTATCATGTGTCTCAACTGTTTTTTTGTTTTGTTTTGTTTTGTCTTGTTTTGTTTTGTTTTTTTTCTAGATGGATAAACATAGCCCTGTATGTTCCATCTAAATCATCTTTGAAATTTAGTATTGTAGGGATATCCTTTTCTGAAAGGTTAGTTTTGTTTTAAATTTTCTATTTAGGTTATAACTTCAAAGCTGGAGAAGCAAAGCCTTAGCTTAAAATTACATGGACCTTTTATAAAACTTCACCAATATTAGTTTGGTTTAATCATGTATATTTATTATTCCAATTCAGAAGAGGAAAACGTAGACACCACGAAGCAGGGTGAATGAGCTGGTGTAACATAGAAAATGGCAGAGTTACAGCAAAGGTATACAAGAATTTCCAATCCATTTTACTTTTCACTGATCCACGTTATCTTTAAGTTGATAGATTAAAAAGGGGGGGTTGTTTCTGCCTCTAACTGATAGGACTGAATATTATATTTTCTGCTTTTAAGTTTCATGAGTTTATCTGCCAGAGAGAACATGGGATACAGTCTCATGATCTTTAAAGTAAGCACACTAGATATATTTTTCAGAGTTCTGTGGCTTAAAGATCACTATTAAAAGTTTTCTTCATGCCCTTCACGTGACTCTCCTTTTACTTCTGCATAAAGCCTCATGGAAAAGAAGACTGTGTGTGTGTGTGTGTGTGTGTGTGTGTGTGTGTAGTCATAGTTTAATTTCTGCACAGTGTGTTTTCTTCACCTGCCATTACATATCTAACACATTATCAGCATCATGGCCTTTGAACACAGAGCTGACTTCATTCTCCTTGAGTTTTCTTCTGAAACACAATGACTCATAAATCTATACAAGATGTTTTGATTTTGAATCCACATTAAAATGGTAAAAGTAAGTGCACTTACATATAGAAGGCAACATTTCAATGTGCCCTTTGAGACTATCAATTAATATAGGATTATTGGAAGATTCTGTGGTTTGTTCCCTTTTCCCACAGTCTTGGACTATTTTTCATCTAAGTACAAATAACTTTGTTGTTGTTGATGTTTACTAGTTTTAATTTCACATAGAAAGTATTCTAGAAAAAAATCTATATGTGACAGCTTTAATGTAGCCTTTAAAACTCATATTCTTTGTAGATATTGGAAAATACCACTGTGTGATTTTAAAGTGTATATGAGAGACAATGAAAAACCATACAAAATGTACAAAACCATACAAAATTCCTTGGTGAGGGTTTTAACTGCACAATGAATATCTAGGTTTACGACTGTAGCCACTTACAAGACAGCACACATGAAGCTGACTGTCTCTGTCCTCATATCTATTTTGAGTGTTTGCCCTGTTCTTTGTTCAGTCTTTAAAAGGAATGGGTTGGTCTGGCTCAGTAGATCCAAAAACAAAAGAACCAGGACACCCTATATGATGGTGGTCTTAAAGGCAGGAGTACAGCTCTTCCAATCAACCCTATAAATGTTAGTCTTTGGTTTGCAAGGTTCTCTCAGCCAGCCTAGGCTTGGAGAAGCATGAGAAATAATGGAGGGATTTATGGGGGAGTTGGAAATGGTCTTTTTAGTTTCTCTTTGGTAGACAAAAGACACTCTTCCACCTAGGAAGTCAGTGCACCACAATAGTGTTTTCAGAAAGTTATACAGAGAGAGAAGTCCCAACATTGATGCCAAGTCCCAGCCTAGTTACATTCGCCCATCTTCATGAAATACAGTACTTCCGCTGGATACTTCTCTCCACAGATAATCATAAATATAAACCCTACATGTGCAAAAGCTGATAGATTAGAAGTTTAGTGTCTGGATCAAAGACAGTTGCTTGCCTGCTACTTACATGTATGCCTTTCCCAAGTTTCACAACCTTTAAATTTAAAATAGTGAAAATTAAATTAAAAAAAACTTCTAGTAAGGTTTTGTTTAGGGTATATAAAACACATGTAGCACTTCTAGTGAAGGACTTGTTACTACTGAGGGATACACTAGAAAATATGGTATCTGGGGCATTGTGATTCTCCTACCTTCAGAAAAATATAAATTATTATAGATATTGTGAATTTAACTGCATAGTTGACTTAAGTTTTAAATCTTTATGTTCTATTTGTTCTTTTTTTAAAATTTATTTATTTATTTATTATTAAAACTTTCCACCTCCTCCCCCCCCCACTCCTCCTCCCCCTCCTTCTCCATGCCAAAGAGCAGTCAGGGTTCCCTACCCTGTGGGAAGTCCAAGGTCCTCCCCGCTCCCCCCAGGTCCAGGAAGGTGAGCATCCAAACAGACAAGGATCCCACAAAGTCCGTCCATGCAGTAGAATCAAAGCCCAGAGCCTTTGTCCTTGGCTTCTCAGTCAGCCTCGACCGTCAGCCACATTCAGAGAGTCCGGTTTGATCTCATGATCCTTCAGTCCCATTCCAACTGGCCTTGGTGAGCTCCCATTAGATCTGTTCCACCGTCTCAGTGGATGAATGCACCCCTCGCGGTCCTGACTTCCTTGCTCATGTTCTCCTCCTTCTGCTCCTCATTAGGACCTTGGGAGCTCAGTCCAGTGCTCCAATGTGGGTCTCTATCTCTATCTCCATCCATCACCAGTTGAAGGTTCTATGGTTATATGCAAGATATTCATCAGTGTGGCTATAGGAGAAGGCCTTGACTCTATCAGCTCTTGAAAGTTTCACACACAGTATTAGATCAAGTTCACCTCTCTAAAAGCCCCTCCATCACTCACACCATTTCCTAGCCATAAAATTTGTGTGCTTTTAAAAAGTACTTCAATACCAATTTGTTCTGCCTAAAAATTTTGAATGTATAGTCTCCCCTGAAGAACAGTAAACTTACCAGGGCCTACATTCTTAGAGAAAACTATCTGTCCTTCACCCAGTAATTAACAACTGCTGATAGTTTCACGGTTATGAGTAGCATTGTGTGCCCAACTCCCTTTTTCATGCTGGAATTTGGTTCAGCTTGACAATTATTTAAGGATACTCAGCTGATACCATTTATCTCCAGATTTGTCATCTGAGTCTGCAAAATGGTGACAAATAGTATCTTTAAAGAGTGGTGTGAAAGTGAGGTTTGGCACGAAAAACATTTACTTTTCAAAAACTCTCAGAATGTCTGTCTCTTAAAGAGTTAACTGTGGATCCAGAAAATTCCTTAAATTTATCTCTTGTCTATGATGAACACATAGACCTGGATTCTCTATCATCTTTATGTTGCGCCTCATAGTTTCTAACAGTGTTTTCTGGAGTTTTAGATAGTAGGAGAATGTAAGGGTATGTATGCAGAAGAGAGGGAAAGAGAGAGAGAGATTTATAGGCACATGGGTAGACAGCTCTGCCCTGTTTGGTAATACACTATACTTATTTTACTCAGTTCTTAACATGTCTAGAGGTCTCAACCATAAGAATCATTTGTGGTTTCTTTGTTGGAGTTGCAGGAACTGTTTTGAAGATCTCACAGTCACTGGACATGAGATTTTATGCTAGTTGTGCTAAGATTTGAAAGGAGTGGTGATGAGAGTCTTAGAGCCATGCTAAGTGTAAATAAATAAATTCCTATGAAAACTACACATTTACAGTTAACTGATGATGAGGATGGATGTTGTTAAGAAAGTTACAAAAGAGATCATCACTAGAGATAGGGACTCTAGAACAAGTGTTTTCTATCATTTGGGTGCTAATATTCCTGCCATGGGACATGTCTCCTCACATTCAACAACTTACTGGCTTAGGTCACATCTTCCATGTCTGCAGCACAATGTTCCTTACTCAGTATTCACACGATCATGCTGTTTCTCCTTACATATAGATAACTTCACCGCTGTTCTGCTGCCTTATGAGGTGGTGTTTTGTTACTATGTTTCACCTTGTGGAGTCTATATGTTACTATGGCCACTAGCTGTTTCCCTCCAAGGACGATGCTACATATTTGATCTTCAGACATGCTCATCCTAGAGCAGATTTTTAAAAACTGTTTCGGTCACTGACATTAAAATACTAACTTTAGATTTATGTGAATATATTTTCATTTTTTTCCTGTTGCCATGAAAAAAAAATACCCTGACAAATGCAATTTGAGGGAGGAGGATGTATCTGACTTACAACCCAGGTTGCAGTTGATCATTGAGAAAGAAGTTATGGTGACAAGAATTTGAATCAGTTTTTGAGTTTGCATTCACAATCAAAAGAAGAGATCAATGAATTAATACATGCATGCTTTGTCCTTTTTGGTAGGGTTATAACCCAGCATATGAAATTATGCTTTCCACATTCAATGTAGGGCTTCCTATAGCAAATTCCCCAGTTAAGAAAATCTCTTGCCAGGCACTGCTGGCACATGTCTTTAATCCTAGACCTTGGGAAGCAGAGACAGGTGGGTCTCTGTGAATTTGAGGCCAGCCTGGTCTACAGAGTGAGTTCCAGAACAGGTTCCAAAGCTACACAAAGAAACCCTGTCTCAAAAAGAAAATCAGTCACAGGCGTTCCCACAGACCAATCAATCTAAACAGTTCTTCACTGAGACTCCTTTCTCAGGTTAATTCTATAATGTTCCAAATTTATAACTAAATCCAAGCAGCACATACGTATTAGAAATATAAATGTCATCTAAACTATAGTGTTATCATTGAATTCAGTGACCAGTCTAGGATGATGATGCTCAAAATATTGCTTTCTGATAAATTAGTCCCATTAGTATCTTTCCCAGAACTCTAGATAAGATGACATTATGGTGACAAACTAGATAGATGATGCTGAAATGCTTTTCTAGGCCAAAATAATTCTGTTACTAGGTGAATATTTGGAACTTAAAAATTATTTGTGACTGTTGTCTTACTAATCATTGTGGCAGTTCTTCACTTTCTCAAACAGTTTTCTGGCAGGAGTTCTTTGAAGTTCTAGATCAATCCTCTGACTCTAAGCTGCCAAGGACTTCTTCTTAAGCTCCTGTAATTAATATAATAAACAGTCAAAGACTTCTTCTTATAATCTTGTAGAACACAGTGACAAATTCATAGTGGCATTTTAAGACACACAAATCATTTATTCTGCTTACCACTTGATGATTCTTTCTTGTGCCAGTATGGTCTGCTTCTAATACCAACACAATTCTTTGCATTAATGTAATATTTTTTCATATTGTAGAAAGCAATTTGATTTGCTTACCTTTTCTTCTTCCCCATATCTCTTTCTTTAGATTCTTCCTTTACACAATCCACTTTCTATCTTCCTCTCATGTATATATGCACACAGGCATTTAAATCTACAATGTGAATAAAAAAAGAACTCATGATATTTGTCTGTGATTGTTGCTTATTTTACTTAATATGATAACCTCCATGCCCATATATTTTTCTGCCTTATATATGTACATGCTTATATATGACATGTATGTAATGTATAATATAAGGCAATGCAAATTTAAATTATAAAATTTATATACCTTTTCTTTGATAATTAATCTGATTAAGGGTATATTAGTCAACTTATATATTATTTGTCATGGAAAATGTTGCAATATGTGACATGTAGGTGTTTTTGTTGCATTTTGACTTAGGTCCTTTCAGGTGCATACCAATAAGTTCTATAACAGGATTATAATGGTTCTATTTTAGGTTTTGCGGATCCTCCATATGACTTCCATACTGACTGCACTATACATTCCCAACAGCATTGTGTAAGACTTTCTCCTTGCATCCTTGACAGCATTCACTGCTATTTGTTTGTGAAAACCAAATTTCCTATATTAATAAAATCAAATCAATATTTCTTCAAAATTGTACATGGCATTGAAATTCTGATTTGTTCATGATATTTCAGAAAATTAAGTCTGTTCAGTTCAAACAAGCTTTTTTCTATGCATGATCCATAATTCTAAGATCTCCATCTGTGGCAGTTTTCAAATCAAGTGAAAAACAATTTGCCACAATTAGCAATAAATAATGAACCAAACAAACACAAAAACAAAATTGCAGGCACCAGTGTGGAAGCCAGACTCACAATTCTGAAAGTGCATCATCAAATTATAAAGAAACATAGTTTACGAGTGGCTAAAACAAGAGAAAGGCAGCCACATTTTTAGATGCCTCATAACATTTACCGTGAGTGTGGGTAAAAAGCAGTAAATTCTAGCAGACCGAGAAAATCTGCAGCATAGCCAGCCCAGAGGGATTGAAGTACAAATATCAGTCTTCCACTGAGATCTTGAAACCTTCTGCTGTAAAGGCTTCCTTAAGTGTGAGCATGCTGGATACTTTCTCCAGAATTCTGTCTTTGCTCCAGTGTGAATGTAACCTAATATTTAGTCCTTTCTTTCTGTCATCTGGGGATCCCTGGGAGTAATTCAGGTTTAGGATCCTCAGCATCATCACTAATGCTTTTTAGACCCAATTTTTTTGTTTGTTTTTTTTTTTTTGTTTGATTCTGGTTCGGAGGACTGAACTCAGGGCCTTTTGCTTGCTAGGCAAGCACACTACCACTGAGCTAAAGCCCCAACCCCATGAGGGTCAATTTCAACTCAGGGTGTCATACTTGCTTTACTGGAGGTGTAGGTAATAGTGAGGACTGAACGTGAAAAAGAGGGGCTTCGATTTCAGATACTCCCTTTCTTCTCTTAACCATTCGGATACATTCTGTGTATCCAGCCAATTTTACAACTTGACTAGTTTTCCCCCAGAACAGACCGCTCTCTAATTCTCCACGTCAACACAATGCTCATCATCAGTTCTGGGTGTGGCTGCCAAGACTCTATGCATTGCTGAAAAAGTTTAGTGGAGTCACACTTGGGATGTACAAAAATCAAGATTCAACCCAACAGATGTAGAAAGAAGTTTCATTTACTGTGATTATTTTCTGCTCCTTTTCATCCTCTTCCTCAACTTTGATATTTGATGTTTTCATTGTTTTTTAGAAAGAAGTTTCATTTACTGTGATTAATTTCTGCTCCTTTTCATCCTCTTCCTCAACTTTGATATTTTATGTTTTCTTTTTTTAAAGAATTTCCGTTCTGAGACTCTAACTCTGATTTTGTACATGCTAAGCCAGAGGTCTTGCAGTGAATTATACTTCTGAGCTGTTTTGCGGTCTTGTGAAAGCATCAGTGCACATATGTTTGTACACGTACATAGCCACCTTTGGCCACTATGAACATGAAAGGACTAATCATATAGTCACAATTTACAGCCTGTGATATTTGGAACGTAACCTATAATGTTGTCATATACTGAGGTTTTCATCTGTTACTATTCTCTTGGTTTTACTACTTCAAAAAGGAAATCTAAGGACCTGATATGGTTTATTAGTCAGCAATTTCTAGAGGACAGAATTGATGGAATACTTCTGTCTTACAAAGGGAACTCAGTAGATATTCTTATACAGTTGTCTGGGTACTTCAATCATGGCTATCTTCTTTGTGAAGGGCTGAAAACCCAGCCCCATAAGCCAGAGGACTCATTCTTCCCTTCCAAGTCTGGTGTTTTCCCTCCTGTGGAACGGGCCTTACGTACAATTAGAGAGCTGTCTGCTACTGCAAAGATCTGTTCCATTATTGTACCTTTAGGAGTATCTTTCAGGGCTGCTCCTTGTTAATTTTCATGAACATCATAGCTAAACAGAACTATTAATTGTTTTCCCTTGGCAGCTTGCATAACACCTTCTGATACCATGAAAGCTAGTCCTCCATTAGGAGGAGGTCAGATCCAGTTTGAATGTTCTGAGTCCTGTGTTCAATGTACATGGCATGATTTTCCAGTAGGTAGTTGCAACTTTAACAAACGTCCACAGCATGTTTACTTTCTTGGTGTCGTAGTTGGGATTTCTAGTTCTGTGAAGAGACTCCATGACCACAGAAACTCTTATAAAATGAAACGTTTAGTTGTGGTGACTCTCTTACAGTTTCAGAGATTCAGTCCACTATCGTCATGATGGGGAGCATGGCAGCGTGTATGCAGGCAGATGTGGTGCTGGAACCAAGAAATATCTCGCAGACATCAGGAAGTCAGCTGCGATGCTGGGCAGTATCCCGAGCATAGGAAACCTCTAAGCCCGCCTCCACAGTGACACACTTCCTCCAACAAGGCCAGACCCACTCCAACAAAGCCATACCTCCTAATAGTGCCACTCGCTGCGATATTATGTGGGCCAGTTGCATTCAAACTACCACACTTGGAGTAGCCAGAACTAGCTCAAGAGAGCTGTCGACAACTCTTAACTGCTTTGCTCATAAAAATCATGATGATTTTTAAAACACACTTCGTCTCTCGTGTGCCACTACTTATAATTATAATTAAAATTTTTTTAACTTTCATTTTATGTATTCCTTGTGTCGTTCACAGCCTGGATCTCAAGGCCATTCATTTCCCACTCCTGGGTATCTGCCCGCTGCTCTCGCAGGCCACACCCACTCCCAAATAAAATTTAAAAGAAATAAAGAGTGGCGGGGAGGGAATCTCATCATGGAAACTGTAGTGTGACACAGTGAGTCATACAGCAAACCCTTTGGTCCTCATACCATCACTTGCAAGCGTTCATGGCAACGCGTCCTTGGTCTGGTTCAAGGCCTCTGGTTTCTGTAACACTATCGATGCTGGACCCTCACTGCAACTCCTCCTGGCTATCCTGCTGTTGCCCTGTGTTTACGGAAATCCTGCAGCTTTTGGTCTGCAGGACTGGTCCCTTCACGAGCTCCAGCAAAACACAGATGGGGTGGGCCAATATGCAACTCTGGTTCTGGGCCTAGGTAGTTGCAGGGTTGGTCAACCTGCCAACTCTCCCTAGTGCGCACCACCAGGAAGAGTTAACCTGCTTTGTCTTGGCAAGTCCACGCTTTAACGTGATGGGGGGGGGGTAAGCAGTTCTCCTGTTTCACGTCGTCCTCAGGGCAGATTTCCCACAGGTACATCTTCAGATCTACTAGTATCCGAAGCGTGGCATAGGGGGCCACTCTCCCGGATGCTGCAGCAGATGAGGGGCGGGGCTAGCTCTCCTGCTCTTATGACCCCAGGAACAGGTCCTCCACCTACCTCAGGCATTGATAGTCAGAGGGTAGCATCTAACTCCTGCCCACGCTGCCACATGACAGGAAAGTAATGGGAACAGCTATCTCCATGCTCACGACTTCGGGACTGACTCAGCCACAGCTCTACCAACGGGAGAGGCAATGTATTATAGCTTATTAAAGTATTCATACACAGACTTGGAGAGATGGCTCCACCATAAGAGCACTTGGCTGTTCTTCCAGAGAACCTGATTTCCCTTTCCCGGCATGGACATCAGCCCACACGATCCCAGGAAATCTCATCTCTTCTGCTGACCCCTGTGGGCCCTGCGTGCACGTGGTGCATAAACACACATGAGACCAAAAAATTAAACACATAAAATAAAGATTTAAAAAATTAAAATGTTCTTGCACATTTACTCTGTTCTAGTTCCAATGACATTTTCCTGAAATCTTTCCATAATTGTGCCCGACTCTGTAACAGAACAGACTCAGCCTTATAGCAGAGTACAGAAGGCCATTCTGAGGCCCTAAGAGCTTACTCCTTCCTCTAACAGCAGAGTAGGATTTTACCAATGACTTTTGGAGCTTTGCCAAGGGCAGAGAAACATGAACCTTTGCAGTCAGAGTTCACCCGGCAAAATAAATATTAACTAAATAAATTCACTTTAGGCACTTCAATAAAAAAATAGAAAGAGTAGAATTATAACCTCTCTCCTCAGCAACCTTCTTGTCTGTGGATAGAGAGTTTGCTCAGTGGACTTTGTACAAGGTATTCTTTGCTGCCTAATACAAGCTGGAATAGGGAGAGAAGTTAGAGGTAAAATAACAGAATTTCCACTTATATGACTTTTTTTTCCCTCCCACTTCTGCCTAACCTGAACTTCATCCCAGGAGAGACATGGGATAATCAGGTAGAGTTCTTTGAACACATCGACAGTTTATTGAATGAAAACGAACATAACCTCAGCCATGAGAGGGAGCACTGCAGTCACCTGTATTTTTTTCCATCTCTAGAGAACTACACTGAAGCCCAGTTCAAAAACTGGGAAGACAAATGAATTCAAGCCAAAATCAGGAACAAGCAATATAGAATTTCTCGGGTAAGACTCTTATTAAACTTGTTTTTTTTTTCTTTCTAATATATAAGATTAAAAAGGCCACTCAGTAATAAACAAATGTAGATGTGGAATATAAGAATATGTATTCTGAAAAAAATAAATCCACGCGAACCAGGCTGGAGTTGATTCAGCATTCATATTTCAAGATCAATTACTGAGACTTTGAGATGAAATAACAATCATCGCCTCCAACTGTAACAAATACTAGTGCTCCAACCAAACGGTTATAGTTTTGTATTAATTAAATTCTCCATGCTGTATTTGGGGCACAGTTTTTCTTTCCTCAAGAATGATCAATTTCACTACCAGCTCAATTTTAGATGAGACTTTCCATCAGGGCACCCATGTAAGCTGGAAAACAGTATTTTCTTGTCGTTTTTACATTCTCAGTATCGAGCCATAAAATTAATGAGTGTTATTTTGGTTTTCTAGTGGAATACCTTTAATTTTTCAAGAATTTACGTATGAAGGGGGAGTGTCAAGTAGGTCTAGGGTCCACATTACAATTTTTCCTGGCCCTAGAGTCATGACTTTACAGATAGTAACGTCCTCTTCAAGAGGAAGAACAGATTTGTAGACAAAAAAGGTTGTGAAAGGAATGGAAGTAGACTATTCAATGGTAGTTTCTACTGCTACATATTCCGTAATATGATTATTTACTTTAAATGATATATGCATTGCTGTTGTCTTTTAAACTTAAACAATTTGAATGTTTGTTTCATCAAAATTAATTTGTGTAAACAAAGCAATGAAACACAGATTTAAGATGTTAAAATGAAAGCAAGGCCCTAAAGTTTAAGAGAAAAACAAGAGTAGATAGAACATATAAACATACACACACACACACACACACACACACACACACACACATGTATTTCAGATGTCTTGCAATATAAATGACTGTCATTCTGAATATTTCGTTTCCCTCAGTCTCATAGGACATTTTTATAATTTCTGCAATGTTACAATAGAATCACTCCTCTGAGAAATCTCATACTGTGAGAATGAACTGGAGTAATTGAGCTGGCAGATGGTCTTAATATAAGAAATATATTTGATACAACTACCACTTACTTTCTTGACCGATGAAGCTGATAAAAGGCAGAGTAGAACGAAGCATATATGAAGGGAAAGCGTTCAGGCTGCTTAGACACCTGCTGTGGGAGTTGGAGTCAACACAATATAACCTACCTCATTCACTTTGATTAATCTTTTCCTCTGGTGGCATTATTTTATTCTCATTTCATTGTTCAGGGTCTTTACTTCACTGGAGTTATTTTCCATTCTTGTTGATATGAAGTATCAAATCTCATGCTTTATTCTTACTGTGAACAAAGCGCCCCTTGCTCAGTCTTTACCAGTTCACAGGGCCATGATTTCGCATTCACATGTAAAGCTCCATCTCTCGCCAGAGCCCGTTTCAATCACTGTCTTTATTTATTTCTCCCTGCAGGTCCCTCAGCACTTGGCACACGGTAGATGCCCAATAAACATATTTTAAAGTGAACTAGGACTGTTTATTAGTGGT
Organism: Myodes glareolus; assembly: GCF_982192425.1. Taxonomy (NCBI): domain Eukaryota; kingdom Metazoa; phylum Chordata; class Mammalia; order Rodentia; family Cricetidae; genus Myodes; species Myodes glareolus. The sequence continues at coordinate 17,506,894 of NC_142043.1, read as the reverse complement.
AATACCTCCTCATGCGATTTGTAGACTGGAATTATTCTCTAACTATAATTGACTTCTTCCCAGAGCTGATCTTTAAGCACTGAACTGTGCTTGGCAAAGCTGATATGCCAAACACATATAACCTCATTTACCTTAATTAATTACTCTTTCATAGGGTGACCCCTACTTCTGCAAGTACTTCCACTAGCAAAATATAGTTATTGAACTCAGAAATATGAAGATTTAAATTTGGGCTTCCAGAGAGATTAGCTGCGTGATCGTGCATACTTTGCTAAGCGTCTCTGAGGTTACGTTTCCTTACTTGTGGTGATGTGTACCCTCTGGAATACCTTCCCCACAGCATTACCAATGAGCAGTCAGCACAATTCCTGCAGCACAGGACAGCTCACTCAAAGCCATTTAATACTGTTTCCAGCCTTCGCTTTGTCACATGCATGGTGCCCAATTTTCTAATAATATCTATAAAATATTTTATATTATCTTTCATTGATTTAAGCCAAACACATACTCCTAGAAAAGAAACCTATGCTGGACTCCAAAAAGTATTGAAGCATTCAGTTCAAAACTACTAATTAGAACAGTACACATTAAAAGTAAATGTTAAAACTCATGATTCAAATTACTCCTGTGACTTTGTTAACACGTCTACAATAAATTGCTGTTAATTAACATGTCACCAAGGTGAAAGGAATAAGAAACCCAGTCTTCTGATAAGTGATGAAGATAAGGAATGCATGAATTCAGCTGGCTTTTTCTTTGTTTACACAGCCTCACTGTTTAAAGAACCACAGGTTATAGTGAACAAATCATGTACGAGAAGTGATTATTCTATCGTAAATTCCAGGAAGTAATTTGAAGAAACAGCCTGCTATGATTCCTTTGACATAATATTTGCTATTTTTGTTTATTCAGTTATTCATTCTTGGGAAAGATTATTTTTGTCTAATATGTCCAATTTGAGTTTGTTGTTGAACATATGAAGTTGATCTTCACTAAAAAGCACTTTATAGTCTAACGATGAGGGAAAGTTTTAAAGTAAATAAAATGGTGTGGTTGCATATATATGAAAATGCAGTTTACGTTTTTCTCAATTTAACATATGATTTCAGAAACAAAGAATAACATATAGTCCACAAATAGAAACATAGTACTCACATTTATAATTCACATATTATTTTAGTTTAAATGCTTGTTATTTTAAAAATTTTCTCAGTGGGTGGGTTTTATGATTTCTTCAATTCTTAAATACAGATAAATCATTTTCTTACAAGGTCAGCAGAGATATCAGAAATGAGTATATTTTGTGTGCATCTAAAGTTTATACTTTAAAGTCCCTTTTCCCTACGTTGAAGAGAATATTCTTTTACAGTCTAAGGACTCACAAATGCATCACATGTAATAAAAGCATTAGAAGTCATAAGATAGAGGTAGTAGGAAGTATCACAAGCTAAGGTTCCATTGTATTTCTTATTATAGGAAACTCTTCTTACAACGCCTTTTTGAAGGTCAGGGTCATGTCGTTTATTTTGATTTTGCATGATATTAAACTGGCAGTCTAAGAAACTGTGATATATAGGACTCTGCAGAGGGCTGTGATGTCCTGTAGAAGCAAGGTGAAAAGAACCGAGTTTCTTCCAGCTCTAAACCATAGGCCAGTCTCTATATAACACAGGCTATGTCCTATGTCTGTAACAGATTCCTGAGTGATTGATTTATAAAGAGGAACAATCTATTTGCATCTCCAGATTTAGAGGTTTCAATTGCTGCCGCTTGTCTGTGCTTTGGGACCTGTAGTAGATCCCAGCACTTTGAAGGTGGAGGTAGGTGGATGAAAAGTTCAAGGTCGGCTTCAGCTACAGAGCAAATTATGACCAAGGCTATAGGAGGCTGTCTCAAAACACAAACATAAACAAGCAAAGAAACCTCCAAATTTAAAGTTTTTGGTAGACAAACTTTTCATCTCATGTTGTCGGGAAACAGAGAACAATAATACTTTTGAAACAACAACCCTAGAGTGATTCAGACTCTGCTGCGAGGCTCTATACCTGGAATTTCACCTTCCAGTAGAACTCAGTTGAATACTGAGCTGTCGACCCATGCACTCTGAGGAGGCAAACCATAAAGTCCTTCATAATCAGATTTCCCACGTTTGAAATACATGTCAGGAAGCATCTGGCCCCACTTCGATAGTTCCAGGACTGTTACCAATAGCAACCTAGCAAGCTGACCTCCGACACCTCCTCTCTAATAGATAGAACCTTATCAGTTCATCAGTCCCTCTTTGATTCTCTGATCAACTATATATCATGTAATTATTATGATGTCTGCTTAAAAACATGAAGTCCAGAAATTTAGTGAATGGCTTGAAGTGGCAAACATGAAATTCAGAAAACTTACCGGCAGATCTGTGTTCTTCCTCACTGAAATAAATTATCATCCTGGGCAGAGGGTTGCAAAAGTATGATTGTGTACCCAGGTATTCATCAAACTTCCCTCTTCAATCCTGGGCAACCAGGACCTAAATTTACAAAAGACAGAGAGAAACTCGCCTTCCTTTTGGTAGTTAATTGACCTATTGTGGTGCCCTGTTGATTTTGTAGAATCATGTACCACCCCATTTTTTTCTGAAATATTTGCATGACCTTTTAAAATCTCCTTTTAGCATTACAAACTTTTCTTTAGAATGATAGGTTTTTTTTTTTACCCTTTCCTTCCCCCTACATTTATTTTCCCACACATACACAAATGAAATGATTCATTAAAGAACTGTGTATTTTCTACCTTAATTTTATTTCAGATTAGGTAGTGTATCTAGAATCATTTCTTCTATTCTTTAAAGAAAAAGTTTCCTTTCAGTGATTGTTAAGTCTACCATAAATCTCCAGGCAATATTTTCAGGAAATTTTGCTAAACATATTTTGGTATAGTACTGTACACCAAATAAATAAAGGAGTGTGTGTGTCAGTGTGTGTGTCAGTGTGTGTGTGTGTATGTTTGTGTGTGTGTGTGTGTGTGTGATGAGACAAGGACTACCACAGATAGCTTCAAACCTATAATTCTCCTGCCTACGCCTTTCAAGTGCTGACATTACAAGCATACACCATAGTTCCCAGCATTACAATAAATATTTTAAACAAAGAAAATAAGATACTTATTTATAGTAGCTACTTTATTCAAAGATTGTTTCTTAAACTCTAAGAATGTATCTTTTAAAAGTTATGGTTCACACGTTTTAGTGAATAGCAGAAGTTGACAATGAATTTTAATCTTTTTTATGTTTATTGCAGATATATTTTAATCACATTGGAAAAATGAAAGTAATACACATTGAGGCCTTGAAATCTTTAAAAGAAGGCTTCTAGAATGTAAAACGAAGTTGGAATACTGCAGTCTTTCATTGTGACAACAGTGCCACCTAGTGCTGATGCATAACTATAAAGAAAAATCAGCATAAATTTTGACTTTAAATTCTAAATCTCTATTCATACAAAGGTTAAAATTGGACATTTTAAACATCAAGAAAACTGAATAGATTGCTTCAAAATACAAAGAAAATATGTTTAATCCCTCTGATTATTTTAGCATTCAATTATAATTTCTCAGTTGAACTAAAGAAGGAAAGAATTACTTGAAACATAAGAATATAATTGCATCTCTTTGTTTCATCTACTAGAAAAACTAGTTATTAAGTCAATTAAGTGTGGTTAAATTGCATCTTCATTAATTAGAATTAAGGAGATGGGGCCTTTGTGAGTTGATAAACATTTGAATTCTATTCCTTTAAGAATGCAGATTCTGTTGTACAGTTGACTAGATGCATTGCCACAGAGTATGGCTTAATAAACATCCAGAATGACGGGAATTCTTGTGGGTGTCAAACCAGGCATTTAATGCGACTAGGAATTACTTGCTTCATTACGTGGGTGGAACATTATTTTTAAATTCTTCCTAGTAAATCAAAGGAATATAATTCTGTACTTCCTTACAGCCTTTGTTCAAATTGTCTAACGTATCAACTGAGTTACAGATGCATGGACTTTGTATTATAGGAAGCCCTGTAATTTGTCATCTGTCTTTGGCTCTTTCTTAATTTTAAAATGGGCTGTTTTAGAGACTTCATTTCCCAAGTAATATATAAAGTCCTCTAATACAGACACACAAAGTTTGCTTGTTTGTTGGCTTTTGCTCCAAAGGCAGCTACTTCAATGTGAAAGGAGATATGAACCTTAGATATAAGTTAGTCAGGATTTTGACTCTTAAATACTTCAAATAATTCTCCAAAATAACTCAGTTCTAACTTTCTTCGTATATAGAGAATTAGTGATTCACTTTTATAGGAATAAATGCATTTTATAGAGTAAATTGTTCTCTTTTTTTTTTCTCTAAGTTTCCTACTGTGTTGAGAATGAGTTGTTCTGGGGGCAAAAGAGACTGGAAGAAAACAGAATCACAGCACCTATTTCGCTCTTCCTGTTTTGCTTTGCAGCAATGCTTGCCTGTACCCCAGTGACTGAGTAGCCTGGTTGCATTGTGTTTAAAATGATTCATTTCCTAAAGTTTCTAGTTAACACAAAGGATTTTGTTTTATCATAATTGTAAACACTTTACTAACTAAACTTCCTCTGACATAATGTGTTGTAGAACTTATGTTTAGTTTCCCACCAGAGAAACTCTTAAAAGTCAAGAAATAAGCCTCGATGCTTCATTACAGCCTTTGTCCAAATTGTCTAACAATTATGTGACGGTCATGTGCACATGCTCTGCATACAAGCAAGCCCCGGAATCTGTCCTCCCTCATTAGCTCGTCCTAACGACAAACTTTTTATAATATGCATTTCCCGAGTTACATGGAGTATAGTTCATGAGGATGTATCATGGGGTATGGTAAATTAAGTTTGTGTTGCCAACGTTACTCACTCACACTTGTTCTTAATCTTTGCAGGGCTGTGCAGAAGGAAAGGAATGTTTCTTGGAACGCCTTAGCGTCTTTAGAGGGAGCTAACCAGTTACTGTTTCCACTTTCCCATTTCTCCATCTTATTGTGTTAATATAACTTGATGTTCATAACTTTACCAGCCATTTCATACCTGTCACAGACATGGTGGATAGCTTTAGAAGTGCTGGTCCCAATTTCGTGATTTAGGGACATAAGTCTATCACCCACCAAACAGAACACAGTAAGACACTTCAGACAACTTTGCAATACTTTAATCTGAAAGGCATATCAAGAAGACTAGTACTTAGGTATTCTGTAGCTGGGAAAGACACCATGACTAAAAACAACTTGGAGAGAAGAGGATTTATTTCATTTTATGGTTGTGATCCAGCATGAAGGAAAGTCAGGGCAAGAAACTGGAAACAGGAACTGATGTAGAGGCCATGGAGAAATGCTACTTAAGGCTCTTTCCTTATAGTTTTCTCAGGCTGCTTTCTTATACCGTCGTGAACCACAAGCCCAGAGGTGACTCCATACACAGTGGGTTGGCTCCCACTACATCAGTCATAACAAAAAAAAAACAAAAAGCAAAAACCCTAAAGACTTCCTTATAAGATAATTCTATGGAGGAATTGTCTTGTTAAGAGTCCTTCGTCCAAGATGACTTTATTTTCTGTCAACTTGACATAGTAAAGTAGCCATCACAAGGTCCATAAATGTAAATGACATTATCAATATTAAACCTATTGTTTAAGCACTGTGGTATGTTTAAAGGTCAGGAATAAAATCTGGGGTTCATCTGTGTTTTACAGCACTGTCATTATGGAAGTTTATGTGTCCCTGGACAGGATTATTCACCAAATACTTGAGTGATCACTTCACTATAGATCATTGTCTGTGTTTGTATTACAACTGATTAAGGACATAGCCACTACACAGATATAGTTGTCAAACCTATGTCTGGGGGTAGGACAAGCATCTGACATGACAAAACAGTAGCTATGTGCCAAATAGGTAGACAGGCAGTATTTGTTTATATATACTTGAAGAGCCTGGAGAGATTGGTAACCAGGTAAAACATTTGCTGTACAAGTGAGAGAACTGGTGTATAGAACCCCAGAATCTACATAGGTGCTGGGTAGGGAATGACAGCCCATCCTTATTCCCGGAACACAGGAGGCACAGAAAGGGATCATTGGAGCAAGCTCGCTGTCTAAACTAACCAAAAGCATGAGCTCAGGTTGAGAATACTCCAGAATGCACTTTTTGTCACCTTAAATCACCAAATGCATGTACACTTGAATCCAAACTCAACACTCTACACTTAATATGGGATTTCCCTCTGTATGCTATGAATACCATTGGTGAATAAAGAAACTGCCTAGGCCTGTTGATAGGGAAGAACTTAGGTAGGCAGGGAAAACTAAACTGACTGCTGGGAGAAAGAAAGGCAGAGTCAGCAAGAAGTCTTGGAGCCACTGCCTGAGACAGACGTGCTGAAACTTTGCTGGTAGGCCACAGTCTCATGGTGATGCACAGATTAATGGAGATGGGTTAAGTTAACATGTGAGAGTTAGCAAATAAGAAGCTAGAGCAAATGGGCCAGGCAGTAACTTAAATAGTATGGTTTCTATGTGATTATTTCAGGGCTGAGCAGCTGGGGAACGAAACAAGTACCCTCCTTACAACACATGCACATACATATACACTAACACACCATACACACTGATGAGCAAAGAGAGAAAAGAACACAACACCAAAAGATGCCTGTAGGTATGTACTTTTATGGCTCTAAAACACCATGATTGATAAAGAGGAAAGACATTTATTGTTAGAGAAAAACCAAGGGGCTGGGTATCTAAAACAAGTACATATATTTTTATTCACTTTGTATTGGTCAGAAAAGAAATTAGTCAAAATGGGGATAAAGAGACTTTTTTAAAGTCCTTTGGCTATCTTAGGAGATTACTTGATACTTTTTATCCAGAAATATAATGAGCAACAAAAGGCAGTGTATAAGCTAAAGATGGTTTTTTGTTTTGTTATGTTCTTGTTTTTGAGATAGGTTTTCTCTGTAGCTTTGGAGCCTGTCCTAGAAACTAGATCTTGTAGACCAAGCTGGCCTTCAGTTCAGAGATCCCTTTGCCTCTATCTCCCAAGTTCTGGGACTAAAGGCATGTGCCACCAACTCCTGGCTAAAAGATGGCATTTGGGACTCTAAACTCATGGGAAAAAAAAACACAAGGCAATTTTCAAAATATTGAAGATTGGAAAATTAATAGTCAAGTCTAGTGTGAAACTGTCTATAAAATCATAACTCTAAAACCATAACATATATGCCACAGCCAGTTTCTGTCCTAACACCAGAGCCACCATGGTTTTGATGAGGAGCTTCAGGTGTTGGGAAGGGGTGTCTGTTGTCAGGTCATCAGGTAGTCAAGTACACCTGTATTTCTTTTGTCTTTTTTTTTTCACATACCAGTGGGGCTTTATTGGTGGAACTCAGAACCAAGACAAAACCCAGCATGCAGACTGTGAGAGCTAGTACAGGTGCAAGGAGATAGCAACAAGAAGCCTCCCTGGGATTTGCTGCTCAGGGCCCTTTTCCTCCTCTCAGTTCTTCCGGGCAAGTTTGTAGGAACACAGTTCAGCACTTCACAAATTTGATGGCTGACCTCGAAGATCCCCACAGACTCCTGAGCCTTCTCGTCATAGTCTGTCCAGTCCTTCTCTTGCAGATTGATGTCACTGAAGACTGTCCCTGACTCCACACCTTTGGCTGCAAACCCGGCCTGAGGCTGGAAGTCAATTGGTTCAAGGCCATGACATTCAAACTCTACTATTGTCTTGAACTTCTCATTGTCTTCAGCATTGTAAGACTTGATGGTGCTGCTCAAAATTTCAATGGAGTTTTCCAGTGCACACAGTTTGCACTTCTGGACCCTGGAGGCACTGCCATGGGCACCTTTCAACCAACCCCACACTGTCCATCAGTCGGATATATTGCTACTTCTCTGAAATCTCACCACAGTTGCCACATTTCATCTTCAGATACCACCGGAAGTCCTCACCCACTGGCCGAAGGTCGGTGACGTTCTCCAGCATGGCTTTGAGCTGCAGGGCGATTTCCCTCATAGCTGCCTGGTCCACATTATGCCGCTGCGACCTCTCATCTTTTGTCTTTTACTCAGAATTTGAACATGAGATTTAGAGTCAACAGCATCTGGCTACGTTGTGTTTGTAGATTACTATCTGAGTTGCTAAGTTCCTAAATTTGTATATACTCATGATATTCATTTGTTCTTTTTTAAAAGCTGTGTGTGTGTGTGTGTGTGTGTGTGTGTGCTTTCCATAAATATAAGTGTTTATTTTTGTTTCTTTAAAAAGATATGAGGTTGGGATGCCCCGAGTGGCCTGCACCGCCAGAGCAGTGCAGGGTCCCCGGGCAAGCGGCAGAGTCAGGCAGCTGGATGCAGTGGACAGCAGAGTAAATGGACATAAGGCTATACATAAAGCTAAACATTTATTATTTAGAGGAGAGGAAGATATTTATTACTTAAAGAAGAGAAAAACAGAGAGACATAAAGAGAAACATCGGGAGAGACAGAGACACGTGTGTACACACCAAGAGACAGGGGATAGAGAGAGAGCATTAAGATAGTGACCAGGAGGTCAGAAGTGGCTGGGAATGGGCGTGGTTAGTCCTTAAAGGCACCGCAAAGGAATAACAGTTATGAGGGACAGAAGAGGCTCTCAGATACCCTGAAGCTGGAGTTACTGGCAGGTGTGTACTCCCCAGTATGGATGCTGGGAATTGAACTCTGGTTCTCTTCAAGAGTAACAAATGCTCTCTTCCACTGAGACTTTCTCCAATCTAACCATTATCCTTCCAATAAGCACTGTTCCAGTCTTCATTCTGAACCAGGAGCTGTAAAGGCCATGGGGATATGGAAACTTGACTCGAGACCGTGCTTACAAAGAAAAGTCAGAAGTTTAATTCATAACTCAAGCAGAAAGCATTTACATTGTTTGGAGAAGATATAAATGAATATTGGTTGTAATTTTTCATTACCAGGGAAAGGCCCATCTTTCCTTGTTGTAACATGTACTGGGACCTGTTTTGTTAGGGTTTCTGTCCTGCCCAGTTCCCCCAGCTGTTTAACCCCACAGAAAATCACACAGAGATCTCTTTAAGTTATAAAGCTGATTGGCCCATTAGGTCAGGCTTCTTATTAGCTTTTGTAACTTATATTAACCCATTATTCTGATCTATCTTAGCCATGTGGCTCAGTACCTTTTTCAGTGGGGCAGATCACATCCTGCTGCTTCTGGTCTGGGCAAGAGTGGGAGAAATCAGGTTCCTCCTTCCCAGAATTCTGTTCTCATTACATCACTTCTACTTCCTGTCTGGTTTTCCCACCTATACTTCCTGCCTGGCCAATCAGTGTTTATTTAAAGCATGATTGACAGATTACAGACAATTCTCCCACACCGCCTTGTCATTTGTATGCTCCATTAATTGCAATTATTATACATATACAAACAATTTTATTGTTTATATGCAACTATGATGCATTGTGCACACCTATCACACTATCACAATTCACTCCACATAGGTGCTAGAGGCTGAAGATGTGGCTCAGTGACTAGGAGCACTTGGAACTATTGAAGAGGATATGAGTTTGTTTCCCAGTACCCATATCTGACTGTTCGTAACTCTAGTAGGGGATCCAATGCCCTCTTCTACCCTCAGGTAGCCTCTGGGGACAATGTCACATATGTAGCATACATTAACACACACACACACACACACACAGATACAGATAGATATAAATACAAATAAATCTTTTTAAAAAATGATGTCTAGGTTTCCTCTACCCGTCATGTTTTCCCGCATTGTGGGAAGGAAAAGACCAGGAACCTCGGCCCTAAACAAAGAACTACAGGCAACTAAGGAAGTTTACAAGAAGAGAAATAATCTTCCCCTGGGACAAACACACCAACTGTTATCCAATGGCAAATGGTCAAAATATACAAGTAACATTATATAGGCTGAGCAGGCTGTACTTATGTATTTAGGGAAGTTAGATATACATACATATGTGTGTATACATTATTAATGACAAATGAGGTTGTGAAATTGAAAGAACACAAGGAGGATTTTATGGAAGGAATTGAAGAAAGGAAAGAGTAATGTACTTATGTTATACTATCAAAAACTAAAAGATATGATTTCAAAAAGATGCACAAATACTATCCATACTCCAATAAAAAGGATTTATAAGTATTTTAGAAATAAGTTACAGCAAATAAATTTCACTTCCTATGCCTAAATATTCCTGACTTTTCTTACTTTTGCATCTGAACCTCACATCTTTATTTTTAATCAAAACTATTTTGAGTAAAGTATTTCTTAAATATCTTCTAACACCTAAAGGATTGTGTGTGTGTGTGTGTGTGTGTGTGTGTGTGTGTGTGTGTGTACTTACATATGTACTAGGTAGACATATAAAACTATCCATAAAAACTGATAATAAGGGAACAGGTTATTACATGCAAAGAATATTGAAAGAGAAAAAAAGGATTCTAAGAATTGGAAAATTAAATTGAGAAAAATAGTTACTGAAAGGGATGTATGATTAACTCTCTAAACCATGTGATTGTTTTATACTAAAGTAATTTTTATATAGGCCAGGTCACAGAAAACTTAAATTTTTACATAATTTAATGAATTCTATTTTCTTGTTATCTAGACAGAACAGAATAATGTTCCTTACATGAAAATGGGAGAAAACATCTTTTGCTTTTTCTGGGTGAAGTTGTCTTCCTTCCTGAGACTTTCACTCAGAATCTACACAGAAATGCTGCACCATCCCAGGGGGAATCCAAGTATATCTCAAAACAGATAAGGTCTTCTGAGTAAATTGAGAACGTGGGGGGAGGGAAAGGCGAAAGAGGAGAGGGATAGGAGAAAGGGAAGGAGAACACAAGGGAACAGAATGGTGGAGTTGGGGGAAAAACAGAGAGGGAGAACAAGTAAAGAGATATCTTAATTGAAGATTACCTAGAAACCTGGTGCTAGGCAAATTGCCGGGAATCCACAAGGATGACCTCAACTAAGAAACTAAGCAATAGTGGAAAGGGCGCCTGAACTTCTTTCCCCTGTAATCAGATTTTGACTACCTTAATTTTCATCATAGAAGCTTCATCCAGTAGCTGGTGATTTCAGGTATAGAGATTCACATCTAACTAAGCATTGGATCAAGCACCCAGAGTTCAAGAATGAAAGGGATGAACAATGATATGAGAAAAGGGGGCAAAACCATGATGTTGGGGAACCCACAGAAACAGCTGACCCAAGCTTCTGAGAACTCATTGACTATGTACTGTCAGCTGGGGAACCTGTATAATACTGAACTAGGCCCTCTCAGTGTGGGTGACTATTGTGTGACTTGGGCAGTTTGTGGGTCATCTGGCAGTGGGATCAGGATTTATCCCTAGTGTATGAACTGGCTTTTTGGAGCCCATTCCCTGTGAGGGATACCTTGCTCAGCCTTGATACAGGGAGAGGAACTTGGTCCTGCCTCAATGTGATATGACAGATTTTGTTGATTCACCATGGGAGGTCTTGCCCTCTCTGAAGGGTGAATAAGGGTAGGGTGGGGAAAAGTGGGTGAATGGGAGGAGGGGAGGGAAAAGAAGTGAGATTAGTATGTAAAATAAAAAATCTTTTAAAAAATAAAAAGAAATGCTGCACCATGAATGGCATCCCCACACAGCTCAACATTATGAGCTCTTGCAAGCTACAAGGAGAGTAAATATTTGGGATACCTAATATCCCTTGAGTCAGGATGGAACATTAGTCTGCACCATTCTGAATCAATCTTTCTTTTCCACCTTCATTTATTTCTCATTTAAATATATCTCTGAAGGTTTTAATGCTTTAGAGCATTTATTAGAACAGAAAAGAGAGACTGATGCTGCAATGAGTTACCTCAAAAAGGGTTAGCTGAGTAGGGTGATAGTGGCACACACCTTTATTCCCAAACCCATTTTGTATAATTAAAAATAGAATTTCTCTGTTTTTGTTCAGTTGAAAATGAAGATTTTAACTTTAACATAGTAAAACAGTTATTTAGTAAAATACAGTTATCGAGTAAGAATTACAGTTACATTATCCATTCTGTTTTTTATTTGGCAAAATTAGAGAAAGTACTCTATCTATCTTGCCTCTCTGAATCTAAAATTTTATACCTAATTTAATTTCTTTTTTTCATAACTAAGGAAAACTATAGCTATAACTATCTAGTCTTCTGTGAAATCAAAGACCCCCTCCCCAGAAGGGTGAAATATTTCCTAATGACAGGGACATTTGACAACCTGGATAATCACCCTAGGTTCCTTCACAACACTGAACTCTGACTTAAAAGCCTGGTATATCTTACAGACATTTATGAGAGCAGGGAACTTTAAAGGTCTGTCCTACCTTGCCTTGACAAAATTTGGCAGTTACCTTATTTTGCCTCCCGATGGTCCAGTTTGGAAAGTACCTGTCAGTAACTGAGACAATGGCAGTGTCTTTGCTCATATGGCTAGCTTTTGGCATAAAGAAAACAAACTCCGTATGGAGTTTCTTCGATGCCCATCATCTTCTCTTAAGTAGATTGGTGCTGCTAGGAGCAGGCATGTCTCTATGTCATGAAAAGTCTTAGGTTATAAAATATTTTAATGACATATTTTTTAGTCTTTGATGTGTTCAAAGATCATCTATCTAATTATAACTGATTATTACCTTGAAAACATACCCAACATCACTATAAGTTTTATCATTATAGATGACTACTAATCTGTATTTCTTAATTAAACATTACAATTTTATATGAACTGCATAAACACCATACCCTAAATAAGAGTAGAAATATACATACTGTATAAGAAAATTTACTTTAAATTTGTATCAATTTATTAAAATACATATCAATGTAAAATATTTTTTAAGACTAGTGGTTGTTCTAAAGTAGACACAACAATCCATGTTTTTATTTCATTATTTCTGTACTATAGCCCTCCTCTTTCTTTTCTCTGAATCTAATCTCCTTTGTTTGTTTTTTTCTGACTATGATCAATAACAATTTGCAACCAACTCCCCTTAAACAATGACAAGCTCATCACTCCAAATGACCAAAAAAAAAAAAAATCTATCCCACCTCTTAGGAATGTGGATGTTGTGTTATCTAGTCTTCTTCCTGTTTTCTGTAGCCTCTGGAATCTTTGGGGGACCTGAAAAAATTAGGATACTGATGAATTCTTGGCTAGAATAGTCTGTGAATTTAGACTATGTCAGCCAGCAGCCTTGAAGTTGTTCTGGATGTAGAACTCTGAGGAAAGTACAACAGACGCAGTCTGAGAGGCTAGATCACCTAGGTCACCATTTTTTTTGTGTGTGTGTCTGGTCCCCTGGCTTGAAAACACTTAAACTTTTAAAAGTAACATACATATTTGCGCTAACACAGTATGAAATGTGTGGTGTGCACAAGTCAGTTAAAGATGACATTTTGTTTTATATTTGAGCAAGTAAAACATACATCATGTGCTTTGAAGTTCTTCTAGGTTTATTTTTATGTCAGCAACTAGGATTTCACGTGATCTTACCCTATTGAACTTAATTTTCCTTAACCCAGAATAAATCCACATCTTCTCATTTCCTGTGGAAATAAAAGCATAACCTCTTTCCCAAAGCAATGTACCTTTTGACTTAAACTTTGAAGTGAAGACATTTTCAAAATATGTAGGTTGGTTTAATCTAGCAGTCCTCACAATCCAGTTTGCCTAGCAACCAAAAAAATCAAGGACAATATAACATACAGGATCCAGACTCTCTGTGTATTTTTAATCTTTGTGTGTGTGTGTGTGTGTGTGTGTGTGTGTGTGTGTGTTTATTTTATGTTACTACTTTACTACCTTTTTAGGATTTTATTATTTTAAAACTATATATATACAAATTATTGTCTGTATCTTCCTTTTCTCTCCCAAGCCTATGTGTATTTTTAAACATACTGTTACCCATTTAGAGGGTTTATTTTTTTCATGTGAATTTATCTTTTATTGAACATTTGTAAACTTTCTGGCTCCATTAGCAAGACTAAAACTGCTGTGTAACTTAGAGCATGGCAAACTGGTGGCTGACTCCTCCCCCATGGTTCCCTGAGATCCTAGAGTGATGTTGAGGGCACATTTACCACCAGGGATTCCTTTGAATCACAAAAACTCTGAGAAGTTTCTGGGTCTATGCAGTCACTGAAAAGCATGTTGCTTGCTACTGATAAACAGTTTTTTTTTTAAGTATTTGGCAACAGGACTTTGCAAAAGAGCTATTTTTGCCCATAGCATCCAGTCAGGAAGCCTTCTTTTTAAGGAGCAGTCCCTCTGCTCATTGTCAGCAGAGTCCACCCAAGAAAATGTGACCACCAAAATTCCATGACTAACTCTGTTCTTGTGTGGCTACAATTCTTTTTTAAAGCTTTGTCAGGTTTCATGTGGAAGTTTCGGTCCCAAATTGGGTGCACTTTGTAGACAGAGTTTTCCTGTCCTGACCACCCACTCCCAAATAACCAGCAGCCATTTCTCAAATAATTGACTCAGAGACTTAAAATAAATTGAAAATGTTTTACTGATAGCTCAGGCTTTTTACTAACTAGCTCTTACAACTTAATTTATTTCTATTAATCTATGTGCTGTTCGGACACTCATGTGTTTTACCTCTAACCAATTTTAAGTGTCTGACTCCTTCCTCTGGGTGGCAACTCCTCTGACTCTACCCTTCTTGATCCCAGCATCCTCTTAGTCTGGTTTTCCTACCTAACCTCCTCCTGTCCAGTTATACACAAATGAGCTCTTTATTAGACAATGAGGGTAATACATATTCATAGTGTACAAAAAGATTCTTCCACACCAACCATTTCCTCCTGTGTTACTGGAGAAGATAGATGCTCTGACCCCAGAATTATGCAGCTTTATAATACATATTTAATTAACAATACAAAACAGTAGTGTTTCTTCAAAATAAATGAAAGACAGCTACAAAAAATGAGTTGGCGAAGTGGGTCACGGTTTTAGCACATGCCATCCCAGAGTATGAGGACCATAGTTCAGATACCCAGAACCTACTCTTTAGAGAAGCTGGGGTTTTCTTGTATTTCAAGAGGAGGCTGTTAGACATAGCAGGAAGATAAAATGGAATCACATGAACAGAACTGAAGGTGTAATAAGAACACAAAACCTGTAGGAAGCATTGTTGAGATGATGGTGGGGGGCCTGAGCAGTGGAAGAATGGAGTGGTCATGGCAAGTGATTGATGAAGACTTTGAAAAAAAAAGGCAGTTTTAAAGACAGAGTTCTGAGATCTTTAGGGGCAAATGCCTTTTGCCAATCTAGACGGTGTTGTCAAATCAGCAACTACATATAGTGAGTGTATAGGAAGAATTCAGGGGAGGTGTTTTATTTTTCTTTTAAAGTTTGTAAATTCATTACTATTATTAAAAGATAACTAGCTTCAAAAATATCACTGAAGTACAGAGCAAAGATGAAGCAAATTTACCTACACTGGACCCTATCACACAGCAGAACTAAGAAGACCTTAAGACAAAGAAGAGGAGAAAAACAAAGGCTTTGGAGAAGGGGTGAATTCTGCTCCAATAGCTGGATCAGAAAGACAACAGCATTGCTCTTTTAATGAAGTAATCTAATTTTATGAGAATAAGTGAAATTTTTTCCCAGTGAAGATTTTGAGCATGCTGGTGCACCTTCTCTAATTCATGGAGAGATGATAAACAGAAAAGAGTTCCTGTGGGAAACTTTTGAAATTTGTGTCAAATACCTTTTTTTAAAAAAAAATTGATGATCTGACATCCTTGAAAACCTCAATTTAAAAAATATTAATTTTCAGGTGATAAAAATTAGGAATTATTCTTCATGACTATTTAAAGTATGTTCTGAAACTTTCAGGTTACAAGAAGTACAAAAGCTATCAGAGTTTAGCTTCTACGTAATTTTTTTCTAGAAATACTTTAGTAGTGTAGCAATAATCTGTAAAATTTTACTAATCATGTATAAGAAATGTGGACAGTGCATGTTTTATGGTAATTTCTTCAAAGCCTGGTTATATAATACAGTTGGCATCCTTATCATCAAACCACTTCTGAAGATGCTGTTTTTATACATGGATCTTGTCGCTCGTGAACTAGTAAAATATTGTTTTGTGCTCTCGCTGCCATTAAGTGGTTGACAGATTTGGAAATAGGATGTAACAAGATGCCTGTAGTTATCTAAGCCAGGTTTTTCCTCTTCTACAAAATATCAAATCAGCTGTTGTATGAGTGCTCATCAGATTGTGTGCATGGTGGAATAAAGTTTGAAATGAATGCCCTGAGCCTCCCATTGTATAATTGGTACAGATATGCAGCACACATTCATAAAACTGGCTCATTCTGTAAAACATGACACAAATGTGATTTTAGGAAGAGAAGAAAATTCATTGGCCTGAAAACAATTTCTTCTGAGCCCTGGATCATTTGTCATGGTTTAGGGAGATATGCAACTAAAGTGTTAAAGGCAACTTGCACCTTCCTAGATGAGATGTTACCTTAAGTTGGAGATGAAAATGACAAAATGAGATTCCATTTGGAAAAAAAAACCCCACACATTTGGCATGTAGTAGACAGTTGAGAAGAAAAAAATACAGAAATTTATATTGTCAAAGGACTTTGTTACTGGAAGATGGACAGTTTATGGAATGATCTCACAATCAGTTGGCTACGTAATATTGAGTCTGATAAGACAAATGTTACTTAGAGACGCAGACACAGTTATCAGCAGGTGTACTGGGAAAGTGGTAGACTCCCCTTTAGTGACAGAGAGATTCCATTGTACTCTCCCATTTGCCTACAGACATCTCATTTTGCAAGCAACTAGACAAATTAGGAAGCTATGAGATGAAATTTAATGTGAGGATTAAGAGAATGACGAACAGGCATCCTGGAAACATCAGGCAATCAGACGCAAACGTAAAACTCTAAGTAAGCAACAGTACAGTGTGAATCTCACTACCATGACTGAACGGAGGTAGAAAATATCAGTGGCTGAAAATGGAGTCAAGAATCTGAAACATTTATTTGTTTTCCTTCTAACTGATCTTGCCATCACTCATTTATCTTACCAGAGGAAATGCACAATATACAGAGCTTGATTCTTTTGAGACCTGTGCGAAATCCATTCTTCTTTTAGCAGTGTTTGTGAAGCAGAAGACTGTTAAAACTTTCCCAAGAGATGAAAGGCAATGCCCAGTATATCTCATGATCTACAATTAATAATTGAATTATTCTAATAGTGTTTTAACTTCACATATGTGAAATATATAGTGTGTTTAAAGTACCTAACAGACACATAAGACCACACCTGTGTAAAAGATTCTGCAAGACTCATTGATTAATCATACCTTCAAGGTTGTGGAGATTTGGAATATTCAGATCCATCCAGAGACACATCACTTAGAGTTGTCCTTAGGTATTTATCACTATACTCCAGTAAGGAACCAAACTGGCTATTGACTTGTGCACTAACTGACTTAGTTCTCACTTCCAGCTTAATACATTATTGAACAGACCACAGCCCAAGAACAACATCAGAATATGACTCAGAATCACAGGAATGAATGTTCTCATAATTTGAAGATGAGGAGTGATTATGGATGTTTCAGTTTTCATATATCAAAACCTTCTGGCAGAAAAAAAAGCGAGGCAGTGGTGTTGCATGCCTTTAATCCCAACACTCAGGAGGCAGAGGCAGGTAGATCTCTATAAGTTCAAGGTCAGCCTGGTCTACAAGAGCTAGTTCCAGAACAGGCTCCAAAGCTACAGAGAAACCTTGTCTCAAAAAAATAAAATGAAAAAAAATCTTGCACTGTGCCTGAAAGTGTGCTTCAATTATTTCTCACAGCCTGAAATGATCAATGCCATTATATGACATAGTTATGGAAGTCAAATGAGCAAACCAACACAGCGACAGCCGAGTCTATATTAGCAGTAATGGAGTTGCTATTTTCCATCCTAGAAGACATGGTTAGTCACCAAAGACGCACCTGAGATTCTATCTCCACTCTCTGATTCCATGACTTTTTCTGATCGTGTCAGATGCTAGAATATGTAGGAGGTGTAGAGTAGACTGGACTTGTGAATCCGATGACTTCACGAGTCATCATTACTGATGAAGTAAGACTTTTTGGTAGTGTGTTATTTTTGAATTAGTAGTGGCTCTGTAACTCCTTGACCATGCTTCTATAAGTAGCCCCAATCAACCTTTTGAATTACCAACTTGGTTTTGAAAGATATCGTTCCTTTGTTTTCTTGGTGTTCTACTTGGCACAAATAGATGTTTCTCTATTTCACTTCAGGAAAAGTAATACACACCAACACACAATGATTTCAAAGAAATAGAATCTATTAATACAAAGGGGTATAGTTTTGGAAACCCATGTGGGCAGTAAAAAGTCAAAGCACAGGGCACTTAGAAAAGATAAGAGAAAGTGACAACTTAGAAATCAGAGGCAAGATATAAATATGATTCATAAATGAGAGGATTGTGAAATATGCCTGAAAAGTCACTGAAGACACAAATATCTTAGATCCGTACTGAATCAGCAACACAGTGGGGGCTACACATAAAAAGATTAACGAGAATTGTTTTCATTGTTAGTAACTACTTCATTTAAAATAGAAGTGACATAAGCTACATTACTTTTGTGTTATCTGTTCTAAAGAGTTCCTGTTTACCTACGGCTTTCCTTTATTTCAACAGATTTAAAATCATGCTATTTTTACCTTAGAGTTCCTGGAGTAGCATGCAGTTAAATTATACAGTATAGCCAAGTGTTTTGAAATTATTGAATTTTTAAAATTGATAGAATTATTAAACTGCCAACTGCCTGAAAACAAGACTCAATACAGCCTTAAGAACAAGGTTTGGATATTGAACAAGAAAATATACAGGGTCAAATATTCCATATCTGCAACTTGAAAAAACACATTGAGAGTTCTTTTATTGCATTCTGGCTTTTCATTCATTCAACAAAAGCAGTGCAAGCTTAAGAAGGGACAGAAAATAATCTATTAAGTTTATTTATTATCTCAGTATCACTCAAAGTAAATATTTAAAATTAGGACTTTTATCCCTAAAGTGTAAAGGACTTTCATTATTTGCTCATTTGTAAGATGGAGACCTGCTTTAATTTTAGCCTAGAAAAGATATGAAGATACAGCTTTCCCTGCTACTTTTCTTTAATCACACAGGGAAATCCAGTTGTTCTTGGTTATTCCAAATGAATAAGAAGTATGTTTAGACCTTCACTTGTTCTTACTTAGGAACATTACCAGAGCTTTCTAGCAGAAGTCCAGGCAGTTGTAGCTCCATCAAACTACTCAAGGCTAATGATACCAACAGCCAATCAAAGAAATTAGTAACAGTGAAAAGCAGAGGCATGAGTTTCAGTCAGCATGATCATATTAGAATGAGAAATAAATAAAGGGCCCAGTGATCTTTAAGTCCATATTCATGGTATTGGCATGAACTTCAGATGTAGACAGAGATAGATTTGGTATAGAAAAGATAAGAGGCACACATGATTCATTTGTTCTTGTCAATGTTTTGATTGCTGACTCAGGTCTAGTTTAGAAGGTGGTGCTGAGAAGTTGTCTTCACTCTCATCACTTGAGTGGGGCAATCTGATTCTCACAAAATGTTTGCTTTTGCTCCAGGTTGTCACTAATCATAGAAAATTAACCCCTTTTTGAAACAATCTATTTGGCAAGCTGACAGTTGCTTGGAGGTACTTTGAGATCCATGTCACAAAGTTACTTATCTATTAATCTAGTTTCTGGAATTCAAGATGACCAAAAAGGAAAGATCAAGCAGATACATATAGAGATAAAGTGAGAAAATAGGAAATTAGTTAGGCCAGTGACTCTGTGTGTGTGTATTTGTATATGTGGACCACTATACATATTAAATTTTTTTGTACTTTGTCTTCATGATGTTTTCTTTTACTTCATAACTCCTAGAGCAGAATTTTTCTTTCTTAAATACACATACATAAATATTTTCATTTTTTTCTCAATTTCCTCCGTTTTTTTTTGGTTTTTAGAGAGATATCTGTTTGTGTGTGATTCTCCTCTTCTAGATTCTTCTTCTATGTAGACTGCATTTCCCAACATTGCAGTAGAATTGGTCTTCTTGCGGTTACCAGTGCCTAGAGTCGACTTTTGTTCTTGTCTTTATGTTAAGTTCCACATTTTAGTCTATCTGCAAATTCGTTTGGTACAAGAGGGGGATCACACATCACCTCCCTTTTTCTGTTAAAATAAAAAGGAAAGTTTTAACTTTAGCATATTAAAATTACGTATATCAAAACATTTATCAAGCAATAATTGCAGTTACAATATTTATATCTACTTTATCTTTTATCATAACTATATTACAGGAAAACTATAATAATAACTATCTATTCTTCAATTCCATCAAAGACGCTGGAAGAATATAATATTACCCAAATAAGAAAATTCCAAAACTCTAGAATTGACAGAGACATCTTGTTGCCTGGACAGTTATCCAAAGTTTTTCTGTACCATTGTGGCATCCATCTTCAGCCTACAGTCCCATAGTATTCAGCAAACTTTTCCACGAAACAGGAAGATTCAAAGACAGTTCCACCTATATTGGTAGTTTGTCAGTCACATTTTTCTGAGTTCTGCAATGTCTAGCAGACTCTTTCATAAAGCAGGAACCCTGAAAGATTATTTCACCTTTAGGTAAGTTTAGTAGTCATTTCTCTGTGGGTCCTGCATGTCAAGTTTATCCAACAGTCCAGGCAAGAACAATTTCTTGTCCAAATGACTAGCAAATTCCGTAAGGAGCCTCTTTGATGCCCATCTTTTTAACATAATTGGTGCTGCGAGGAGCAGATGTGTCTCATTGTCACAATAAGTCCTAAATTCTTAAAGTAATTTAAATGTCATATTCTAAAGGTCTTTGAAAAATTTGAAGATTATCTAACTGAAATAAGCACATGGAAAATTTTAAGAAACTTTGCTTGATCAGGAGCTGGCTAGGGCACTGGGTTCAAGATATTTTGAAACATCAAGATCTAGTCGAAAACAAGAACCTCTGCAAAAGTATAAAACACGAAATGTTCCTAGCAGCTAGCCACCCATTGACCCCCAGCTTTGTGGTCTAGACAGAAGCAGGAGTAACAGCTCATGGGGAGGGCAGGGGGCATGTACAGGAACAGAAGTAGATGCTTAAAGGAAGAAGAGGGTATGCATACAGGGTCTATACCCTATATTCAGCAAAACTAACCCCCTTGACCCTAAGTACACCTGACTTGTGAAGTTTGCCTATACATGTTAACCCCAAATGAGAAACAGGAGCTTTCCCTATGTGCTGCTTTGTATTTAGTGGACAGCTCCCAGCTAGCTGACAAAAGAAATAAACCTTGCTTTTGCATTCTGGACTTGACTGGATTCTGGTGGTGTCTCTCTGGAGGTCTCAACTTGGTCACAAAAAAATATCTCTATATATCTAGAAAATATAACGTAACTACAAGCTTGACTATTACAGACAATTATCTATTAACTTATATTTCTTAATTATACATTACATTTTTAAATGAGCTGCACAAACACATACCTTGATCAAGAGCAGAAATACACATATAAAAAATTGACCGTAAATTTTTATCAATAAACTAAGGTTCATACCAAACCAAATCTCTGTAGCATATCCCCCTTTAAGTGTAAAGAAATATTTACAAACAATATTTGGGAATTTTGGGGTAGTTCTCTAGACACTGTTAATTAGGTCTTCCATGGTGTATCCTGTGTTCTAGGTTCATCTCAGTCAACAGTTAGGAGAAGTAACTTTTGGGGGCTGTCCATGACAACATTTCAGGCGGTCTTGGTCCATCAAACTATATTAGTCTGGAAGCATTCCACAGGTTTTCATCCTCTGTAGAAACAAAAGAAACTCTTTTTCAAAGCAACATATTTTTAGACTCAAATTCTGAAGTCAGAATACCTTTATCAAGATACATGCTGGTTTAACTTAGCAGGCCATACAGTAAAATATCTCTCTGTACTTAGCTTCTTCACAGTCAAAAAATGCAAAGAAAACACAATAATATACACAATTCAGACTTTTATTGTATATTCCATCTTTGCATGGCTTTTCTTGCTCAATTACATTTTAATCTATGACTGTCTGTACTCTGTCTCTTTAAATAATTTGTTTTTTATTTTAAAACCATTCATTTTTATGACTCTCTATACTCTTTATCTTCTCTCTCCCAAGCCTACACCCACATACATTTTTAAAACACACTGTGTCTTATAGAGGTCTTTTTCATTTGAATTTTTCTTTATTGTGTATCTATAATTATTTACTATTGCAGAGCACTTCTCAAAATGTTAAGCACTATTAAAAACTTAATCAGTGCCATTGCTAGGGGAAATACAGCACTTCCTGTTTGTCCTGCTTATTCCAACATGGCAGAGCTATTTGGTGCCTCTGAGAGCCATGCTCACAGCCCCATTTTTAAGCACACAGTCCATCTATGTCAAGCAACCATTAAGCAAGTTGTAGCACTCTGCTCACAAACACTATTTAAATGCTCAGTCCCCTGAAAGAGCCAGAGGTCATCCTGTCTGCATGGCCCAGAAAGCCAGCATGTTAAAACCACATGGCTTTTTTTCCCTGCTACTGCTGAATCAGGAAACCCTCTCTTAAAGGAGCTGCAGCATGCTGCCAGCAAACAGCAAGAAGCTGTGTTAAATTCTGTATTTTAAGTGTCTAGAATTCCTTTCCAAACTCTCTCAGGTGTTAAGTAGATTTTAGTTAGTCATGTTGGGTGCCAATTTGTTGGAGGAAGGTCACTAGTTAGTTCCTCACTGCCCAGTCCTAAAATAACCACACAGAAACTGTATTAATTAAATCACTACTTGAACCATTAGTTCTAGCTTATTATTGGCTAACTCTTACATTTAATTTAACCCATCTCCATTAATCTGTGCATCACCATGAGGTCATGGCCTACCAGCAAAGTTTCAGCATGTTTGTCTCTGGCAGTGGCTCCATGGCTACCCCCTGACTCCACCCTCCTTTTTCTCAGCATTCAATTTAGATTTTTTTCTGCCCACCAATATTCCCTGTGCAGGCCCAAGACAGTTTCTTTATTAACTAGTGGTATTCACAGCATCGAGAGGAGAATCACATATTATACCATGATGGGGAAATCGACAGAGACAGCTAACCTGAGCTCATAGGTGTTCATGGACTCTAGACTGACAGCTGAGAGCCTGCGTGGAATTAAACTAGGCCCTCTGCACGTGGGTGACAGTTGTGAAACCTGGTCTTTTTGACCTGGCAGTGAGACCAGGATCTATCCCTAGTGCCTGAACTAGCTTTTTTGAGCCTATTCCCTATGGTGGGATGCCTTGTTCAGTCTTGATGCAGTGGGGAGGGGCTTGGTCCAGCCTCAACTTAATGTGCCAGACTTTATTTACTCGCTGTGAGAGGTCTTACTCTTTCTGAGGAGTAAACGGGGGTGAGTTGGGGGGAAGAAGGTGGTACGGGAGGATTATCTGTATTCTGTCAATCATATTTTAATAAAACGCTGATTGGCCAGGCAGGCAGTATAGGCAGGAAAGCCAGACAGGAAGTAGAGGTGGAGCAAAGAGACTGGGAGTATTCTAGGAAGTAGGAAGCTCCCTCTGCCATTCCTGCCCAGATCACTGAAGAAGCAACATGTGAACTGACAGATGAAAAAGGTACCAAGCCATACGGCTAACATAGATAAGGATAATGGGGTAATATGTGTTACAAGGACTAATAAGAAGCCTGACATATTGGGCCAATCAGCTTTATAACTTATAGAGATCTCTGTGTGATTGATTCTCTGGGACTTGCAGGTTGTGGGGTACCGGGTGGGACAGAGACCCCAACAAACAGGCCCCTTCATGTTATAAGAAGGGGGGAAGTGAAAGGAAAGGAGAGAGGAAGAACTGTGGTTGGTATGTAAAATGAATAAAAAAATTAAAAAAGCACTGCAGAAAACAACTGGAGAATGTTTTCAAAAATGTGGAGTGGATATTCAATAGTGTGAAAGCATCCTGTGAGAAGATATCAACTATAAGGAGTTCCTCAACTTCCTCCTTGGTGTTCTTTCTTTCTCTCTCTCCCCCCACCCACCTTTCCTCTCTCTCCCTCTCTCTTTTTAATATATGGGAATAGCTGGATTTGGTCTCAACAGACAGACATAAGTAACTGGGTTTCTCAATGACAAGATAATAAAATGTCAACCAGAGGGTTGGGACTAGAAAGACAATTGCATATGATACAAAGAGATGGGACAGCAATAGACAGTGGTGGTGTTGGAGACAGGAGGTGACACAGGAGGCTATGATTCTTGTCAATGCTCTGGAATGTTAGACTCTCACAGATAACTTAGTAGATATACGAGACAATTTTTTTATTATATTCACAGTTACCAAAGCCAACTTTCAAGATCTGATGCAGTAAAAAAATATATATATGGTAAAGGCAAGAATGAAAATCCTAGGAAGGGGTAGGGATGCTTAAGAGAACTCGTGATTCTTTTTAGAACTTCTGTCATGGAGGTAAACTGTTCAAATGAACTCAGAAAGGCTCCCTCCTCACTCATCTTTCAATTTATACATTATTGTCCAACACATCTCTGCTTATATCATATCGTATCTATTTTGCCCATATAGGGTGTAAATATTCTAAATGCTGTAAAGAGGAAAAAGCACTCGCTTGCAATGACTGAAACCATTTGGGATTAACTTTGAGTAGAAATGGGGATCCAAGTGTAACTGTGGTACAACTGGGTTTCTTTGGTTCTTCCTTAGAGATGTGCAAGATTATAGTGATGCTCCACATGTCCAGTGCATTTTCGGTTGTCACACTCTCAACTCTATCTCAGTAGTTGCACTAGGAACTGTATTCCAGATCACATTCTTTCCACACAGGAAAAATCATAGTCTAGTATTCTGACTGCCCTACTAAGAGAGACCCAGGTTCTGCAAGGTTCATGGAAACAGTAGCAGTGTTTGCTTTCTTTGCACTGGGATGGTATCAACATATTTAGTTATCAACATAACAACTTTATGTAATGAATGGGATTCTCATTACATGAAAAACAAACTCCACAATTCATATTGCATCATGAGGATTGCCAAAGAATAAAGGAGATGGATGAGGAGGATGGAGTAAAAGAGAAAAAGAAGAGGAAGCAGGCAGAGCAGGAAGAGATTTCTGAAGGCTGAAATCCAAACACAAGGATTTATAGCTTTGCCAGTGAAGTCCAACCCTCTTCCCACAGACTCAGCAGGTTAATGGAAACAGAAGATGTCTCTACCTGTGAGTACTGGAAACTATGACGTCATGCCACGCTGTTTAAATGCATCACACCGACTTTTGCCATCAGAAGGCATTTCTTCCTTCAAGCTTGGAATCAGAACTTACTCAAGGAGGCTGAGATTTGAATCATTCTGCTTCTTGGTAACAGACTAGAGAAAGGTCTCCCAGGGCTTGCCTAGGATTTCCCCTCAAATATAGTCTTAACTGTCAATTTGACTTGTTGATATTCTCTCTTTTCACACAAACTAAAGAGAGTCTGGCTTAGATTCCAACAGTTAGCAAAACACCATCATTGGTGGTGGACCACTGTGTACTGACCTTTCTCTCTACTTCTATAACCCCAAAGTGTTGTTAAGTTACTATCTGCCTGCTAGTTCTGTTGATAAGTGGGAAAAAGACACAGAGAGACAATGAATAATTTGTTCAAGGTGACAAAAATTGGCCAATGACAAGGATGATCTTCAAACGGCAAGTTCAGCTCTGACCAATGTTCTATTGTATTTTACTTCTTCTCAGGAGAATTTCCAAACACAATTTACTCCGAACCAAGAAATGGATTGGCCGTTTGAACAAATGCCTATATCCTCATCTCTGGCAAAGTTAAACTCCAAGGGCAAAGCATGCATTAAGTACCTTAGTAAGAGAAGAATTTCCTTCTGCTTCCAAAGAATTGACTTATTTTTAGGGGAACAAGGATTATAGCAGTACAGGTTAGGCACTGTTTGAGGATTTTATGATTTTTGTACGAACCTCCAAGCATTTGGAAGACACAGTTGCCCCATTTGACACTGTCTGTTTCACTCCTTGTGAAACTCACTAGATTCATTATATTATCCCACAAATCAATTCAGGCTGATGTTCAGCAGCCCCATTTTCACCTTGTCTCTGCTTCTCGATAAGGCCCCGGATGCCCTTTGTTTGGCTCTGTTGCTGTGGAGGGAGGGGTAGAATTCTGCCCACCTGTGCTGGTGTCCTTAGGAGGCTACCCAGAGGTTCCTCTGTCACCACAGCCTCAGGCTGACACTCACAGAATAATAGACAGTGCTGGTCCAGGACCCGCGAAAGCACTCCAATTCTCATGTCAACTGTGTCTGAATTGCTTTCTTTAAAACAGAGATCTGTGACAGATCTCACCACGGACCTCTGATTAGCCAGATGACATGTAGATAGGATTTCAGGTCCTACTACAGAGAGTGAAACTGCAGGGTCTGTCACCGCTCTTCTCTTCGCGAAGCAACTTCTTCATCCAGAGGTGTCAGGAGGGCAAATCTCTAACAAAGGAAGTGCAGAGAGAGCAATTGCTGAGCCCACCACACTGCAGAAGAGACGGAGGCAGGAACAGATGTGACAGGGACAAAGCAGGGCTGCAGCTGTGACCTAGAAGCCCTGCACAGCTCACAAAGGCTTCACAGAGTGCCCAGTGCCCTAGGCAGGATGCCCCAAACTCATGCTCTGTCCCCAGAACCCTCTGGTCCTCATTCCCAGACATGCAGAAACAGTCTCCAATCCAGTTCTGGCAGATACCCAAGCAGGGAATCTTCAGTCTCTATACATGCCTTTAAAATGTACTAGTCAAGAAGTTATATCACTAGGTAGTAATTAGACATCCCTGTGTTTTCTTATACCCGAGAGTTTAAACCATCATGTTCTCTGTTGTTGGATGAGGTCAGGTGGTTAAATATTTCAGATCCAGTGAGGTAGCCATATATACAGAATATACAGACATCTTCTATCTCTCTGTCTCTGTCTGTCTGTCTGTCTATCTGTCTGTCTTTCCCTCTCTGTTCCTCTCTGTCCCTATCCCTCTTTCTCTCTCACCCACACTGGCCATATAATCCTCTGTCTCAGTTTCCCTTGTGCTTGGGCTATAGGCATGTGCCACCCAACCACCTCGCTTTTTATTTTAAGATTTGTTTTATTTTACATGTAAGAGTTTTGCCCGTATGTGTGTATGTCATCACATGTATTCCTGTGTCCTGGAATACATATTTTTATGTATTTGACATATAAATCGGCAGAGACTGTAAAAATCGTGGTTTTATGAAATCAGCATTTATTAGGGACAAAGGGGTCTTCCCATCAACTATTATGCTTTTCCATATTTGAAAGCTGAGGCCAGCAGTTCAAATGATTGACTAATTTGTTAAGGCCCTTGGGTAACACAAGAATGCTGGAGCAAGGGCAGCT
Organism: Myodes glareolus; assembly: GCF_982192425.1. Lineage (NCBI taxonomy): Eukaryota > Metazoa > Chordata > Mammalia > Rodentia > Cricetidae > Myodes > Myodes glareolus. The sequence continues at coordinate 17,479,290 of NC_142043.1, read as the reverse complement.
CATACTCAAGGACGGACTCTGCTACTAGTTTTTCAGGTACGAAGTCTGAGATTCTCTACCCTGATTGACAGGGTTTGTTCTCACATCTATAAAAGGGTCTAATGATGATTACATTGCATCCTTTTGGGGAAAGTTAAAGAGTGTGAGTATGAAAAACATTTGAAAGTAGTCCACCCATCAACCTGCCATGTTGATTGAATATGATTTTGGCTTTTCTTCTAGAACATAAAATCCTTTTCTTTCTGTTTCTGACCAAAGACTCCATTTTTGATAACGGAGATACTGATCTTTCTTTGAAAAATTTAGTTCTTTATGGCCTGAGCATGTATGCACATGTGTTTCTTGTGTCCACTGCCAGTGAAAATCGTGGAAAGAAGTAACACTTCATTCAAGGTGGAAATGAGTGCACTATTTATCCCTTAACCTTAGCATATGCAGCATGATGTAGAGACAGAAAAATAGTTTCCCTGTCATTCATCAAGTAATCTTTAATAAGACCAGGAGACTTGTAGAATCTGAATATTCAATAGTTTCATAACGTTTTTAGGAGAAGAAAATAAAATCTGGAATACTATTATAAAGTATTAAAAGTGTTTAGGTAAAATGAGAAAATGCCATGAGGTGAGTAGTCATAGATATATGGGTGTGTGCATGCATGTGAGAATCAAGTAACACTCTATATAACTGCAAAGCAAATCTAATAAATTCTATATGGTTTTCATTAAAGGGAAATATCTACATTTATGTGCATGGTATACGCTACTGAGAATACTGCTTCCGTTTTGACAGTACACCCGTGAGACTGGCAGCAACGTGCTCCACCTTCACTGAGTATGAACTTCTAATCTGATACATACATGCAGCAGAGAACATTCTTAGAGTGATGGGACATTGGGCCATGCTTCTTCAAGTGTATGGGGCTACTCATCTAAATATAGGAGAGACTCTTAAACCAGTGAATTCCTTGACTAATTTCATTACTGTATTCCAATTTTAGTTTTCTTATTCTAGAATTCCAAAAGAATGATAATATTGTACATTGTGATTTGAGCAACAATTTTTTTAAAAAAGTTAAGACTTTTGCAAATTTTACAAAAGTCCATATTGTATTTCTGGAAACTTTGGTCAGACCCTTTGAGAAGCTTGTGGAAATAAAGCCTTCATGTTTTAAACTTTCTTAGTCTCCTGGCACTTTAAGAAAGTATAAAAGAAGTAATTTAATATTAAAAAGAAAAATGAAGGTGGTGAAATAGGAAAAAAATAAAAATTTAATTAAACGTTTCTCTGAAATAATCACCATGATACTTTTTCTTTGGTAAAGGGAGATGCTCAATGATGCTTTTAATTCTTTTTAACTGGTATATTTCCATAGTAACCAATCACATGTGGCTACTATTCACACACTATAAACACTTTGTAAAAACAACTTAATGGATTAATGAAAAATACATAGATTCTTAGTGAAGGACAAAAACTATCGATCTGAGAGAGAGCAATGAATCTTGAGTGGGAGGGGCTGGGGGAAGGAAAGAAAGGGTGGTTATGATATAATTATGTTGTAATGCAACAAATAAAATGATTATTACTTAAAATTTTAATTTTGGTTTTAAGGGAATTTTTGTCCACTATGTCAGTATGGCATGGCTCAGGAAGTCATTCTCTCTTTGGTAGTGGACGTGTGTTCTGGCTGGAGTTTGCATGAGAAACCTAGGAGGCAGAGGGCTTGAGGCTATGAACCTGCAGAGAGTTGTTTTTTTTGGGGCTACTTCTATCCTCCAAACATTATCTCATACAGGCTCCAGACAACTCAACATATCGCCTCAAGCTAAGGACAGGACATTCAAAAAAAATTCTGTGAGAGACATTTCAGATTCAAATGGTAACAGTATACAATTTAACTTGAACTCTAAAAGCTGTAAAAGATGCACTATATTTGTTAACTTGCTGATTTGAGATCTAATCATTTACAGGTAGCCTTCACCATTCTTTTATATGAGAAAATAGGCTTTACACTAATGACCATTATATCACCTCACTTTTTAACATAAAATATCCAAAAAAGATGTATTTAATCTCTTTAACAGGTAGCATTTAGAATAATCTTTCATATACTGTCTGATTTTGTTTTGTTTTGCATTGTTTAGTTTACTTCATTTCAATGAGGTTCTCACATAATTTGCTACATAGCTTAAGCTGGTTTTCAACTCTGAACTTCCTGTTTCTACCTCCAAAGTGCTGAGATAAAAGTTATGTACCATTATAGGTTCAGCCAAATATTTTATAGTAAAATAAATTAGCATCAATAAAACTTATTATATACTATAAAGGTGTATATCAATATATATTGTATGTTATATCTAATCTGTTCTAAAGAAAATACAGCCAACACAGGGTAAGGAGTTTTGGCTAGGTATGGTGCTACATACTAGCACTTAGTTGAGTATATGTACTGAATTTTTATTCAGTCATCTAATGATAAGAACTTAGGCTTTCTTGTATTGACTTCATTTCCATCATCTATCTATCTATCTATCTATCTATCTATCTATCTATCTATCTATCTATAAAACTCTATAGTATTTTTAGCTTTTCTGGGGAGCCTGAATAATCTTCTCCACACTGGTTGTTCTAATTCACATTCACGGCCACATTCATTAAATTGTAAGTTTCTTTTACTCATGTACTAGAATTTTTCATTTATTTGGGTTTTGTTTTGTTTGAGGCATGGCTGTCCTTGAGACCTCTATTAGCCAAGGATACTAATGCTTGTAAGTCCAGAGTGCTAGGATTACAGGTCTGTGTCTCCTCTCCCAGTTGTTCATTTATTTTATTGATTTTTAAAATAACAACCATGTGAGCTTGGATAAGATATCTCACTAAGAGGAACTAACAGTTCCTGAGCAATAGAAAATAAGAAATGCATTTTTAAAAAAGCATAATGATCATTTGTATTTTTTCTGTTTCTTTGAAAATTATCAAAATGATGATATTTGTTCTATTTATTTCCTTATTTATTATTTACTAACTATTACTCTTTATTAAATTAAGTTTTTCTCATTCATTATCTGATTATATGGAAATAAGCAAAAGATACTTTATTCTTCATATTCAAGCTCTTAAAGAAATATATTTGCCTTAATTCATTACCTTTTGATGACTATTTAAGAAACTTCATTATAAATTCTTAGTCTTAAAGTATGTTTAAATATATAGAAATTACTCTTGTTGAAGTTCAAATTGCCCCATATTTGGCCCATAGAAAACTTTTCAAGTTGTTTCTCTAGTCTCATGTGGTCCATGAGATGTCTGCCTACCATTTAATAGTGATCATTTTGTATATTGCCCATGTCAAGCTTAAGATCAGTTCTTTATCTATGGGATAAAGTTTCATTCAGCGGGAAAGATATTCTGAGACCACTGACTCAGATTTGATACTGCTCCATGCATCATTCATAGTTGTGTTGATAATGATTTCTGACATTTGCGATGGAGATATTTTGAAAATATATGTCAAATATCTCTATTAATCTTTTTATTTCAAAGTTCACATTTTTTCTTTTTTCATATAAGGAACAGTGGACTTTAAAGATAAAGAAGATGGTATGTCATCTCAATTTTTTAGTCTCTTTTATTTCTTGCTCCTGATAGGACACCCTGCAGACAGTTACAGTTCTTATCACAATAGAGCTACTAAGGCTGGCCATGTGAATGCCCAGTGTCCCTCTCATTATTCTGCATGCTTAGAGCTGCATATTTCTTTCCTGTGGTCATTATATGACATTCTCTGGTTTTTACTTTTTAAATGTATATTTATTTATTTTTTTATTTATGTGGAACCCAGAAGATGGTGTTGGATCCTATGTAACTGGATTTATACATGACAGTGAGCCTCCAAGAGGGTGTTGGGACTCAAGTTCAGGTCCTCTGGAAGAGCCGTCAATAGTCTCAACCACCAACCTACCTCTCCATCTTTAGGTTTTAATCTGGTCTCAATTTTATAATGGATTTATGCAAAAATCAACATTCTCAGTCCATATATCCATTTTTCTCTAGTCATTTTTTAAATCTTGTTTCTTTGTATAGCCTTTACAAAGTGGGTGTAATTCACTGAGTCTCTGTGTATCAGGAAAGATTTGCCCTTTATGGTTCAAAGTTTGATTTTAACTTGGTATAGTAGCACACACCTTTGATTTCAGAACTCAAAAGACTGAGGAAGATGGATCTCTGCTAGTTGAGGTCAGAATCATACATGTAGCAAGCTCCAAGCCAGCTAGAGATAAACAGAGAAACCCTGTCTCAAAAAAACAGACAAACAAACAAAAAGTTCAGTTTGTTAGATATACAAGTCTTGACACTTATTCCCTTGTGGTCCTTCCTTATCTTCTGGTGGGAAGTGTTGCAGTCTGAGGCATCAGTTTAGGGACTCATTTGAATGCTATGTTAGTACTACTCCTCGTAAAATGTCACCAAAGAAAATTTAGCCTTCTTTGTTTCAAATATGCTAGAACTGAAGGAAATCTGGTGCTGATAAGCTGTGCATACGTGTTCCTCATTTTATTGTATACCTGTTTGCCTCAGTTACAGGAAATGATTCCTGTGACTTTGCCAGATTAATGGAATACTTTCTGTCTTCTTTGTATTATCCCAGGATTGGTTACCTGGTTATGAAGGCTTTTCATGTCTTACCGAACATGAAGATCTAGCACGGTCTTCGTTACAGTGGTGTCATCTTGTGTTCTTTGTGCTTATTTTACGCTTAGGAAGAGTCAAGTGAGACATTTGATCTCAATACTGCTTTCTTTCTATTTTATTATTAATTATTTTTGTTAGACTATAAGATCAATTTCAGGACCTTTGCAAGCTTACAGTTTTCTTATCTGGTTTTTGTATAATGTTAAAAATATTTATGGCTCCCTGCCCTTTGAGATAGACTTGCTGTTTATCTGCTCCCTATATATCTAGTTAGTCCTTTCCCTTTCTTAATCTTCACAGATTCACCCAGTCAATACGGACCCCTGTTGCTTGTCCTTCAATGCAGGACTTCTTGGTGGCTGCTTCCTTTCTAATATTCACTGAGGCCAGGCTCTTTCCACCACCCTCCAGTGATGGACGCTACATCCTCCCACTCATGAGCAGCTGGAAAAACAGAAAGTATTCCCAGTTTCCTACGGCACTTTGTAAAACCCATCAGATATCTATTATCCATTTTGCAAGCCACCTTAGCATGCTCAGTTGCCAGTAGCTTCCCTCTTGCTATCTGCCCTCATCCTTTCATAGTGTCTGATAGCATCCAGTGCTTGTTGCTGCTGGTACTCTTCCTGTATTTCCTAAAAGTACTTTGTCACATTTATTTTGTTGCAAATACTGTTATTTGGCTTTCGTAAAACTTTATTAACCAATTTTCCTTCTGTTTTGATGTGGAAATCTGTTGAGTCAAAAACATATCACAGTTCTGTTGCTGATTTTTTTTGAATCTTCCAAACTTAAAAAAAAATTAAGTCACTTCTGCTCATTAACAAACTTAAAATACATCGTCCTAAAATTTGTGATTTGAAAATACTCAAAAGCATCTGGTATAGCAATAGAACTTTTATCCATTGCTTAGAAAATACATTGTAAGCCAGAAACATTTCAATATATGATTATTGGCAGACATGTTTTAAACTGATATTTTGATTAGTTCTTTGGGAATTTAATACATGTGCATAATATATTTTTATTATATTCATCCCCACTCTTGCTTCTATGACCTGATAGATGCATTTCTACCTTCTCATTCCTCCCAATTTTGTGTTCCCTCTTTATTTTTCAAACCCCACTGAGACTGAACCTAATTTGTGCTGCCCATATCCACTGAAATATGCATGTTTGTGAAAATTTATTTAAAAAATATGTTTTCATGTGGTCTTTTCAAACCTCTCTAGTGTTAGTTATCCTTAACCCTACACTTCGTCCTCCATCCAAATCCTCCTACTTAAACTTCCTTGCCCATCATTGTCCCCTTTCCCTTCATATCATCTGTGTTCTTCTATTCCTCCTCCATTAGGAACTTTATTCTTCCTATCCACCAAGAGCCCTGATCTAAACTCTTTAATTCTGTAGGTACTCCATGTTAAACTCACAGATCTAAGGGATTTACCATAGGTTCCTCATTAAATGTTCATTCTTCCATGTGTCTGTGTCTGGGTTATTTCATGCTGTATGTTGTTTTCCAGTTCTTTCAACTTAATGGAAAATTTAGCTTTATTATTTTGTTTTTTTATAGCCGTATAAAACTCTTGTGTATAGGTGATGTGTTTTTATTGTCCGCTCCTCAGCTGTTTAAGACCTAGACTGTTTCTATACCTTAGCTACTGTGAATTAAGAAGCTGGATATGCATGGGCATTTATCTCTGTGGTAGGCAATAGAATCTTTAGCGTGTATGCCCAGAAGTGGTATACCTGGTCATATGTCAGGTATAGTTCTAGTTTTACTGAGGAATCACAGTTCTGGGTTCAGTATTGCCTACACTGGTTTGAGCTCTTTAAGTTTGTGCTGTGGGATAATGATCTTGTACACTGTAAAGATTTGACACTCATATTGGTTTAATAAAATGCTGATTGGCCCATAGCCAGGCAGGAAGTATAGGTGGGATAACAAGACAAGGAAAATTCTAGGAAGAAAAAAAGCAGAGTCAGTCACCAGTCAGATGTAGAGGAAACAAGATGAGACTGTCTTATTGAGAAAAGGTACCATATTTCATGGCAAAACAAAGTGTGGGTTAATCTAAGTAGTAAGAGCTAGTTATCAATAAGTCTAAGCCATTGGCCAGTGTTCTAATTAATATAGTTTCTGTGTCAATATTCAGATCAGAGAGGCTGGAAAACGAAAGAACACCTGTTTCCAGGTTTATTTTCTTGTTGAAGTGCAGTCTTCTTGTGTTGCCATATTCATTGCTTTCCCATTGCTGCAACAAAATATGATCAAGGCAACTTCAGAAAGGACGAATGGCTTATAGTTCCAGGGAGTTAATTGCCATAATGCCAGGGACACCTTGACAGCAGACAGGAGCCATGGCGGCAGGAACAAGAAGCTGATAATTCACATCTTTAACTGCAAACACAACAAAGAGAGAACAAATCAGAGGATGGGCAATGTACCTTCTCCATCAAGGTTACACTCCTGAATCTATTGAAAAATCACCACCAGGAGACAAAGTATTTAAATGTCCCAGACTGGGGAGCAATTTTTATTTAAAACACCACAATTGCCGATGTTTAACTCAACCCTTTGGGTTCCAGAATTCTCCAACTTCATCTTCTCAGTAGTTAATAAGATAAAGACCCCTACTATGATGGGTTATACAAAGTGGGTGATTTTTTCAGTGTTTTATAATCGATATTTCATAATTTTAATTTCTTGTACACACTGAACAAATTTCTCAAAGGAATAACCTGCTTATCATCTTTAAGAACAGAGCATTTAAGGAAAACCTTGTGTTTTCCTAAGCATAAAGCAATATGTAGATGACTGTATCTTCTTCCATCAGTTATAGAATGTAAGCATAATTACAATTAGGCTAGTCACTACTCTGATTATAAGGGTAGTCCAGTTCAGGAACCCTCTCCACTATTGCTAGGAACATTAGCTGGGGTCTTACTTGTGGTGGGCTGAACACCTGGAGCTTAGCTGAAGAGAGGGAGGCAGGATCATATGAGCAACGTGGGCTAAGATTATGATTGGGAAAAAAGAAACTGTCCACCTGAGCTACTGGGAGCTCATGGACCTGGGCTGAAAGCTGGGTATCCTGCATGGGACTGAACTAAGCCCTTTGAATGCGTGTAACAGATATGTGGCTTGATTTTTTGGAGGAAGGGACAGACAGTGGGACCAGGACTTATCCTGGTTGCGCAAACTGGCTATTTGGAGCCCATTCCCTATAATGGTATACCTTGTTCTTGCCTCAACTTGGTATATCAGCCTTTATTGACTCTCCAAGAGAGGCCTTATCTCCTCTGAGGAGTTGATGGGGGATAAGATGGGGAAAGGTAAGGGGGTGGGAGAAGGGAAGGGTGGGGGAATTCAGGTTAATATGTAAAAATTCAGAAAAAAATAAATAAAAAAGGAACATGTATTTGATCTAAGGAAATGGCAGTTTGAGTAAAGTGCATGCCACCCAAGTGTGAGGATCAGAGTCCAAATTCTCGGAACCACTTGTGAAGCTGGGCATTTTAGTAGATATATCTAATCCCAGTACATCTAAGGCAAGAACCCAGCCAGAGACAAAAGATGCTCAAAAGCCAGCTAACTTAACATTCACAGTAGTGAACAGTAATAGACTCAGTCTTAAACAAGGTGGAAGACAAGAATCAACAGCTAAGGCGGTTATCTGACTCTATGTGAACCGTTGCATGTTGTGCCCACATTCCTATGTGAGCATATACTCACACACACTAGCAGATTAAAACATAGAAGAAATGCATTATTTAATTGGCCTTGAAAAGTGATTCTGCTTTGTGCAGATGAAATTGAAAAAATATCCCATTTAAAGCAAATCCCATCCTAATATTTTGCTCCATTCGATCAAACACGAGTCTTCATTTCCTCATTTTTAGATATATACATCCTTTGCTTCCTGTTGCAGAGAGATGTGTTGCACTTTGCTGTTTGTAGACATGTCTAACTATTTTTATCTCAGTGGTTTATTCATGGCAGACGCGAGAGGCCAACTCTTGGGAAATCCTGTCCCTTGACAGACAGCCGGGCATTTGAGAGGAGATGGTCTTCGTTAAGTATGCTCAAGACCAGGCTGTGACCGTCAGGCCTGAGAAAACTGTATGAGTAAGTACTTTGGCCTATTCAAAGACAGATATTCCTTGGCTGTAGTTTGGAAATCAAGTCTTCATCCCTACTACAGACGTGCAGAAACAATCATCATGACATCTTTTGGCTTAGCCCAGGAACTGACATTGAACTTCAGATTTGTCTACAGACCTGTTTTCCTGACAAGGAGTCACTTACTGCCGTGGCGTCTTTCCACTTGATTATTAAGATTCCCTCTCGTTGCTCTCCCCCGAGCTTTAATTACAGGATAGCAGCATGTTCAAAACATGCTGCCAGGTTTCTCATTGTACAGGAGACAGAGCATTTTCGCATCCCCTGCGTGTCCTTTATCCCTCCTATTGATTTCCTAGGCAATTCTGTATTGATTTTATCTTCATATTTCAATGCCTCCTTGGTCTTTTTTTCTCTCTTATTTCTCTGAGCTCTTAGAACTCTGGCTTTTTCCTTGATCAGTCAGGTCATCCAATTACGATTTATGTGTGATCCTTTTTCTTTTTCTTTCTTTCTTTTTTTTTTGCCACTCAGAAGACTCTCCGTGATCCAGGCCAGAGCCCAAATATGCTTAACAGAATGACTTTTATCTAAAACTCACATTGGCTTTCTAAACCCTGGCACCAGGGTCAGCAGAAGCTGTAAAAGGAAGACATAACTTGAGGCCTCCTGCCTAACAGTGCCATTTACTCTCTGTCTTAGCTACCCTCCTCAGTCAAAGAGTCACTATCTGAGCCACTCTACTTCACACAGGTGATGTGGTTTCATCTGGGGGCTTTGTTTCCATTAAGCAACCAATAGTATCTTGAAAATTATGTCTTAACTTCTATTGATAAAAGTTAGAAATGACAAATAAAATTGAAATAAATACCAAAAAAAAAAATCCAATAGGTTTTCAATTGGAGCCACATCCTAAGAGTATCCATGGAGATATTCCAGCATCTAGTGTAAGGCAGAGTGTTTTTATGGTTAAAACAATTTAGCTAAGAGAAAAATAGTAAATGACACCTACTTTTAAATAAAGCAGGGTGTATACTTCTGCTGGATGAGTTTAGGAAGGTATAGGTTTGGTCCTAGAGACCAGATCAAATGAATATCATGCATGTTTCACAAGACTTTGAAAATGATGAAACCTGAATGCACTATGGAAGGGTGGAGAATCAAAATCTTGTATTTTAATAGTGGATTGCTTAAAATTCTTTCATGACCTGAAGAGATAGCTTGACACTTAAGCGTAAGGACCTCAGATTAAGTACCAGAGCTCACATAAAGCATTACAAGCATGATGATTTACACACAATCCTGGAACTGGGAAGGAGGCGGTCTTCTGACTTCTGGGGCTGGTGGCCATGCCTCCTTAGCCAAATCAATGAAACTCAGAACAAAAAAAAAATCTTGCTTCAAAAAATAAAATAAAATAAAAAGGCTTCCAGATGCACACACGTGAGTGTGAGTGTGTCACCAGGAGTAGCTGTGACGCACATGCATGTACTATGTATTCTGAGAACTGCAAAGATAAGAGTATGGAATTGTGGATTTTATTTTCTTCAGACAAAAGTTATTCTGAGACTTTGCTGTTGTTGTTCTGATTGGCTGGATATATTGTATGTTTATCATTTTAGGACTGACCACTTGGTGTTGGATAACTAATTTGTAGCTGCATCCTTAATTCTTTTTCTCTCAGTCTGCAGATCTTTGTCTAGGAGTAGGGCCCCATGAGAATTTGCCTTCCACATTAGCATTTCTGTTGGGGTTGCCTTTGCTCAGGTCTTGTTTAGGGTTTGTTTATTATTGAAGTATCATAGCATAGTTCCAATCACTTCCTGATACTCTCAATCCTTCTGCCCTTGATGTTCCCTGAACCTTGATTGTAGGAGTTGTGTTGTAGATGTATCCCTTATCAGAACTGGTTACATGATCAAGTGTTCTCTGCATTTTGATAAATTGTGGTTTTCCGTGAAGGCCTTCCTTTGAGACTTAATCTATTAAAATCGACTACTTTGGCTCTCCCAGTCTGTGTGCACATACTCATTTCGACTCAGCTATAATGGCATATATTTCCACATCATTTTAATGATTACAGGAGCACAAACATGGGCAACACGTGGCTATAATCTATTGAATGTTACTTCATCCATTTGCTTGTTGGGCCAATATGCCTATTTTTTTTTTCTGGGAGTATTAAATTTTATGTCACTACTCAATTCTTTTACAAATGTGTATGTGGTGTGTGTGTGTGTGTGTGTGTGTGTGTGTGTGTGTGTGTGTGTTTGGTTACAGAATAGATATTCGTATATCTCTGGTTTGCCCATTTTACCCCTGTAGGTCATATATAGTCAATTACAATACATATCCAGATCTCCATTCTATAAATCAGTAAATAAATTGTGGTATACCAAAACAAGGGCTTGTCTTTGTGTCTGAGAACTCCCCTGTGGTAGAACATAGATGACAAACAGAACTTGGTCTCAGATAGTGAGCTTCTTGTGAACTTCTGATTCCCACCAAGTGAAACAAAATACTGAGCAATAGAGTCCTCGTAAGTGTCTATGTTAAACGCAGAGAAGACATTTCTGTGTAGTGAACAATGGAGAATAAAACAGGAAAGGAGGTAACAAGTGACTGTTCTCACTAAGAACTACACATTCAAAAGAAGAGAGTGACAAGTTCTCGAAGCAGAAACAACAAGTTGGTGCATCTTATCATAAAGAAAACATTGCTTTACTTTGCAAAGTGTGGTGAGCTCATATTAGACTTTTTACTGACAGAATCACAATATTTTCTCAAAGGAAGCCCACCCTGTGGTGGAGAGTTTTCCCCTAGAAGATGAACTGTTATCATATTTTCCCAAGACTCTGTGTTTAGGCAGCTGCATTAAATCGTGACTCCTCTGGGCACACTTGAGCAATATTTATCAATAAATGATTCATTTGTTGTTAACTACATGAAAAAATGTAATTAATTTGAGGTTCTCTTATTTTTAGCTATGTTTTCTTAAAAGCAGAGAATTTATGTGCGTAGAGAAGAATAACAAAAATCAAGGAAAATCATGGATTTTACTATTTAAAATTTTACTTCATTCCTATGTCAAAATTTTGTTTAAATTTTATTATTGAGAATTATTTGTAAATTGATTATCTCACCTTCCAAGCATTTTATTTTTTAATAGAATATTTTTTATTTATTCTTTGATGATTACAAATAAAATTATCATCACAATATGATTTCAGGGATGGGGTGTATTTCAATTAGTAAAATGCTCGCCTACAATGCACAAAAGTCCTGGGTTTAATATCCAGTATCTCATGACACTAGATGTGGTGGCTCACACTTATAATCCCAACACTCAGGAAGTAGAGGCTCTAGGATCAGAAATTCAAGGTCATCTTCAGCTACAAAGTACATTTGAGCCAGCCTGGCTAAAGGAGATTCAGCCTAAAGAAAAATAAAAAATATAACACACAAGCAAACAAAAAAACACCCCAAGACTATCATATTACCTTCCTGCTACAAACATTTTCTTCTTTTCAGAATTTCTCATAAAAGGGTTAATGGTTTTATTTGAGTTCAGTAGGTATATCTTAAGATCTATAACAAAACTACACCAATTTCCATGTTCAGTCTGTTTAAAGGGTAATCAGGGAGATGCTATGTTTGATTATTTCAATGCTTCCTTCATAACTTGTTGCTACCATGTGATGTCAACACCTGTATTTTCAGTTTTTAGTATAACAGAAAGCAAAAAGCATTTTTTTCAATACCATAGGGATAGTGAGTCAAAGACAAAAAACATGGTGTTAAAAACATGTATGACAAATTGTAATAAAACAAAAATGGAATTATAATAGGACAGAAAATAATTATACTTTTAAATAATTAGAATTTTCATTTATCCAAAGGAACTCAGTGGATAGTCTTACATGACAGATTGTCTTTATATACTTTCTTCATAATGCTAATATTTATTTCATCAGTTTATCGATTTGTATGATATTCTTGATTAAAAAAGATTTCATAAGACTTTTATGTCATATATATTTGATTAAGAAATAGTAGTCTGAAATAACATTGGGCATTTGTAAGAATTTATTTTTACTTGTTTTTTACAGTAACAGTGATTTTATTATTAAGTAATACATTTCTCACTGGTAACCTGACACCTGTGAAGTTTCAACTTTTAGGCTTGCACTGTATTCTGCAGCAATGTTACATTAGATTTTAAACAATAGTATAAGATACTTTCTCATCCCTTTCTAACCCAAACTGTCTTTAACACATTTGTATCACTTTCTTTAAAAACAAATAGATTTTCAATTAACCCTCATTATGTAATTTCTGCCAAAACATCGCATTTTCACATTTTGTAAAAATCAAAATGAGGTGTGAGTGGTCTAATAGTCTGTATCTCTCTCTCTCTCTCTCTCTCTCTCTCTCTCTCTCTCTCTCTCTCTCACACACACACACACACACACACACAGGAGAAATCAAGAGAATAAGGGACCAAGAAAGAGTATTGAGTTATAGAACTCTGTTCAAAACATCTAAATTCGGAGTTCTTTCTGCCTTAAATTAAGAAAAAGTCAAAGAATTGGGATTAATAAATAATATCTAAATATTTAGATCTGATGATCTAAATCACTCTCAGTCTATGAGTGGAATTTGAGGAGAATGGTTCATTTGGCTTCTCTTGAGTTTGAAGTGAGTGTGGAGTAAACACTGTTTATATCCAGCCTGCAATCAAATCCTTCCATTTGATAAATCATTTTTAAGGAAAAGTGAGTAAGGATTATATTCAAGTTGGACAAAAACTGAAATATTATAAGGCAATGTAGAGCAAATAGTGGTTTACAGAAAAAAAGATTGTGGAGGACTGCAACCACATACTCCATTACAAGATGGCGTTGGCATCTGGTTTCACTGCCAGGTGAACAAGATAACGCACATGTGCTTGGTAATTTCCCACTGCTGTCCCTGCCTACCCCCGAGGCATCATCTGGGATAATGGGCAGCGGACCAATCCAAGAGTGACACATCCGAAGCGAGGACTGTTTCCTATATAAGGGACGGGTTCCCCTCATTCTGGGTCTCTGCTTTGGAAGCTTATGCTCTCTCTCTCAAGACGCATTAAAGCTTTTCTGCAGAAGGATCCTAAGTGTCCCGCATCGTTCTTGCGGGCGAGACGGTAGCGCGGGACAAAAGATATTTTATAAATTCTCAACACCAATAGTTCTGTGCAAGTAGATTAAAGTGTGTGTGTGTGTGTGTGTGTGTGTGTGTGTGTGTGTGTGGTATATTGAACAATGCAGACACCAATTAACACCGACACTCCATAAAAGTTGGGGCATGCAATGCCATTAATTTTGAATGAATATACCATATATTGGAGAGATGCTTATACTTCAAAGTAAGTTATTATAGAAAGTGAATGAAGCATTCCATATGCCTTTATAGAATAGATTTTTTAAATATGGTTTTTTCACTCTGCAAAATTAAAAGTTATTGGTTCTTTACATTTATTTAAAGACACCAGGTTGTATTATGATTAATTATGTTAAGTGGAAGATATGGAGAGTCTTCTATTAATAAAAACTTTTTGTCTATCTTGAAGAGTGCTGATAAAAATAGGGTTGGTAAAAATGGAGGAAGATAGAAGTAATAAAGGTGTGTTGCTCACATATTTCTCATATTTAATATTTTGAAACTTTTAAGTATTTATAGCCTGACTTCACTGTTTTCTTTTGGCACTTCAGTCTCCTGTGAGAACACAAAGAGCCAGTGGTTGCTCAGAACAAAGGCTCTTGAGTCACTCTGATCAAGAAAAGTCAGATGATATTCTTTGAAGAAGAGCATGTTCACGAGGCCTCAATGAAGCTGTTTTGAGCAGAAATCTCAAGAAAGAATGAGATAAAGCAACTTTGGGGTGTAGTATGTTCTCCAAAGTAAATTAGAAATCCCATGCTGTTACCCATAGCTATATTAAATGATGTTTCTAATGCATCACTGAATGGTGAGTCCTTGTGGCAGTTAGAGCTGAAATCTTCTAATGACCAGAATAACATCTAGTAATACTAGATATACACACTTTATTTTACAAAAGGAAATTGTCCATAAAAAATGAACTGACACACAATGGGGATAATATAAAGTAAATAAAGATTCCTCAGAGAAATAGACTGTGGTATTTTTACAATAGTATACTTTGGTATTTTTACAATAGTATACATATCCCGAAGATGCTCCAAGCAAACACATTCATTTAACACCTTTCAAATTAGCTGTAGTGTAAATGAATATTTGATGAAAATGTGTTTTTGAATATTAAGGAAGTATATAGATTTTTGAGGCTATTTGCTGAAGGAATTCCCACAACAAAATTCAGTGTCACAGCTCAATGTAGATCCACAGTTACACTATATATTCCAGCATCAGAATTTCAATGATCTGTTCTATTTTTTCACAATCATAGGACCATTAATAGTCACTTAGAATTTATTTCTAGTTTCTACAGGTTTTTTTAACTTATTTTTGATGCGATTCTGTGTAGCAGCTTGTACTTGAATACACAGTACATTTTCTACAAATGATCAGCATTTGAGAATTTATGCTTCTTCATTTCTGCAGAAGTAAACGAGAGATGGAGTATAAATCCCCCAAACGTCTTCCTGTAGAAAATACTGTAATAATGCTTCTGTCTCAAAGACTTAGGCTGAACACAACTAGAGATTCTGCAGGTGAATCTTCATCTTTTTATTTAACCCTCAATGTCTTCCTACTGGGTTATGGTCCTTATTTGACACTCCAAATTGGATAATAGTCACGTTATAATATCTGATGCTCCTGAACAGCCCCAATGTCTCAACCTCAGTAGATGCTAACTGTTCTCACCCTGAATTGATTACCAGAGCCATCAGCGTGTGCAGGAGCATGAATAATCCCCTTGCTTCTCGAGTCAATGCCTCTGCATCTATGAGGTCTGGCAATAACACCCACAATTTGAGTAGTGAAGGGCTAGCTGTGAACTATGAAATAGCATATGCATGACCTTCTGTTGAAAAAATAAAAATAGGAAAAATTAATATTAATAGAATGATCTTATTCCCAAGAAGAAAGCATTTTTAAACACTTCCCTCCTTTGCACTCGCTTTTCTCTGGTGACGGAAGACTAAACTTAGTCATCAAAACAGGCAATTATCAGCAGGGTTAAACCCTGAGTTGAATAAAAGGAAAGCTGTTATGTTTGTTAGAAAAATAGGCAAAATTGCTAGGAAGTGAATGAGGCACTACAATAAGTTACAATCAGGGCTGGCAACAGTGAAATTTTAATCTGTATAATTCACTGTCACAGTTTAGTTCTTTATCACCTTTGTCACTAGAACAGATCCTACGTTGGTCACTCTGTCAACTTTTCAGTTTCCAAACCTGCTCCATTTTGCTGTTAGCAAGGTATCATCTTGATTCACCAATCTCTTTACACCCTCGTAAGCTTGGAAATGGCTCTCCATTAGCAAGAGAAACAAGTGCAAGCCTCTTAGCTTGCTAAGAAAGTGCCTCTTTTATTTGTTTTTTTTTTTTTTGCTTGTTTTCCCAAGAATATGTCCCAAAGTATTGTTTTCATCCTTCTTTGTTTTTTCCCAGCAGTTACCCTGTACTGTAACTGTTTGCACTAATATGACACACTCATTCTTACCTACCCATGCTCATGATGTTAAGTGTGCTCTTTCTTAAGCCAGTACCAGTATTCAAAGACTGGATACAAATGAAGACTCCTTTTTACTTCCCCTAAAAATCATGGATTTTGCTGCAGTTAATGGACATTGTAAGGTGTGTATCAAGGACTGTACAGAGTCTTGTGTCTTTTATCAACAGCATTTGAGGTAGAATACCCATGTCTTATCATAGAAACTTGTTTACCCCACTGCCTCTTAAAATTTGCTGATAGCATATTACTCTACAAACACTTTTCCTGTATGGCTGGTTGGAGTTCTGCAGATAAGAAACCTACTCTTGTTTGTTGATGACTTTAGAGTTAACATAGTTAAAACAGAGACTTGAACCATGTGTGAGAGTACAGTAATAAATATTTTTTCAAGAGGCTTTCCATCAAAATTCTTGTATTAACTTAAAGTCTATAAACTATGCAAACAATTATAATTTTTTATAATAATGAAAAGAACGAGTTTGAAATTTTATCTCACGCTGTTTAGTAATCTTAAAGAAATTGGTTACTTATTTGTGTAATACTTTAAAATGGGGATTAAATTCTTTCTTTGTGAGAATGTTTTAATGGTTTAGTAAGTACAATTGGGTTACATGGTAAGAAATTGCCAATTTTCCACCCTATCTACTTTTAGAAAGAGCAAGGTCTCCCTTGTGGAAGAGAGTTTCACCTTAGATACTCCAACTGGGTCGTATATGTTAGAACGATTCTCCATAGGCCTGATGCTTATCAAGAGTATTTATTGATCGTGTCAATCAGATGTTGAGTTATGGTAGGATGAAGTGATGAAGATGCATAGTGACGAAAATGCTCAGTGATTGCTCACTGAGACTCACAACCAATGCTCGTAATTTAAATTTATTCCATTTGTACTTGAAAACGCAGCAAAACAAACTGGCCTGGTTACAATTTGCACCCCATGAACTAATTCACTGGGTTGTTAGTCTGTAATTTGACAGGAAAATAATTAGATTTAATGTGAAGCTTTACAGATTCCATTCTGAATGCCAGTTCTAACTGAATGGAAGTTCATTGCATTGCATAGGCTTTGGGTCTGGCTAGTTTTGGTACTTGATGTTTTTATTTATCTGCAAGGCTTTTTAAATAATAAAGCTTATAAAATTAAAACAAAACTGTAATGGGTATGTAAATGAATTGCCACATTACCAATTGCTATTGATTCAGCATCTAATGTGGTATTAATTTTTGATACAGGAATATAAGGACAAATGAGATGTCGCCCTTACTTTTGAAAAGCACATAGCTAGCTGCCATGCAAAACAGACATCAACATATTTGAAAAGACATTTAAGAGACTGGCTACTTAAAAATATAGTGGACAATCTATTATATCTTAGACTTCACATGCCTCTAAGTCTTTATGAAGTCTCCTGTCTTTATGCCAGGTAATTGATCCACTTTCTTCTGTAATCAAACCACTCACTTAAAGAGAATTCTGAAAAGTCTGTGAGCACATAACAAAATTGTAAATAGGAGTTTATATATTCACACATATAAAGAAAATGTATATATCAACTACACATCAGAGAATGTGAGATATGTGATGTTCTGGCTGCTGGAATGGGTTCTAAACTTAAATAATGGATGCAAATATTCAGTTAATGTGGT
Source organism: Myodes glareolus (assembly GCF_982192425.1). Lineage (NCBI taxonomy): Eukaryota > Metazoa > Chordata > Mammalia > Rodentia > Cricetidae > Myodes > Myodes glareolus. The sequence goes on along the minus strand of NC_142043.1, from coordinate 17,461,129 downwards.
GGGAAGGTGGGTTTCTTGATTATCTGGAATTATAAGAAGTTACAAAAAATTCATGAAGTGCTGCAGAACAATTGTACATAAAACTATTGTTTTTAACTGAAATGGTTTTTAATGCTATTATCAGACATTTCCTATAATGATATAATTTTACGATATTAAAAGTTTTGTCTTTTTTATTAGGGAACTCAGCTTTATGTAAAACTACGAACGATTAAATCTAAAACATCTAAGGAAGCTCTATTCTAGAAGCCATGTGGAGTTAGACCGTGCAAGAAAAATCATTTTAGCATGCACCACTGTAAGTACAGACTGAAGTTTGTCATCCCTCTACTTTTCACTTAGTGTAAATTCATCAAAAAGATTCTTATTTAATTTGCAAAATGTGCCCTAATAATTATTTGCACTGAGCGACCTGAGAGGCAGACCTCCAGTCTTATAGGTTATTAGTGTTTGAACCTCAAACTGGTAAATCAAGTCTGTAACCAAATGTTTAACAGAAATATGGATTGCCAGAACTTGAACAGATTTGAAAAGAATTTACCTTCTTTCCTCTCCTCTTCAAGTTCGAATCACAGATTTGAAATTGGGAATTGTTTTAAAATGCTGGAAGTCAAAAGCTCTCATGACTGTTCTTCAGATATGAACTACAAATCTCACAATCAGGTATTTTTTGAGTATAACACAGTTGCTTGCAAGTAGATTATTTTGTCTTTTAATGACAGAATTGGTGCTTTTAGAACTCACCGCAGTGCTCATATTTCTATTTTATCTTTAAAAAATTATATATTTTAAAAATAAAAGAAGTTTTGATAGGTAGGGAATGTTACTATTTAAAAATCTGTTTATAAAATTCACCAAAGTTTGATTCTAATAATAATAAGGTGTATAGTGTTTGTAAAAGCTATAGTGAATTAATATTGTGTGATAGTCAAGAATTGACAAGAGTTAAATGAGTACCAACAAATTATGTGAGGGAAAGTGAAAACTGTACGCATGAAAATGAAACTAGAGCCGGCCAGTCTCTGCCTAAGCCCTTCCCTCTCTTATTTGAAGAGTTATTTACTGGGTCATTTTACATTCTGTATGCTCTTTGACATGAGGGAAGGGATAGAGTTGTTGAATAGTGAAAGTATATTTTAATTTTATATAAGAACTTTATGAAAAGAAGCACTGCATATATCATCAGGAAGACTTTTATTTCTGCTGCTATTGGGAGTATTTCTATATGAGAGTTTCTTAATGTCCTTCATGAAAAAGAACATAAATTTATTCCTTTCTAACTTTAGACAAAGCTGAAAGCTGTACCCTTTCTTTTAAAGTTCTGATTAAAACTCCCAGGTATGCACAAGCTGAATATATTTTGTATTTTTCAATTATAATTGTTTAAGTTACACTAGCTGCATCTTATTTCAACAATGTGATATAAGGTGGAACACTAAAAAGATATCTCAATTCAGGTTAAAAAATGAAATAAGAAGTTTCTACATGTGAAGCCATCACAGCCATTCTGTGGATTTCAGCATCAATGCTGAATAAATGGTGAACACACACTGATTTACTGTTGACTCTGTTTGTAGAAGATACATTAGCCACATTGAACACATGTGCGCTTGTAATTTTACCTTGAGTGATGTTTCTACAAAACTTAAATTTATAGCAAAATAATAACCAGTCCTAAGGATTTCAACATGCAAAATAAATCTGAGCTATCATTACCATTTAGGAGAAAAATTTCTCATTTCAAACTACAGATGAAGATATGTCTTTATAAAAGTAAATATCTTCCTTTTAAATGTGTGTGTGTGTGTATGTGTGTGTGTGTGTTATGTATGTACACATAGAGAATACAGAACATAAGAAACACTAGTTTAAGTTTCCAAATTGGACAATATTATGATGAGTTGATTCCTATTGGCTAGAAGCTATAGAATATCACAGCCAAACTGGAAACTGACAGTTTATTTTTCTAAAAATAAAAAATCAAAATTAGCTGAAGTAACAGACACGCAGGCTTATATTAGACCTCGAACAAGGATAATAAGCAAATGCATGTATACACAATCCAAGGTCAGAGATGAAGTTTAGACCTTCCGCTTTTAGTCTGTTAAAAGCAAACACCGTACATTTCAAGGTTAGGGAGATATCTGCACAGACATTCTAATTATTAGTTCACTTTATCTCTGCTGGCTCGATGTGGTTCTCAGCTTTTTAATCACTTCTCTACTGGCACAGCCAGTGTGCCTACAAGTTGTCTAGAATTTTAATATTGCTAAATTTAGTGATGCAAGTTGTGATTAAATTGCAAAAACTTGTTTAATGCAAAACCTTATTGAAGAGAATACATGCTTATTTAAGGAAAATGTACAACTTTGCAAAAATTATATAGCTCTATATATAGCTTCACATTTAACAGCTTTACCAACCTGCAAAAAAGTTGGTTCTTGTAGAGAACTGCCAGGCTATGTAGTCTGAAATCTGGAGTCGTAATACCAGAGAGCTGTCAGTCAGCCATCCATCCATCTAATTGGCTTCTTACCATCTTTCCATCATGTTTTTTTTATAACTGGTCGCCTCTGGCTAAAATGCAAATCATGAGGAAGAGCCGTCTAGAAAAGCTGCTGCTTTCTTAATTATCTGTCAGAGTATGGACCAGTGGACCCAGGGCCGCACTGTAGAGTTATGCTAAGCAGCAAGGCATCATGGGAATTGGCGTGACAGCTCATTTTCCTCCTGTGTTTTCTGTGTTCGAATGACAATGCAGAAATATGGGTTTTCCCACACTTTCTCTGAACACCTGGGCTATTGCTCAGGGGTGCACAAAGCCAAAACTGTCACATTTCCAGACATGGTCTTATTGCTGTCACTGTGACAGGATTGTTGACAAATGCCAGCAGTCATCTCGGCATCTTGGGAAATGTCTGCCATGATTGTGTCAACAACCTGACAGAAATTGTTAATGTTTAAACTTCTTCCACTGACAGAATCCTGTCTTGCTGACAACATTTGTCATATGAAACTCAATCTTTGTCAAAGTTGCTTAAAAATTAACACTTTCTCAATTTCCTTCTTTTCCCAGTTTACTGCCTAGCAGTGCAAAATTTTAGCAATATGATTTCAGCAAGGTAATGCAACACGGTAACTCAGGTCCACATGCCACCTAAATCTTTCAAGTATCATAGCTCACGGACATCTTGTCCTTTTGACCTTTTCTTCCAGTGTAATTAGGCATCTACACACATATAAAATACACATCTACAGTTAAGATATGCAGACATATATAATATATGTAAGCCTTATGATTCAAACTTGTGAATTGTTCAAAATATATAAAACATTATTATCAAATATACAATGAGAAATTTTAATTAAACTTCCATATATATATATATATCACTTGAAAGTTTAGAGATATACATTAACAAACTTCTTGAATTTCAATATTTTAATTAATACCTTGTTAATGTGATATTTGATATATAACATTATTCTGACTTGCTCAAGAGACATTTTTTTGCATGAACCCAAGAATTTAAAATATTTAATATATTATTTTATCAAACTAAAGTATTGCAACAATACCAATAATTTCTTTATTCTGGCATATCTGTTAGAAGTACTTAAGTGCACACTGCAAATTTAATGAGTTCTTAACAAAGAAACACCATTCTTATCTACAGGTTGCACATCTGAGCACGTATTCCTCTCTAGATACAATGCATAAAGTGATTTGAGGTACATAAGTCACTGTTAACTTTACTTAGATACACATGTGTTTTTCGACGTGATGTTATATTTCTCAGGAATGACATGAAAAGAGGAATTGGTTAAAAGAATTAACGTGTCCATCTGTCCCTGACAAAATAATCCATGTGAAACTGAGAATGACAGTTGTTAATAATAGTGTAACTATTACTAATTTTAATATTACTGGATAGTGTGTAACAGTGCATAAATATGGGATACAGTTGAATCAGTGGGAGCATTATCACAATACTGTATTATTAAAATAGAAGTCTCCAAAAATGGATGTGTCTAGTAGTGTAATTTATCCAAATTGCTGCCAAATATGATTTCTAATATTTTACTGACACTTCATACATCAAGGGCTGCCTATTTTAATGAAATATATAGATTTTTATTTGTCATTATATTATTTATGTTCTTTTTATATGCAAACATTATAAATACCTCCTATAGAAGATGGTAAGGATACAAATATGAAGTTGGCTAGTTTATTATGGAACAAATTAGATAATAAATACTTTAGGTATTTGTCTCTTCCATATCTACTTAATTCTGTCATCATGATAAGTTGTTAAAATGAGCATGGTTGTGCTTTGATAAGATGGTATTTACAGACAGGGAGTGAGCCTGTTTGACGTGCAGGCTGTAGTCTACTGTTACAGACTATGATGTAGGTAACTAAAGTCTCTGATTTCAAATTTCCCCTCTATTTCTCACATTAGCTGTTTCATACTTAAGGTATTTTGAGCTTATCACTTCATTACTTAGTTATTTGTCAAAATATTATTGAAAACTCTATTAACTTCCTCATGACATAAGTGACAGTTGGAGGTCACTTATGAGAAATAAATCTATGATCCTTACATGGGTGTGTCATAACTCAAAGCTTTCTATTATAAAAACGTGATGCTTCTTATAATTCCTTTTTAATCATTTTAGCAATAATTTTAATTTTGAGATATTCATGTGACATATGTTGGAAATTTTTAATCTCCCCTCCCCTAACTCCTTGCATTGCCAACCTCTTCAATCTTCCATGAGCTCTATTGAATATCCAGCATGTGCAGGACTAATTCTAGAATTCTAGTACTACTCTGCACTGATAATTCATTATTATTCATGACATCATGCACACACACATTCTGATAGAAATGCATGTCTATATGTTTGCATACATGTATATAATTTCCCCTATTTTTCAGAAACGAATAAAACCAATACATTAAGTTTACTTTGCTTTTTACTTTATCAGGATTAATTTTTATCTAGGCCTTTTTCTAGTAAAAATGTGACTTCCACTGCCATTCTGTGGACAGCATGACATCACATCTTACTAATCACAGACGCAGCCAGACTTTAAAAGAAATAGTTCAATAGCAACTCTCTCTGAACTGTTTTTCAGAATTAGACAAGACACATCTAGATGTTTTTCTTTGAAATTTCAATATAACATCATTTAATTAAAATCCACGACTGTGTATCTATTTTGTTTTAGATTAAATGAAACAGGAAATTCTTAGATGCAAGAACCTTCACTGTTGATAATGTAGTAATACTTTAAGAAGTCAAAAGATTCTTAAAAACATCATGGAAGATTTTCAGTTGGGTACATGTAGTTAAGTAGAAATGCAGTCCAGGAAGACAAATGTCCATTCAGATGATATATGATACAATATTGACCTTACTTTTATAATTTGATGCATGTCTCTAAAAGATGTTAAATAGGTCTATCATTTCTTGGTTATTTTTGTCGCTACCTAATTAAGTTGGTTTAATAATTAACTAGTCTCCTATCACTCCCTTCTAAAAATTAGTCTTCAGCAATAATGTGCCATACTTTTCAACATTGATAGGAAACTTAACACTTTTGTTAGTGCATATGAAATCTTTTTAGAAAATGTTTACTTTTGTCTCATTGCTCACTCAAAGTAAAGCCTAAATTGTTCTCCTCCCTAACATATTTGTGATTTATATTCCATAAATGAATCCTTTTATTTGTTCTTGGTTATGTATAAGTCATGAGATATAAACTATTTTCACATCAAATAAAATTTTATGCATAAGAATGATAAAAAGGTTAAAAAATAATTTAAAAAAGTCAAAAAGTTGAAGGGCTGTTGATGAAAACCAGGTAGAGCAAAGACCACTCATTTCTACTGGGGGTAGATATGTCATCAGACAACCTGGGTTTAAGTCTTAAAGTTTCCAAATTCTGAAACATAATTGTCTATGTATTTTATGATATGCAATTTGTAAAGCATTACTATAGCAGCTGTGAGAAACTAATACAGGCATCAAAACAAGAGGGCAATTTTCCTCATTTAGAACCACATAAATCTGGAATCACAGCTCCTCCATAGAATTCTCTCAGTCAGCTCTATAACTTGAATTGGAGGATAAGGTCAACAAATAACCAACTAAGCTATTAATTGCCAATTGTTCACATATGCACATGCATACATACATGCATGCACAGACACATGCACATACACACACACACACACACACACACACACACACACACTCAAACATGGAGTGATCAAAAATAAAAATAAAACTGGTAAATGGAATTGCTTTCTACCTTGTAATTTTCTATCGCAATGAAATATGGAGTTTGCTCCCCAGAAACATTAGCCCCTGGTGATTTTCAGTTAGGGGCTATTTTCATCATGACTTTATTAATTCTCACACTCAAACAATGCATAAAACTAATATGCATTTTTGTAAAGTAAGACTAAAACCATAGATGGAATGTGGATGAATATCTGAAATTTTGGGATACCTGTTTAGGGGAGAAACTGCATAGAAAAACCTGTGACCTGAAACTCAAGGAAACATCCATTCTCCAAAGGGACTATTAAACTTGGTTATTTGAGGTGTATACTGTGAGGGATGACGTATGATTTTTTTTTCCCAGAGGATGACTGGAGTTGTAGTTTCATGATTGAAGCTCAGAAAGAGAAAACACACCGTCATCATACATGACTTAATCAATGAATTCTATTTTTTTGTTCTACTTTTCAAATACATTATCATTAGGAGGTGGGGCCTCATTAGAGGAAACAGATCTCTGGGCATTTGTGTTTGAAGGGTGTATATTATTCCAGAAGCTCCTCTATGCCCTTCCTTATATGACATATCTTCCACCATTAAATTCTGTTTCACCATACATGAATTCATAAGCAATGGGGACCAGAGACGATAGACTAAACTTTGGAAACTGTGTTGATAATCAAGATCTTCTTTGTTAGCAGTTTTCTTTGTTTATTTTTTGTCATAGTACAGAAGAATAACCCTTAAACATTATTTAAAAGTCCAAATTTATCCCAAAGCTCAAAGAAAAGCCACAAAAACACCACACACAAACTTATAATGCTATAAGATTCCAGTGAAAAGAAATGAAGAGAAGTTTATCTGATTTCTGTGTGAGTCAAAAAAGCAGAAAAGGAGAGATCATATTCAAGGGATTTAAAGAAAGCAAATCGGGTGTATTGTACACATTTAGTTAGGGATATGAATAAGTACTTTATCTGTCATAATGCTGTAATTAAAAGTATTTCTGCTTACCTTTGTGTGACGATTTGGGAAAGAGAATAGAAGGGCTGAATTAATAAGCTGACAAATGAAGCTTAATACATTATTATTCAGGTTTTACATAATTGACATCATTTGGGAACAGGGAGAAAAGAATAAGACCAAGAAAGGTGAGCTGTAACACTGGAACACTTTAGCAAATGAAGCTTTTACCGCCAATTACCCTGCCATTTTGTCTTTACTCCCAGGTTCTATTAAATACCTTGCTATCCTTTGGGAAAACATGTCATACACATGATAAAATGAGGTTAATTATAAAACATTCTAAATGCAGGTCATTTCATTAAATTTTACTCAGGGATGTTTATTTTAATAAACCTTTCAATTTTGGGTTAAAATTACATACACTTTGGCAAAGCACTGCAGTTTTGACCAGGTACTTTGTTTTGCTCTTCAAACGCTGACAATTTATTATTTTTTAGTACATACTCCTCTTTATTTCAACAGGAATTTCTTTCGATTTCTTTGTAGTATTTCTCTAGCTAGTTCTTGTCTCCAAGAACAGTAATGCTATGAGCTTTGATCTTCTGATATACGAGTGGCTAAATATACATTTGAATGTATTAGGGATATCATGGCTCTGTAATTACTGCCTTACACAAAGGATATCAATCACCTATCATTCATTTTTCCAACCTGGTAGAAGAGGCCAAATATTCCTGATTCAATCATATCTATCTATATTCACAGGCTGCAGAGACTGGACACAGGTCAATAATCTATTTTTCCAACTTCTTTCAGGGAAGATTTGCATTTTCAAGTGATAGTTCTTTTGTACAATGTTGAACATTCTTCAAATAATTTTTTTCTATACATAGCACTCCAAATTTTAGTGCTTGCTAAGATTGAAGAAGTTTCAGGGGATAAATTGGGGTGCTTCATGCTAACTGTAGAGATTAATACACACCACAATTAAGTCCAACCTCAAAGAAAATTTTAAAATGGTATGAGAGGTTATGTTTTGAAATGAAATAAAATATTATTGGAGATAAATTGCTCTTTAGATCTGTGGAGGACAGAGTAGTGGGAATTCCTTTGTCCTATGATGTAGAAAATCCTACAGCCAGTAGTTACCCGCCCACTGGGGCGTGGCCTTTTATAGTATTTATGCCAATGTAAAGCATGCAGCTGGCCTCTCTTTTCCAGCCGAGGGATTCGGTTGCTGTTCTCCATTCCAACAGAGGATTCAGATTTATGAGTCTACCCCTAAATAAATAACCATCTATTATTCTCAATTCTGAGCTAGTGTGGGATTTCTTTCAAATGACCCTCTTCATCTGGTGCCTATGTGGATTGGAACTCCACACCTACTGGGTAGATGGCCTCAAGGCCTAGCCGGTCCATGACCCAGAAAGTCTCCCAACCCTGTCCACTTGGCTTGCTTTTACCTAAGCAGTGTTTTGTAGTACCCCTGCCACAGCGGATCTTACTGCATGTGGCAACTTGGAAATTTCCCAAGCTCTTTATCCAGGCCACTCGTTGTACCAGTATCATGTGTTCAGCCTCCTCAGAACAGAATGGGAAGTTACATTATTTGTCACTTTATTGGGTATATGAAGGCTCTCCTGGTCTCCCAGTGAGCCCATTCCCAGAAAGCACTATTAAAAGGTAGTAGTGATGGTACCCCATTTAGAATCTGGAAGGTGATATATATTAAAACAGCATGTTAAGGAAGAATTGAAAGAATGACCTGGCACAGTGGTTGAATCATGTTGATGGAACTCTAGAGGATGCATGCATTGGAACACAGCTCTGAAGATTCACTAGCTTCTCAATTACGTTTGTGGTGGGGATTTTCTAAGAATAGGCATTACTGTGAAGAATTCCCTATGATCTTGGACTTACAGTAATGTACCAGGAGTAACAGTAGCTGATTTAAACTAATCAGATGATAATCATGAGACTAAATGTTTAAGTGTTTTCAGTTTGTCGGGCTAATACACACAAGGAAAACACTATAAGTACCAAATAATTGAGAGACAGCTGAAATTGTAGCTATTGTTTGACTGCAGATATAATGACATTTTTTTTGTCTTTAGGGATTTGAATTACAATTAGAATATTTAGTATAACTGAAAACAGTTAAATACTATAAATAGACAATAGAGTCCCTCTTCTCTTTTTAAGTGCAGAATCAAATGACTAAATGACCAGGAAGGGATCTATCTATCTATCTATCTATCTATCTATCTATCTATCTATCTATCTATCCATCCATCCATCCATCCATCCATCCATCCATCCATCCATCTATCTATCTATCTATCTATCTATCTATCTATCTATCTATCTATTTATTGTTGCTCTGTGTGGTGTGGTGAAGCAGAAAAGATCAATCCATATAGCAAGTCTCAAGATCATAGTTAGATATCATATTTCTCTGCCTTTCCAGCTTAATATATTTATGTGATATTTGAGAAACCTCGATGTAATAAAGAAATCATTTATGTTACCACTACAGACCTTATTTTTCTATCCACAAATTATATACAGAAAGCATGAGAGACTTAAGAGTTGCAAGAACAAACTTAAAAGTAGTAAAAAGAACAAAGATGCCAATTAAGATGGTGCCTATATGTAGACAAGAGTAATGTCCTTTTAAAAGAGTGCTTGTCAGCCAAGTTTATCAAAACTAGCTGCTGCACTTTGACATGAAGGTTTGGCTATAGTACGTGTTAGTCTGGCCACACCATCACAGAAATAATGTCCAAATGTGCAGCAGATGGTAATCAAATTTGACTTGAGGCTTTTGAAGATGCATGTTAGGATTAGCCAGACATGGACTGCACAATTCAGAAATTAAGGAATGTCGAGTCTACAAGGAGGAACTGGATGATAATTTGGAGTGTTAAGATCAGGCGGTGACACGAGCCATTCCCGGAACAGCATGGGATGTGACAAGACATGAGGTGGGGTGATAGAAGGTGTTAGCAGAGGCATGTATGAATGACACTTCCTGACTTCTCTAGTAACCCTGTTGTATATTAACACCAATCTAAACTCTAATAACATCTGAACAGTACGTGTGACAAGTCCCAAGCATTCACGTACATGGGGGACATTTGCAGCTTCTGAGTGAATGTGCTCTGTGGAGGAGGATTGCAGAACCCCACCCACACTCCATATGGTTGCCAAAATGTCCTTTTATTATTGTGATCCGGATGTGAATTAATGGCAGGCATCAATCATTGCAGTCTCTGATAGTGACGGCTCACTGAGAGTTTATCAAGACAGTTATTGTACAGACTACACATATCCTACAGAAGTTGGAGGAAACCACAAAATAAGACACTGCAAATGAAAATAAGTGAAGAAACATCATGATCACAACCCTTGTCTCCAGCTTATGACCTTTCAACTAAAAAATGACGAAACCAAAGTACCACTGCTTTTAGTTAGATTTGTTTTACAGGAAAATCAACCAGAAACGGTTTGATGATTAGCTTTACTTTCACTATTTCAAATAGTAGACCTTTGAGAATTTTAGTCTTTTGTTCCATCATCCACCTCCTACCTCCCCTCCTGTTGGTTCCTTATGAGAAAGTGGATTTAGTTCAAGGTTATATTTCATGAGTATATATTTAGAAAATTACTCAAAACTTCTTATTGAGACTCACTAAGAATTTTGTTGTTATAGAATATTTTAGATGTGTTACATTTGTTTATGCGGCGCAACAATTGTTTTAATTAGGCAAAAATGTGTTGCTTTCTTTTATATTGCATTTTTTAACTCTGTGAATCTGTGATGCTTCACCTGTCTAAAACACCTGTTTGATCTAATAAAGAGCTGAATGTCCAATAGCAAAGCTGGAGAAAGGATAGATGCGCCTGGCAGGCAGAGAAAATGATAGGAAAAGTCTGGAAGAAATAAATGAAGGAGCCAAAAAAGAAGGGTCCAGACACCAAGTCACACAGCCAGCCATGGAATAAGAAGAAAAGAAAAGATATACAGAAATACAGAAAGGTAAAAGCCAAGAGGCAATGGGTAGTTAGGTAATTTAAATTAAGAAAAGCTGGCTAGAAATAAACCAAGCTAATGCTGGGCATTTATAAGTAATATTAAAACTTCATGTGTAATTTATTTGGAAGCTGGGTGGTAGGCTCCCCAAAAGAGCAAAGATCCAAAAGAGTAAAAAACAGCCAACTTTTTTATTGTCATAACCTCATTTAATCTTTATCCCAATGTAATGAATTCAGTATCAGTACTTTTATCTTTATATTATAGTCAGGGAAAATTAAGCATAGAGATGCCTAATATTACACAGCTAGGAACTGTAAAGCTTAAGTCAACCAGGTCAAACTAGCTGCCTAATCCAAATGTTTCAACCACTGTGTCCTCCAGCATCACCCTTCCACACGTTTTATCTCTCTCCATCTGCTATAAGAACAAAATGTGCAATGTCACTAAAATAACACACTCCTTTTTGTGTCAAGAATTAGTGAATGCACACACATGTACCAAAGGTTGTCTACAGAACTGTACAAAGCTGCATATTGAGCTTGAACTAGAAATCAATAGGTGCTATCCCCTTCATTTCATTTCTATGACATGACCTTGCTTTTAGCAGACCATGGTTAATTATGGGTCATTTCTTATCTTATTTTCTTGTGATATAGCTCATCCTTTAGACTGGATAATCTTGATTATTAAAGAAGGTCATAAGTTTTCTACAAGTTTAAATTTACTATTAGAGCCAGAAAATAGTATATCTTAGAGTTTTATAAATTCTTTTACCTCAGTGCAGGCATTGTGACACATTACTGAGTCATAGATAGTGACTCCAGCTTATTTCATTTAATACTCCATGGTTTGTTTATAAACAGTTATTCTTATATAACAGCCACAGCAACTGCTAAACTCTTCTTTCAGGTCAAAATAACATGACTGCACATTTTTTTCCTAGTATTCGCAAATAGCCTTGTAGCTTTGTAAAATAGGAAATTCTTTAACTTCTGTCTGAACAATTTAACCTTGAACATCTAATATTTTATTACTTAGTATAAAATTCACTGCAAAAAAATTTCCAATGTTTTATGGCTCTTCTCAATAGGAGGAAGTGCTGTTTTTTGGTCACTTGAATCTATGGGGTTTTTGAAAATGATTATGTTGCATTGCAGCTTGTGACAGTGCCTTGCCCCAAGTCCCACATATAGACAAGAAGAGGGCTTTCAGCATTCTTTATTGTTACATTTGACAAAAGAAGTTGTTTATCATTGGACCAACAAGTTAAGCTGACAGAAGACACATGATATGGTTACCCTTTTTGCCCTAATGTTTGGCAGCCATCAAATAAGTGAGAGACGGCTTGTAATCATTGAGCCTTCAAAAGCATGTCAGCTGCCTACAGCCCCTGAAGTACCCTGGTCACAACTTAGTACATTTGGCCTGAAGTAAAGACCTCCACAATGAGAAGAATCAAGTGACGTGTGGTTGCTTTAAGCCAGTGTTTGGGTTGTTTTTTTATATAACAGGCACTCATTGGTAAACTCCAATAAAGAGATATTCTGAAAGATTGAGGTGATATTTTAGTCTTTTATATTAGTCTAAATTGTTGAGATCTCTATATTATCTTTAATACTTACAACTGATTTATAAATTTTATTTTCTTTTTTTTTTTTTTTACCTGAGTAAAGGTGAGGTCAGTGGTTGTTCTTCAAAAGTTATATCTTCCCACAATCTTTTTGCGTACATTGTTCTTCTGCAGCATACCCTGGCTTTGTTGTACTTCCATATTTTTATATAGACCTTGAAATATTTCTTGTAATTCATTTGATTTTTTTAATAGAGGCCTTAGTGCCAGTCCTTCTGTCTGCATGGGATTGTTTATTAAGAAATGTGTTGTGTCCTGCTTTCACCCAGAATCAAATCTTCATTGACTATCATTACAGCTACATGAAAAACAGCATGCAGGGAATGTGTGTTGTCTAATTGATGTTGCATGCTCTTCACTCACTTTTATCGACCAACTTTCTTTTATCCCATATGTCGCTGTCTCCCAGGACTAAGAGTAGGGCATGGAGTGAATATTGTTTGTCCTTTTTTAAAAATTGATTTTTATTGAGCTCTACATTTTTCTCTGCTCTCTTCTTTATCTCTCCCCTCCCCACTCTAACCCTCCCCCAAGTTCCCCATGCTCCCAATGTACTTGGGACCTCTTGTCTTGTCTTTTTCTACTTCGCATGTAGATTAGATCTATGTAAGTCTCTCTTAGTGTCCTCATTGTTGTCTGAATTCTCTGGGATTGTGGTTTGTAGGCTGGTTTTCTTTGCTTTATGTTGAAAAACCACCTATGAGTGAGTACATGTGATAATTGTCTTTCTGTGTCTGGGTTACCTCACTCAAAATAGTGTTCTCTAACTCTATCCATTTTCCTGCAAAACTCAAGCTATCGTTATTTTTTTCTGCTGTATAGTTACCACATTTTCCTTATTCTTTCTTCGGTTAAAGGGCATTTAGGTTGTTTCCAGGTTCTGGCTATGACAAACAATGCTGGACAGAGCCTTAATAAGTAATTTTCCTTCAGTGGATAGGCATAGCTTTATGATGCATTAACTCAAAGACTGTAGTAGGTGAAAGAAGACTAAACAGTCCAAGAGCAATCATACCTCAAATAATGAAATTGAGAGAAAATTGATGAATGAATGATGTTCTCCGAAGACAGTCAGCACTAACTCTGATGCCCTCCTTACCCACTGCTGGTTTCTTCAAAGTGGACATTTGATTCACGTTAGAGCCTGATGCATCTGCTCAGATACTTTGGAAATTCCACCTGCACCACATAATATGTTAAATGCAGGTCTCAGCCAGTTCACAGCCTATTAATTCTGTAACAAATACTTAGACTGACACTAGACTATATGATAAGCTGGAGGAAGTAACAGGAAGTCTATAAATACCTGAATGTTCAATGAGCAATAGAGAAACAAGGTCAGAAAGACAATCCTCAAGTAGGAATTTTGTCCAAGAATAGTTGTGATGAGATTGGTGTTGTTCACAACAGGAGGAAGAATATAAAGGAGAAGAAAAAGTTGGATAAAAACAGCCACTTTTGAGAAGTTGGATGATTTAGGAATGAACAAAATTACTATGGGTTCCATTCACCAGGCTCAACAGAGAAGCATCATTAAGGCATGAGAGAATGAGGGAGAGGAATGAATAAAATCTAGGGGCACTGGTTGAGCAGCAGCATGCCGGAAGGAATAATTGTTGGTTGAAGATGATTTGGCCCAAGTTGTGCTTAGAGCCCAAATGCTTTTCACTTTAGCTAACGATATAACGGCATTTATTTATTTTTGTCTTATTTTGGGCAAGCCCGTTTGTTTGCAATCATATGTAGATCATACCTTTATATTATAAGGCTGTGGTGGCATAAGGTAATAAATATAACTGAATATGAAAAAATAAACTGTTGAAAATATTTATAAGAAATCTCTGCGAATTGTATTCGTGTGGCTATTTTGCCTCCAAATGTAAAGAGGTAGGACAGATGGCTTTTGGGATTGAAAAAAAAAAGGAGGAGGAAAATAAATAAAGAATACAGAAGGGTCATGGGCTGGGGAACTATCTACCTGGTTACCCTTACTAAAGCCCTGAGAAGGACTCTGAGAAATTGCGGGGACAGGTTGCTTATGCTACATGCATTCACTTGCTCAGTAACAGTTTTGTTCATGTTGTAGGATCTCGAAAGTCTTCCCTGAAAGAATTAAAATCTCTTTATTGCTCTAGGCATTCTCTAGTTTGTTAGTCTGTTTTTCTCATTTGGAAGCTTCACATTTTGTGGCTGCAAAATCAAGTCCGTGACTGAGAATAATGATGAACCTGGAGATTGGAAAACCAGCCTGATACAACTTTAGTTCGTGTTTTTGATGCAGTACTTAATAACTTTTCCCTTTTGGCTGCAAATTTCTGTGTAAGGAAAACATATATAATAAAGCTTATTGATTGCTAGTGTATTAGTTAGTGTTCTTGACACTGTTTTTCAGTTGGCTGGATTATTTCCATTTGAAAGCTAAGCATGACAGACACACAATAGGAAAGTTGACATAGATGCTCGTGGGATGACACTATTAGATATACTATTGTAGGTAGGGGAAATCTCGTGAGACCTCTACCCTATTCAAAGAACTGTAGGCAACAAAGCAATACTGAAAGTAGGATAAATAGTTTTTCTCAGGGATGAGCACACCATTAAATTGTCCTATTCCAATGGTCAACACTGAAAACATACATACAAGTAATATTATAAAGACTAAGCAAGTTATATTTATGATATATTGTTGTTGATTTATACATATATCAACAATCAATGAAAAGATGCCAAAATTTGTAAGAGAGCTAGGATGGGTGTATGGAACAGTTTGAAGAGAGAAAAGGGGAGGGAGTATGATGTAATTATACAATAATCTCAAAATATAAAAGCCACAAATACAAAGCAGGTGCAATGATGTACTCTTGTATTTCTAGCACACCTGAGGAGGACAAGCAGATCCCAGGGGCTCGCTGATTAACAAGTTTAGCCTATTAGGCAGTATCAAACCAAGCAAGGACCCTGTCTTAATATAATAAACATAAAGAATACCTGAGGAATAACAATTGAGGCTGTCCTATGGTCTCCACATGTGCAACGCATGCATGATTCACACACATAAACACACACACACACATACATAAATGTCTTCATACACAAGTGCATCCACACACATGAACATCTATACAAACAAGCAAATACACATGGAAAAGAAAAGAGAAAAAAGAAAATAGTGTCTTATTCATGAGACATGAATCTAAATAGCAATTGCAAAACGTTGGAAGGCAAAAAACAGAGGAAGAATCTAACACTGTATGGTTTCTAAGTATTTTACAGTAAGAGTGAGTCATAGTTGTTTATTTTTCTCAAAGTATTCAATATTTCTATTCTTTGCTTTCATTTTAAGATATCAGAAGCTCCATATAATGAACATTTTTATATTAATACTAATTTCTTTTTTAATTTTCCAAGAGTAAAAAATGAATTTGGAATGTAGTAGAAATATTTCTGGTAAGGATTTATGATTTTGATAAATCTATAAATTAATCGAGAGGCAATTATACATAAAGTATGCACTGAGGAGCCATGGCTCACAAACCTCTGTCAAGTAGAGCTCAAGATAAGAGCAATGCTTATGGGACAATTTGAGAACTTAACAAAACTCACATATGTTGTTCAAAAACTGCATTCAAAATATTCATAGCCAACTATTTATAATAGTCATACATTTTCAAAAGTAAACTTTACTTCCACATTAAAACTGAGAAATAAGTGTTAATATATTCTTGCATACGAAACTCTGAATGAACAGCTCATTTCTATGTATAACACTGTGGTCAAATCTCACACACATGATGCTGTATGAAAGAAAACAGACTTTAAATACTGCTTAATAAATCATTCCTCTGAATAGTCACCAGATAGCTTGCAACAGTAGAAGTCCAATAATTGACAATATCTTTTGAAGGGAAGAATTTTGCTAATGACCTAATTTGAGACTGCATGCTAATTTCATCAAAATTTCTGCTAAATTATATTTTTTGTAAACCTTTCACTATTTACCCCCCAAACACACAAACACAGAAAAAAGTACCATTATAACAATTATAGTTATTCTTAAATGACAATTATTTTAATGTTATTGTGAATTATAAACCACTGCATACATGTGAAAATAATACCATATACAACCTGATAGACCACTTATGAAAAAAATGAATTTATAATTAAATTCAGAACCATTGTCAGCTTACAGTACATAATTATTATATGCCAATTGAAAATACCCCTATATAACTTTCAGGTAAAAGCAGGTAGGCCACTTGATTAGTCTGTTGAATATATTTGGCAGGAAAAGGAGCAGGGGACATGTAGGAAAAAGGTTTAATTGACAGACTATTCTGCGCCTTCAAAATTATTCTAACGTCATTCAGTTTTTATTCAGGGTAACGATTTCGGTCAATCACCAGTAATCCAATCTGGCTTTCAAATCTCAGCTACTATTATTAACTCTTTTATCCAAATGTTATTCAAATGAGTCTCTGTATTCAAAAAGAGTGTGCAGATGCAAACAAAACATATTGTTGGTAACCCCCCTACACCAGTTTGGCAACACGCTAGTGATGGATCTGGCATTCTTAGTGTCAAGAGCTCCATCGGCATCTGTTACAACAGAACCAAGATAAAATGAGTGAAACGAAACTAAGTGGAGAAAGGACAAGAAAGAGATGCAGAACATTTCAAATGGTCTTTAGATTCTTTGTTCCTGAATATACTCATACCTTCCCACAAGCTGGCCTAGACCAAAGGAGTAGTGCATACAGTAGGCACTTTTCTGCAGTAACTCTGATGGGCAAACTCTACATAGACACACTCAGGGCAGACAAACTCTCCATCTTCAAATGGGTCAAAGTATCTGAGGGACTGCTGTCTTGGGACAATCTTACTTTCATTTACGTCCTTTCCTGAGGGAATGTGTGTATATGTGTTATCATCAGAGATAACTTAAGCTCTTAATTGGTGTCTGACTGAGAATTAAACAAAACTCACGCATCTATATTATTGCTCCTTGCTTTTAATACTTACCAATCCAGAATCCCATTACTTTGGTAATCTTTCACTATCAATTCACTATCTTTCACTATCAATTCATTTTACTAGGACTGATAAATAAGCAGACTCGGGAGTGGGGTTCAGTTCCTTTACCTAGCTGTGGAGACTATTGTCAATAATTGCCTTCCACTTTCTCATTAGTACTAGGAGTGTTAAAAATATGACCTATTGAATCTACACAGAGAAACGCTGTCTTTAAAAACCAATATGTATTTATATAGAGATAGATAGAGATAGTTTGATACAAAGAAAGACAGATAGATATAGTCTACTCAAAGAGATTTATAAAAATTAAATTAAAGAAAATTTGAATTCATTAAAATGTTGTATGACAATAAAGGACAGAATTTAATATTTACCTCATTCTTTCTTATTAGTAGCTTCATGAAAATTTTTAAGTAGTAATTCTTGAAGATGCCAATAAACCACATCAAACAAGAATCTTTCTGATTGAGAAAACACCAAACATCTTATAAAACGATAAAATTATAAGCAAATATTTTAGGAGCTCTCAACTTGAGCATCTCATAATTCATAACTACTATGTCAGATAATTAAAACCAAGCAAAATCAAATGTTCTGAATATAGAAAGATAGTTAATAAATAAAATATTGAGGTTTTGTTTTCAGGTCATGCAGGACAAGAGACGTGGAAACAGGCAACATTTAGGGCTAAGACAGTCAACAAGCTTTGGCCGGACAGCCAGCGTCCCTGCTCATTATCATTAATCTGCACACAATTCTGCATCCCTGTACAGATCCTTTCTCACCCTGCTGGTAGTATGTCCTCCTCCTTCTGAGGAACCACAGTTTTGGATCTCTATAACACACCAATCACAGAATAATTCACATTAACCTTTTTTGTAATTTTCATTCCCTTGCATTCCGCTTAGCTACTCAGTTGGAGTTGAGAGTTTAATTCTGAGATTAAAAAAAAAAAAACTAGGTAGAAAAAGAAATACAATATTCCAAATTTCACTCAGAAAAAAAGTCTTCCTCTAAAACCATAATAAATTTCATAGAAATTTTAATACACTTAAGCTCAACTTTTACGTGGAACTACTTCTTGTCTCTGAATGTGACATTGTCCAGAAAATTATTTTTCTAGACTTCTATAGATTTTATAAATTATAATTTACCTAGGTGTGGATTTTCCCAGCGAAGTAGCCTGCATTACACTGTACACTGATTGACACTCACGAATAGGGCTCTGTCTGACTTAAGCATGTCCTAAGAGTAGCCTATTTACATGTCTATTCTTATCGTGACTCTGGGCAAACAAGACAGCATTCATCCAGTTATGTCGAGCTTTCAGATAAAGATAATGTAAAAAGCAAGGGCACTAACAGTGATGTTTGGGATCTATTGAACATTAGGGATGCACTAGGGATACAGCATTCATTCCTTAGCTCTGTGAAAAGCAGAGCCACTAACAGTGATGTTTGACATTTACTGAACAATGGGGATGACCTAATGATACAACATGCATTCCTCAGCTCTGGGGAAAGTAGAAAACAGACACACTTGAATGTGTATAACATTTCCCAGTTTTATATGACAACTGATTGGTGAATGCAAGATGAACAACTAACTAACTACTCCAAATCTTACTTTAAACTCTGAATGGTGTACTGTTTCATATGACATGAATGCCAGGCTTTGTTAATCATCCTGTGATTCAAAATTAAATATTCATATATAATAAGTGGAACAATTAAAAATGTTTTGGAGACAAATGTTCCTCAATGTTCTGTAATTTCATAGTACAAGAAATAGATTTTCTTTCTTTAAGAAACTGAGCTTATTAAGATTCTTAGAATATTTATTTATTGTTCTTATTTTATGTGCATGGTTGTTTGGCAACATGTAAGTCTGTGCATTGCACATGTACAGTGCATTCAAAGGTCAGGAGGAGACATCCAATCTCTTCAAACTGGAACTAGAGTTGGTTGGTAGCTACTTTACGGATTCTGGTATTGAACCCAGTTCCTCTCTTCTGTAAGAGCAGTCAGTGCTCTTAATTGCTAAGTCCTTTATTTAATCTTTTAAAAATAAAGTTTTAAAAGAAAATCCCTTTGCCCTCAAGTGAAATATATTTGTAGTCCTAACAATTGAAAAGGCGGAGGGTGAAGGGAAAAACAAAGGCAGAGTCATGAATTCTAAACCAGCCTGAGGTGTGTAACAAATCCAAAACTGGAGGACAGAGCTACATAGAAGGGCTCATCTCAATAAATATATTAAAATAATATACAAATGAAACAACAACAAAAATAAAAGAGTGGGATGCATATTCCAGTGGCAGAGGTCCCATGTCACAAAATAATTCAACAGCACAAGCAAAAACATTAAATAAGTTATTCATTAATGGCTGCAAACATTTTGATTTATCTTTTAAA
The DNA here is from genome assembly GCF_982192425.1 of Myodes glareolus. Classification (NCBI taxonomy): domain Eukaryota; kingdom Metazoa; phylum Chordata; class Mammalia; order Rodentia; family Cricetidae; genus Myodes; species Myodes glareolus. Next base: position 17,440,755 of record NC_142043.1, on the reverse strand, counting down.
TATTTTGCGTGTATTTTTTAATTTTGCATATATGCGTGATTTGGTGGTGTGTATGCCAATGCAGCATGTGCTTGATTTGTGCCTGAGGCGCTATGGATGGTTATGATACTAGGTAATATGGACATTAGGAACTGAATCCAGGCCATTTGTAAGAACAAGAAAGCTTAAGTGGTGACCCATTTCTCCAGCTCAGGGAGCAAACATTTTAAAGAATGTGTTCATTAATGATTTCATTAAAAAAATATTGTCCTCAGGATTTAGCAGTAAGAAGAACACTACAGTGACAGCAAATCATTCCTCATACATAGTATATGCCAGAATATATATGAATTATTCCCCATAATCATTGCAATAATCACCTGGTTAAATAAAAATAGCTCTAGAGATTGAACCAAGGTCTTGGATGTTCTCGGAAAGAGCTCTTCCACTGTGCTATATTACCAGCATGCAATTTCTGTTATTATCCCAAATTCCACTCATGAGAAACTGAGTTTGGTACCTCGTTTGTTTACCAACCTTGATTGGAGTTGGATGAAGTTGAAATCACAGCAAGCCTATCATCAGAATCTATGTTTTTCATCATTTACCGCAATAAAACAATGATGAATGCCCTTACTCTCTTACACCGGATAATTCAGGGTTTTTGTTTGTTTGTTTGTTTTCTTTTTTAAACCCATTGCTTGTTTTGTATCTTCTTTAAATCAAACAAAGTATTCTTTGGGATTTGTCTCACTAAGTTAGAATCTGAGCCCTCCCTGCCCACAATGTACATTTTCTCTGTCTGACACAAGAGGGCGGTAGTCATACTTTCCGGGTAGGGTAATTCCAATTAGAAATGCCTGCTCCAAACAAAATAAAGGCTAATGACTACGACTATTTCTAAATGGAAAATGTAAAAACCATTAAAATGACAAAAAAAAATACCAGCAAATACTTCTATGTACTACATAAGAGACAAAAAAATCTACTCCAGGAGTTTGTTATATATTTGAGAAGCCCTCTGGATATATAACAAATCCATATTTGGACAGTAGATGAAAAATTTAGAAGGAGAACTCACTATGAATTAAGTAATTGACATTACATATTGATAGAATGCTTTCTAAAGTTCATTCTTTTCAACTTCATTTGTTAAATTCCCGCATTTTTATGCTAATGTGTAACTGCACATTGTTGTATCTCTCAGAGAAAAGAATTAAGAATTGAAATTCAGTGTCTTATTTGCAGAGTGATATTTATTAACGTGGGAGATTACTCACTTGCACTGTCCTTAAGTCTATGTCACAAGTATCTTCCTTTCGTGTGTTGCTTGTCTATGAAAGGGATTCTCACGTGGCCCAGCCTGGCCTGGAATACACTGTGTAAATGAGACTGGCCCTGACCAAGTGGCAATGCTTCTGCCTTGGCCTCCTGAGTGCTGGGATTCCAAGTGTGTTAATATAGACAGCTAAAAAGTATCATTCTTATTTCTTACAGAAAGTTAACATGAAAATAATAAAGCTTGACAATTTCCATCAACTTAGAGTTTTGAGTAATTGTTCTTTTCTCTACTACTTTCAGTCACTCTTAATGTGGTTTGGTGAATTTTTTTTTATTGCCGTTTCCAGAGTTAACTGGCTGAATAGATCAAACATGTATGTGTGTGTTTTCAATTTCACTAAAAAATAATAACTTGGTTCTAAGCCTCAGATCTTGTTTGCCAAGTTTCTACAAGGAGAGAATTTTTATGGTCAAATTATAAAACCCTGAAAATAGGACTTTATAATAGAAATGCTGATGCAACCGTAACTATAGTATTGCAATTGTATCAGTATAAGAAAATTGGTTTAGATAATATACCCTTTCGCAATGAATGCCATTCTAAATGATTGCACATCTCCATAAATCTAAGCTAACTCAGTAATTCAAAATTACTAAGATTTAAGTTTAGTACCAATAAGCAATAAACTTATGGCTACTGCTATAATAACTGTTGGTCGCTCCGCCCTTATTTCACAGCAGGTGGTCGGCTCCATGCTGGTAGCAGACTGAAAGAAAGCAGGCAACACTTGCAAACTAATTCTGGAAGTTGATGGAAGACTCCAGAGCCATTTCAACTGGTGAAATACTGTTGCATTTTGTGAGGCTTTTTTCTTTTTAAATTAAATGCTCTGAGACACTTGCCCTTTCTGACAAAGGAAGGGCAAATGGAGTTTTGCTCCAATTTCATGTCTCAACTATGGGTTCCTTGATTCTTAGAATTTTCCTGAGCAGATTCATGTCAGTTTATAAGCCATTATTAACTAATTACTACTATGACTGCAGAACAATACATTTGCATTGAAGGAGCATCTTTGAGTCCAAAATTAGATACTTTTTCAATTAATTTGTGTTTGACACTGCTTGATGAATTATGAAATCATAGTAAATGTTTTTCCCTTGACTTAAGGAGTTGTTCATGTAGCAAACCAAGAAACCCATTTCTTCTTGCTTAGACATCCAATTTTTCTTAAAAATTGGTAAATATTGTTTTAAACTACTTAAAAATTCATTTTCAATTTTTATTAATATCAACAACTCTGGTGAATTAGTTTGTCCTATTGACATTGTATGACTTGAATTTCAAAATCTTTTGTTTTTATTTTTTTTCTAAACTTAGTTAGAATAAAGCTTATATAACATACTCACTGAACCCATCCTCTACTTTGAATACAATGCAGTACTCAGAAACAAGAAAGTAACATTAAGGCTAACAGATAGAAGATGATTTTTAAAGCTGAAATGTAACCTCAAGTATTCTGCTAATCACCCCTTACTATCAACATGACATAACCTGGAGCCAACTGGGAAGAGGGCACCTTAGTCATGGAATTTTCTAGATCAATTTGATCTGAGGTCATGACTGTGAAAGACTGCCCTGATGTAAGATTTATGTTGGACTGTCCAGGTCACTGTCGAAAGTGCCCTCTTTAGGGAGGTAGGCCTCAGTTACGAAAGGAAGCCAGAGAGCAAGCCACTCAGAAGTAATCTCATGGTTGCTACTTCAGTTCCTCCTCAAGTTCCTGCCGTGACTTCTACAATAATGGATTGCGACCCAGAAGTGTAGGTCAAATGAATACTTTCCTACTCTGAGGTGCTTCTTGGTATGATGCTTATGAAATTAATAAAAAGTAAAATAAAGCAATTATTAAAACAGTGAAGAATATGTGTTAAGGCACTAAAGAAACCAAAAGGTTGTCTATAAAATAAAACCACACTTTTAAAAATAATAATGACTTTCTATGAAAACATAAATACAATAGAAATAAGTTATAAAGTCCATTGTTGAATATGGTATTACCTACAATGATTTTTACTTCAATACAAACTATTACATTCTCTCACCAACTTGAGTTTGAAATTATAAAACGGTACAGAGCCTATATTTAAAAGCAAATATGCATATTTTTATTTGTTTTTTGAGGCTTTGAATTCAATGATTATCGCAGTCTTTAAGCACATGGAAATTCATTGACTATGGAAGTGTAAACGTATGTAAGTTATTTTACAGAAAATTTCTAAATTTCTGAACTTTCATTCTTTATTCTAATTAGTATCTTCTGAAGTTTATTCACCCTATGTTAGTGGGTGCAGAGAACATGCATCATGTAAATTTTAAATAGGAAATGGGGAGCACCACTGATATGGATAGTGGAAAACTCCATTCCTTGTTAGCCATTTAGAAGCCATATAATTTAGAATAGGTCTTTCAGTTATTATGTTATCATCCACACTAGTATTCACTTACCTTGCCAAACACCAAAAGCAGAGCTCTTGTAATTTATCACATGGTACAAAGCAGTAGCCTTGGGTTCTCCATGGTAGCCTCTTGTCCCTCTGGTGTCCACAATGAGGACAAACGCCTACTTGCTTTGCTTCTCTGCTGAATTTGGCATATTAATTTCCTATTGTTAAACTTCTGATTCTTTTTAGATGACCAGTGGTCCACTCCAAATGATAGACTCAATCTCATTTCTCGCTGACACCGCACAGCCTTGGAAATATAAAAACAGCTTTCATTAGATCTCAGGCGACTGTAGCTCTTGAATTTGTGATAAACATCCTCCTACGTGGACCTGTTGTCTGGAACCATCACGTTCATACTCACCTTACTTCTTTGTTTCTCCACACATTTTTAAATGTATGTGGGAAACTTTGGGTCTTCTCAATTCTGATATTAGCATGGAAGTTGAGATGCCTTAGAAAACTGCATTGATTTACATCCTTACCTTACACATTACTGGCATGATTAGTAATATTATTTAAAGCTATGATAGTACATAGTCAGCAATAATCTTGAGCATGACCTACAAAAATCTATGGAGAATTGTGTTGGAATTTTGGTGGTGATTGCCTTAAATTAGTATATTGCTTACAGTAGGATGGCTATTTTTACTGTAGTACTTCTACTAGTCCATGAGAAAGGAGATCTTTCCATTTTCTGATATCTTTTCTTTCTTCCAAGGCTTGAAGTTTGTATCATAAAAGTATTTCACTTGCTTGATTAGAGTTACCTTTAGATATTTTTTTAAACATTTGAGGCTGTTTGGGAAGGTTTTATTTCCCTAATATATTTCTTAGTTCATTTATCATTTATATAACAGATTTTCTGAGTTACTTTTGCATCAAGTTACTTTGTTGAAAATGTTTATCAGATGTAAGAGTTTCCCAGTAGAAAATTTTAGGTTTGATTACATACACTACCATATCATCTGCAAATAATACTTTGACTTCTTCCTTTCTAGTATATATTTCCTTATCCTATTTTTTCTAGTAAGGACTTTAAGTACTATATTAAATATGTGTGAAGAGAGTGGGCAATGTTGTCTTGCTCCTGCTGTTAGTGAAAGTGCTTTGAATTTCTCTCCATTTATTTTAATATTTGTTACGGGTTCTAGTAAACAGCCATTGTATTATTGAAGTATGTCCCTTGTACCCATAATCTCTCCAGAACTTTCATCATGAAGGGTTATTGAAATGATGTCAAAAAACTTCCATGCATCTAAAAAGATGACCAACTGTTTTCTGTCTTTTAGTTTGTTTATATCTCTAGGATAAAGCCTGTTGGGTCATGTTGGATGATCTTTTAGATATAGTCTTTGATTGTGTTTGTATGCATTTCATTGAGGAAGTTTATATCTATGTTCATAAGGAAAACTGGTCTGTATTTCTATTTTTTGAGTAATTTGAGAAGTATTGACATTTACAATTCATTGAAAATCACGTAGAATTATGTGTTAAATCCTGGTTTATATTGGGGATTGATAGATTTTTAATACTGCTTTTATTCACTAGCAGTTATGTGTGTGTTTATATTGCTGATCTTATCCTGATTTAACTTTGGTAAGTGGTATGTACCAAGAAAATGATCCATTTCTTTTAGATCTTTCCATCCAGTAGAATACAGGTTTTTAAAGTATGTCTTTATGATTCTCTGGATTTTAGTATCTGTTCTTATTTCCCTCTTTTTATCTCTAACTTTCTTGATTTGAATCTTCTCTTTATACCTTTTACTTAATTTTGATAAGGATTTGTCAATCTTATTTATTTTCTCAAAAAACCAACTATTTATATCATTGATTCTATCTACCTTGAGTTTGATTAATTCTTGGCATCTACTCCTTTTAGATGTGATTTCTTCCTTTTGTTCCAGAACTTTCAGACTGGTATGCTATTAATTTACTTGTATGAAATCCCTCCAGTTTTTTTTTTTATTTGCTGATGCTTGTTTTTTTTTTTTTGATTGTTTTTTTTTCTTATGAAGGCATATAGTGCTGTGAAAGTATCTCTTAAGACCACGTTCATTTTGTCCCATAAGTTTGGGTATGTTGTGTTTTCTTTTTCATTCCATCCTAGAAAGTTGTAATTTTTTTCTCTATTTCTGTCTTGACCCATTTTCCAGTCAGTAGAGAGTTGTTATCTATGATTTTGTACAATTTCTGATGCTTCTGTTATTGTCCCTTGTGATCAGATAAGATGCAGGTGTTATTTCAATTTTCTTTTATCTTTGGAGACTTGTGTTGTGTCTCAGTATATTGTTAGTTTTGAAGAAAGTTTGATGAGGTGATGAGAAGAAGTTCTATTCTTTTGTCTTTGGGTGAACTGTCCTGTAAATATGTTTGATCCATTTGGTTTATAACATCTGTTATCTCCAGGCTTTCTCTGTTTGCTTTTTTCTGAATGACCTGTATATTTGCAATATTAAAGTCACTCACTATCAGTGTGTGAGGGTCAATATATGATTTAAGTTGTAGTGATCTTTCTTTATGAGCTTAGGTTGCCCTTGTGTTTGATGCATAGATATTAAGAATTGCAATATCCTCACAATCTTGGTGGATTTTTTTTCCTTTAATGCATATGAGTACTCTTCCCTATTGCTTTTGATTAGTTTTGGTTTAAACTCTATTTTGGTGGATGTTAAAAGGGCTGCACCAGCTTGCTTCTTAGGTCTATTTGCTTGGGAAATATTTTTTCAGTCCTTCACTCTGAGGTATATTTTTGCAATATATATGAAGTGAGAAAATGTATTTTTAGAGTTGCCAATGATAGCTCTTTTCATTCCTGTTATTTTATTTTTGTGGGGTTTCTTTCTGCTTTTTTGATTTGCTAGTCTGAAATAATTTATTACATGTGATTTCTTGTGTGCTGTCAGCCTCTTCCGATTGAAGTTATCCTTTTAGTACTTTCTATAGAGCTGAATTTGTTGATAGGTACTTCTTAAACTTGCTGTTTTCATACTTAAGCTTTTCTTCATTATCTACTATGATTGTAAGTTTTGCTGGGTATAGTAGTCTGACATGGCATCTGTAGCCTCTTAGAGTCTACAGCACATCTACCTCTGGCTTCTGAGAATCTCCATTGAAGATAATATGCTATTTTAACTTATGTTACTTTGTCTTTTTCCTTTGTAACTCTTAATATTCTTTTCTTGTTCTGTATGTTTAGTGTTTTGTTTATTATGTGTCAAGGGGAATTTATTTTCTGGTCCAATCTATTTGTTATTCCAAATGCTTCTGGTAATTTGATAGGTATCTATTTCCTTAGGTAAGGAAAACTTTCTTCTGTTATCTGTTGAAAATATTTTCTGGGTCTTTGACCTAGGTTTCTTCCGCTTCTAGAAGACCTCAGCTAAGGACTTGTCATGGTTGAAAACTACCAGAACTATTTCCTACCTTCTGGTAGTGCTAAATTCTTTTGTCTTTTAACCAAAAGAATCTATACATTTAAATGTCTACTAGGGGAATATTTCCAGCCAACTGTTCTTGTTTTCTACCATCCCTTGTGCCTTTATAAACTGATTAATTTGACATTTTTGTTTGTTTCATATAATGGCATATATAGCTTTCATTGCATATTCCCACAATGAAATAAAGTTTCGTCACTAATGTAATAACTATCAGGATTCAGAATATCAGTGAAGCATAGACTTGGATCAAAGGGACTATGGCATTTTAAGGAACGGCCCATTCTGAAATAGCTGTGTGGTTGGGTTGAAATGTTACATCCTGGTCTGGAGGAACTCTCTGTCTTTAACTAAATGGGTGTCCACTTTCTATCACAGGATGTTCTTAGATTTTCAGCATCAGAGGTTTCATATGATATTCTATGAGAGCAGTGTCTAATTTTGAGGTCCCTGTAAAGTAGCATAGCTTCAAGACTTCCTGACTCAAATTTTCTTCTGCTACAATGCTTCTGGGCAGTTTCCCTTACGTGGAAATTATTTTAAACTTGGTTAAGTTTTTTCTTGAATACTTTTATTGCAAAACCCCTTTCTTTCCTCCAAATAGTAGCACACCTGTTGAAGCTTCTACTCAAAATTTGTTCTTTGTTTCCTCGTTTGCAAGTTCTGTGAGTTTAGATGGATGTTATTGGTACATTATCATTTAATATGTGTTTTTGTCCCCATGTACTGCACATGCCTTGTTCTTTGAACCAGTCTCATCTCCACCAAACTCTGAAAATACTAGTCATACTTTTTACACTTCTCATACTATTGTCATAGGGGTTAGTCAAACAGAGCTGTATATTGAATTAGATAAACATAGTTTCAAGTTGCAATACTGGCAAAGGACAGATTTATATCTTAAAGAATCAAGTTTATAAAATAAATGTTCAAAGTAAATGAGAGTCAGAGACCTGGAATAAAAAATAAGCATGTCAGTTTTCTTCATGTTTGAAAGGAGAGGTGAGCCCATCTTGATAGCCTCCATACAAAAGTGGTCTGGGCTTCTTATTTTCTAGTCTAAAGGCCCAAATCCTCCCGACAGTGACAGTCTAAATAATGTCTTCAAATGTGGAGTACTGGGAACCATGGAGTTGGCCTGGCCTAGCTGACATGTGCCATAAGTATTTCAGGTTAGAGTCCATGGCTCTTGGGGCAATGTATGCCTTCCAGATCCTGAGAAATTGAGGCATTCCTTCAGGTAGTGAAGAGTTCAAGTTGCTTTGTGTGATTTTGTATTTGCCTTAGTAGTCATGGTAGTATAGAAGCCAAACAGCACAATTGCTCTGACGTATCCTGTATATCTTGCAAATATCATTCTATCCTATGAACTGCATTTGTCCTAGCAATTGTCATTGTATTCTGCTTCTGATAAAAATATAGAAGGTCTGATTGCTCTAAATAAAAATGTCCCAGCCCCAGTCCTGAAATGCCCCTCAAACTGGCCTGGTTTAATTTCTTGTGGCCTTATCAAGTAACCTTCACCCAGAAAGTAAGCCCAGGCAGTTACTATGGAGCATGTGTGTTCTCTAAATTGTCTCATGAATTGCTAAGATATAGTTCATTCTTAGCACTTGTTTCTCCTTAGAGGCTTGGTAGAAACTGAGGTTTAGCAATTTATTCATTTCCTTTCTATAACTAGATTTTTTATAAATTAGAATTTCAAATATAGGGGAAACAAGATGATTGTGGACCATCACTGGTGTGCTTAGGTCCAACTCTGATCCTCTGGCATACTAACCAGTGCTCTTACCGTCTGAGGAAACTCTCTAGCCCCTTCGACATATTTTCTTTGAGGAAGGTTATAATTTTACTAAATATTCAGTGAAAAATAGGAAAGAAGTATATAGATGGCCATGTGTTTAGTGAATATAACAAAAAATAATTCTGACTTCACCCACTGTCTCTCTCTTTCATCCCTTTTCCAAACTAAACTGTGCATGAAATATAGTGGAAAAAATCTTGTTTAAGTGGTGAAAATTTAAAAAATAATTTGTTAGAATATATGAAAGAATTAATTTGCTAATTTTTATTCATGAAGTTACATTGTAAGTAAGTCCAAACATTGTGACTATCCTCATTAACCCACTATCATTTAAGAAATGCATCATGTACAGCTTTATCATCCAAAGTGGTAAGGTTTCTAATAAGTCTAAACATTAAAATAATGAATAAATGAATGTTTTGTACATACTGAATACCAGCTCTAGTCAGAGCAAGACAGTGGAAAGAAAATGAATCAGTTCTGCTCTAATTCCACAGTCAATGTTGATCTTGGTAGATCCTCAGAGCCTTTCTTCAGAAATATAACTTCACTTACCTATTACATTGAGATCCATAATCAGCACAAGAGGCTTTAAATAATAACTGTGAATAAATAGAAAACATCATATTCTATATTATTAAAAGAATTTTTGTAAAGCTATTAACTTTCAATTTATACCCACATTTTTGTAACTTGTTTAATTTCTTATAGAAAGAAATTGCAAAAGAAAAGATGGCATTGGTGCAGGAGAATTGTCTGTATTCTGTCAATCATGTTTTAAATAAATGCTGATTGGCTAGGCAGGAGGTGAAGGTGGGGAAACCAGACAGTAAGTGGAAATGATGCAAGGAGAGCAGGAGAATTCTGGGGAAGAGGAAGTTGATTACTCCCACTCCTGCTCAGATCACCGAAGCAGCAGGATGTAAGCTGCCCCACTGAAAAAGGCTAACATAGGTCAGAAAAAATGGGTTAATTAAGATGTAAGAGTTAGCTAATAAGTAGCCTGACCTAATGGGCCAATCAGCATTATAACTTACAGAGTCCTGTGTTATTTACTTTGGGACTAAACAGCTGGGGAGACTGGGCAGGACAGAAAACCCCAACTAGCAGGCCCGCTCATGTTGCAGTATGGCGTCCAACATGGATAACTGCATCCACAGAAAGTCTGAGAAAGCTTGGGAAAGACTAGAGTAAAGCATTTTGGTTTTCAGCAGTAGCAGGAAAAAAGCTGCGCTGTTTTAAAATGTCGGCTTTCTGGGCCGTCCTGCCAGGGAAAACTCTGACTCTTTCAAGCAGGCAGTCCGGACTATGGAAACACTTGCAGCTTGCTTCCTGGAAAGGACCTTGAAAAGCCATAGGAGCTTTTTTTTTTCAAAGTTTGTTAAATTATAAAAGTTTCCATTTCCGCCCCTCCTCCCAACACCCTCCCACTCCCCCCACTCCCTCTCCTCCTCCCTCTCCATCCCTAAGAGCAGTCAGGGTTTCCTGCCCTGTGGGAAGTTCAAGTTCCTCCCCCCTCCCTCCAGGTCTTTTGAGTGTTGTTTTCTCCACATTCCTTAGCAAATTAATGACCCATGTGGTCAGAAAAAGAGAGATATACAGTAAAGAGAGATTCAAAAAGGAAGAAAACCTCTAAATGGTTTACATTGTGTTAAAAATATATACAGGCTAAAGGTTAAAGTTCTCAGAGTAAAAAAAGAAAGAAAGAAAGAAAGAAAGAAAGAAAGAAAGAAAGAAAGAAAGAAAGGAAGGAAGAAAGAAAGGAAGAAAGAAAGGAAGAAAGAACGAGTAGCCTGGGAGGCAGAGACAGACGGATCTCTGGGAGTTCAAGAATAGCCTGGTCTACAGAGGGAGTTCCAGGACAAAGATATGCAGAGAACCTGTCTCAAAAAGCCAAAAGTTAAAAGTAAAAATAAAAGAAATAGAGGTTAAAATAAAGCCACGTAAAGATGGAAAATACACAGAGAATCTTGATACTGTATGCTATTATGCTCTCTTTAAATTGTTTGAATGCTGAGGAAGAAACAACAGCTGCTAAAAGATATTTACTTATAAATGCTGCAGAATTAATCCAAGAAAGGTATTTTGAAAATACCTTGACTTCAAAATTGAAGTCAAAAGGTATGTTACTTTGGAGAAGAGATTTTGCTTTTGTTTCCACAGAAAACAAGAGGCTCTGGATTTATTCAGAATTAAGAAAAATCATCTTTGACCAAAGGAGATCACCTGAGCAATCTCCAGTAGGAACAGATGGCCCAGATGCCCGAGTTCTTCATCCAGAAAAGATTCAAGACTGCTGCCTGAGATGATCAAGACTCACAGGATACTTCAGTCAGGACTTGATCATAACTCTAAATTTTCTTTAGGTCCCCATAAGATTATCAGTGCCCCCAACCAGCAGGAAGTAGTCTGGAATACTACACCCACATTCCCCAAAATGGACTATGGATATTTTTCTTTGTTTTTCTTTTTTAAAAAAGAGGGGGAAGTGGTGCGGGAGAATTGTCTATATTCTGTCAATCATGTTTTAAACAAACACTGATTGGCCAGGCAGGAGGTGTAGGCAGGGAAACCAGATAGGAAGTAGAAATGATGCAAGGAGAGCAGGAGAATTCTGGGGAGGAGGAAGTTGATTCCTCCCACTCCTGCCCAGATCACCAAAGCAGCAGGATGTGAGCTGTCCCACTGAAAAAGGTACTGAGCCACATGGCTAACATAGATCAGAAAAATAGGTTAATCAAGATGTGAGAGTTAGCCAGTAAGAAGCCTGACCTAATGGGCCAATCAACATTATAACTTACGGAGTCCTCTGTGTCATTTTCTTTGGGACTAAACAGCTGGGGGAACAGGGCAGGACAAGAACCCCAACAAACAAACAGGCCCCTCATGTTACATGGCATATTTGTCTGTCCATTGTCAGCTTTCTCTAGACTTTGTTAACATCCACTTCTCAACTGGACATCATAGTTATTGCTCCTAATAAAATAAGGGTTCCCTTCATCATATTAAATGAGAACAGAAGCTTATACAGACCAGTACCTGCTTTCTTACAAGACATTAGTGACAAAGAATATTCACCCTCCTTCTCTTTTTTTGTTCATCTTTTAAAAGTCTTTGGCAGCAAGAAATATTAATATTATTGTCATATGTATCAATCTTAAACATCAACAAATTAGGACTTCTTAAATTAATGTCACCAACTTTGAATCATTTTATTAATATGATCATATGTGGCACTTAGTATTTACAGTGTCTAGAGAGAGAAGATATTGGAATAATTTTTCAATTAGTACAAGTATTACTGTACTACTGGTACAGTAGTAACAACTGTAATCTTATTTGGCTAATCAAATGCATATATGTTGTTAGACAAAAAATGCTATATTAATTTATTAATGCAAAAAATAGATTTAGAATTTGACTGAAGTTAGCATAATAAATTAGGAAATATGGGGTGGAATAAGATTAGGTTCAGAATCATGTTCCCCAGTATTGAAATATTTAAAACAGAGACTAAATCAGGTAAAAAGTCTTGATATGTTTGAAATTTTCTTGTTTTACAACAAATCTTAAATTCATATCCAGTAATTTCTAATTCCCCTCTGTATCCTGTGAATATCATTGGTTAATAAAGGACTGATTTGGACCTATAGCAGGACAGAACCTAGTTAGGCAGGGAAAACTAAACTGAATGCTGGGAGCAAGGAGAAGGAGTCAGAGAGAAGCCATGGAGCCCTGCCAAAGACAGACACTAGAACTTTAGCCAGTAAGCCACAGCCACGTGGTGATAAACAAATTAATGGAAATGGGTTAAATTAATATGTAAGAGTTAGCCAATAATAAGCTAGAGCTAATGGGTCAAGCAGTGATTTAAATAATATGGTTTCTGTGTGATTATTTTGGGGCTAAGAGGCTGGGAACTAACTAGTGGTCTCCTGACTACACATTTTCCATCGAGTTTTATCTTTCTGCTTTTTCTAGTTCACCAAGACAGATGCAAGTATTGAGATAAGGTCTCACCATAAAGTATATCAGTAGCAGTTCCCACTCTCCCTGTCACCCAACACTCAAGCATAGGTCATCTTTTTAGACAGTTTTTCACATGAAGAAACAAGTGGCTAAATTTTGACAAAGTAACTCAAGCAAGTAAAGTTAAATAAGGGGATACAGTTCTTTCATATTCATAAAAGTTCATTAGAATATACTCATTAAAATTGCCTTTGCTCTGAAATTTTTCTTTATTATATAGAAAAATACTCACTTTTTCTTTTTTTCTATATTAATGGTTTAAAATACCAGAATTTGTTGTATTTCCTCATGGATTAGCTCATGAATAAAATGATAGTTACATAAAAATAGTCTTATTAATAACTAGTGAAGGCTCCTAATAATGGGGCATATGGAGTCTGAACCATCTGTCTTCTGTAACCAGTGATGAATCTGGGATACCAACTCAGCCACAAAAGCTTCAACCTACAATTTCTCCAGCCTGTGATGTGTGTTGGGGTAATAGTGATGCAGAACTTGTGGGAGTGACCAACAAATGACTGGTCCAACTTGATTCCCACACCAGAGAGAGAGCCCATACTTAACACTGCACAGATGGCCAGGAGCCAGTCTGGATAGCCCAGAGACCTAAGATAAAACCAAACACTAATGACAAAAAAAATAGCAAAATGATTCCTAGTGGCATTCCACTATAGTCATAGATCTATGACTAGCCCAGTCATCATTAGAGATCTTTGTTCAGCAACTGATGGGAGCAGATACAGAGACCCACAGTCAAACATTAGTCAGAGCCAGGGGACCCCTGAGGCGGGGAGAACTGTAGGAGCCAGACAGGTCAAGGACATCAAAAGAACGTGGTCCACAAGGGTCATAGGATCTCACTGAGACTGAAGCTGCAATACAGGATCTGGTATAGGTATGAGCTAGGTCCTCTGCATATATGTTATAATTGTATGGCTAGATTTTCTTGTGGGACTCATAACAGTGGGGTTAGGGAATGTCTCTGACTTCTTTACCTAAGACCCTTTTTACTCTGGGTTGCCTTATCCAGCCTTAATATGAGACTAGTCTTATTGTAACTTGTTATGCTGTGTTTAGTTCATTTCACTGGGAGGACCACTGTTTTCTGAAGAAAGCTGGTGGAGGAGTTCATCTGCGAAAGAGGGGAAGGTTAGCAGGAGAGACTGCGAGGATTGGAGGGAAGGAAAACTATAGTCAGAATGGCTTATGAGAGAAACAAAATTCAATTTTATTCAGTTCTTAAAAGACTCATTTTCTTTTTAGAATGCACTTGTATTAAAAACAACAGAAAAAAATGAAGCTGGGTGGTGGCAGCACAAGCCTTTAATCCCAGCACTCAGGAGGCAGAGGCTGGTGGATCTCTGTGAGTTCAAGGTCAGCCTGGTCTACAAGAGTTAGTCCCAGAAAAGACAGGCTATAAAGCTATAGAGAAACCCAGTCTTGAAAAACAAAAAAGAAAACAAAAAATGAAGGCAAGGTATTTTATACAGTTAGGAACATAGTTCAGAGGGGCAGAATGTAAGAGGTGTAAGTGCTTTTAACTGTTAATCCATCACCCAAAATTATATTCTAGCATTCATCTTAAATACGTTTCCTATTTCTTTTTGATCTGCTTGTAAGACACTATTTATTTAAGAATTTATTGTTTGATTTTAAGATGCCTATGACCATTTAAATTTTCTTCACATGTTAATTTCTAATGCAATTGATAAGAAATATGTCATTTCTACTCCAAAATTTATTTGAACCTATTTGTGTCCTAATATTTTGACTGCTTGAGAGATGTTCCATGGTTACTTGAGAGGAATATGTGATTTGCTTGTGTGTGTGTATGTAATTTGTTTTTGATAGTTTGAGTATTCTATAAATGTGTTGATATATTTCTTTAGCAATTCTACTTACATAATGCATTATTAAAAGTAGGGCATTATTTCCTCCAAGTTTCATTATATTCATTACCTCTTCATTTCTTCATTCAGTTTTTGCCATATTCAGCTCTACGCTTAATGTATTTTAAGGATTCTGTTAGCATATACGTGCATATAGACGTATTTTTGATATATTAATACTTTATCATTACATGAAATCATAATTCTCATAGTAATTTTTCTCTTAGAACCAAGTTTGTCAGAATTTCTTACCATCATTCCAGTTCTGTTTGCTTGATGGCTGTATGTGATTTCTTTGTAAATCCTTTAAGTATAATCAATGGAAAGGACAATGTCCTGATGCTAGTGATTTATTCATCTGAATATTCTACTCGAGATACACTAGTACACTACTTCCAAACTAGAAATGTTTGCATGGTGTCCTTTGTGTCAAGTAATTAATGGAATTAGAAATCAACCACTGAATTCTAAATATCAATACTTCATAATATCCATGTTTAAAGTGTTACATAGTAAAATAACAGTGAACTTGTTCTCCATTTTAGCAATGATAAATGTTCCATGGTGTATTCTTTCTCAGGAAGAAAATAACCTTCCATAGAACCAGAATCCCTTCTTGTGAAGGGCCGCATCCACATGCCCCATTACAAGATGGCGCTGGCGTCCGGTTTCACCACTAGGTGAATGCACATGTGCTAGGTAACTTTCCACTGCTGTCCCCGCCTACTCCCGAGGCTTCACCTGGGCTAATTGGGCAGCGAACCAATCCAAGGGTGACACGTCCGAAGCAAGGACTGCTTCCTATATAAAGGAGGGGTTCCCTCATTTAGGCGTCCCGGGCCATGTTGGCTTATGCTCTAGCTCCCAAGGGGCATTAAAGCTTTTCTGCAGAAGAATCCTAGTGTCCCGCGTGGTTCTTGCTGGCGAGATGGTAGCGTGGTACACCTTCTTTGACTTTTGACTTCATTACACAGTTTTCACTATTATTTTATAGGAAGAAGCATTTCTCATATGTATTATCATCAGGTTTGTAAGTTCAACTATCTTTGTTTCCCCTTTCTTACCTGTGGTTAAAAGCCTGAATGGAAATCTCAGCCCCATAATCTTTATGAATCTGTCCCATTCTATCATATATTTGTTGTTTTATGGAATGAGTGGATCAGATATACTTTTTATGTACATTCGCTTTCAGCAGAAATCACATTCTTTGGTTTTATTACAAATGAAAATGCTGAATGTCCATTTCCAACCTTCAAAATCAGACACTGGGGGAAAAGGAGCTTGGAAATCTCAAATGAAGTGGTCCTCTTAGGAATTAATATGGAGGTAGTTTAAAAACAACAGTTCAAGTATTTTACTTGACCTTACCCTGTGGTAGGAGAATCCGTTGCTTCCTTTTTCAGAGTATCAGCTTCTGTAAGAGGGGTCAACTACCAGCGACTGATTTTACCATATGTAGAATATATATGTTAAAAGCATGCAGACTGAAACTGACATCACTTTCAGGTCCAGAAAAAGAATGATAAAAAGTTTTAGATTTTGAAGGTTGAAATTAAATGAGTAATTGTTAAAAATTAATAAACTATCATTAAAATGTGTGGAAGTCTTCCCCATGATCATCAGTGAATAGAGAATTCCTGGCAATCTTATATGTAAATGATTGCATCTTATAATCAAAACAACCATGTGATCTCCAGACCTCTAGTTGTTTTAAATTGTAAATAACAAGAATTTAATCATAATATGCAGCTTTAATATCCTGAGACAACATGGAATGACTTAATAATAGGTAGATTTAAATAGTTAACACTACAAATATCCTATAACTGAGGGCCTGGTAATTGTAATTTTCAGCATTACCCTTTTTGCAACCATTTTAAACAAAAATTCCTTATTAAAATAGCTAATCTAAGCAGGTTTTGTTCTGAGGAAATTTACTAGTAATGTCATAACCATGTTCTTTGAAAATGACACAATAAATAACCCACACATACAAATGATTTTGGTTTTTCAAGCTTTAAAGTCCTTCCCAGGAAGCTCTATAAATAAAAGTGGTCATTGCTTCTTGAATGCAAACCAAACCAGCTTTCCAAAGAGGATCTGTTGTCACTTCTTCCTTAAGAAACTGTACCATGAAGATTCATCTCTTTTTCTTTATTCTACTCCTTTGGGTCACAATATTACCAGGTAATATGCAAGTATTTGTCAGAGGTATTTGTAGAAATGGATTTGCAAAGGATTCTGTTGCTATTTGTTAAAAATACTTTCTTTAAAAAAGTTAGAATTAGCATATTGTTTTACTAGATTTACTATGAAATTTTTGAATTACAACATGAAATAATTACTAGTGGGAAACCCATTGAGATATGAAGAAAATGTAGTTTAGGTGATAATATTATATTAACATTAATTTCTTGCTGCTTATGGATATTATCATGCATTTTCAGGATATGATACATAGTAGCGTTAGCTTCCACTCTGCTCAGATTCAAATATATTGAAATCTAAAATGATTGCTAAGTTTCAAATTAAAATAACCATACTCACTCAATTATGTTTATTCAGTAATATATATTTAGCATTTATTCCTTATGAGTTTATGTATTTTTGGGAAACTGTTGCTGAGCATTATCAACTATAAGGTGAAATTAGCTTAGTGTTAGATGATTTAACTTATATTTTTTATTCTACAATAATAGGGTATTAGTGAAATGCTTTTTGGTATCATTTTCTCATAATTATAAGTCAATTATATTTCTTATTGGTTTTCTTTGAAGTATTTCTTGTATTACTCTCTACTGTATTTTGGTGAAAGGTTTCCCTGAAGGACTATCCTTCCTCAACAGGTATACAGTAAAATATTGGTCTTCTTATGAAGTGATACATATTCATTGGTTTCAAAAAACAAAATAGAAATATTGACTTCAATTTATTAATTTAATTTTATATTAATAAATTAATCCATTCATTCATTCATTCATTCATTTTAGACAGTCTAGGCTAATAACCATTATATGCCCCAGGCTTCATATTGCCTCTAACACATAGTAGGTTATTTTCCCATATGTTCTGCAATAATTAACACTAGTAAATAATTTTATAAGTGTATTTCAAACCTCTATCTTTTTTACAACATATTTCTTCAGATTACTAAT
This sequence comes from Myodes glareolus, assembly GCF_982192425.1. Classification (NCBI taxonomy): domain Eukaryota; kingdom Metazoa; phylum Chordata; class Mammalia; order Rodentia; family Cricetidae; genus Myodes; species Myodes glareolus. The sequence continues at coordinate 17,422,677 of NC_142043.1, read as the reverse complement.
AACCATAGTTACTTGTTCTTTCCTTCAACAAAATGAAACATTTACATGCAAAGAAGACTAGAAAATTATAATTCACTTAGATAATAGAGTAGAATATATTATATTGTGCGTCAATAGTCTTATGTATTTTTCTTTTACTTCCAAAGGGTAAGCTTCTTTTAAAACTATACATGAACTAAACATACAAAGAACTCTTATTATTATAGACAGGCATAGTATGAAAAACAATAACTGTCACTATGTCTGGATGATATTTTCTTTTCAATGTCAGAAGAGGCATGCTATCAATTTTTTAGAAAAGGCAACTAATAGGCTTACTTTCACTTCGTAGCTCACAAATCTATGGTAATAGAATGAAGTTGAAAATAAATGTACATCACTGGGCCTGCGTAGATGGCTGAGTGCTTATGAATGCTTACTGTTCCTCTAGAGGACCTGAGTTTAGGTTCTCAGTTTCAAGAACCCAGAGTGGGCATTCAGAATCACCTACAATCCCAACTCTAGGGGATCTAATGATCTGTTCTGGCCTCTGTATTCATGTTCACATATGCTGAGTACATAAACTAGTATTGCAGGGTTACACACACAAACACATAAGTAAAATATAACCCAGGATAAAATTTGTGATCTCCATGTGCTCATGAGTTTGAAGACTAAAGAATGACCAACCAACAAGAGACAACACCCTTAGCAAACACTCAGAAGCTGTAAACTGCCAATAGCTCTTCAGCCAATAGTTGGGCTTCATGCAGGGCTGTGTAATTGGCTTGAACTTGTCCAGGGCTGGGCACATAACCACAACCTCCCAGAATACAGTGGTCCTATACATGTTAAGTAGAGTGTATTGATTTGATCCTCCTCAACTTTAGAATCTTAAACTTCAGTATTATTTGCATGAAAATTCTATTTCAAACTGAATTAAAATGACATTATACTATCACTGATATATGTATGTCCTTAAATTTTCAATACAAGGAATTTCCATTTGTATAAATTAGCTTTCTTCTGCATTTTACAAACACTACAAATACACATATAGTATAGAAGTGGAATAATCTTTATTGCTCCACTCTTTTATTTTTTCTTAAAAATTGAAGTTTTTAATTTCTATGAACAGTTGTATTTTAATCTTACATACGCTATGAAAACAGAACAGAATATTTTTGTATCAAAGAGGTAACATAATCTTTCCTTCCCTCATATCCCCAAACATTCAAGGTAATGTAAAGAATAAAACAAACAAAGAAATAAAAATGAAAAGAAATGTAGGTTAAAGAATTATTCTGGGGAATAATTCTGTATAGATTTACTTTGTATATGAATTGAGATTCATATACTACTTAAATTCTCTATCATCTGAGGCTGATATAACAGTATAAATTGCACTCTCATGAGAAAGAAGCAGATAGGGATTCTTCGGAAAGTCATAAGCAGATATTTCAGAGTGAGGATAAAATGTGACTCATGCATTTGAAGACAGAGGTTACTTATTTGTCTTTTCACAGTATTATTTGAACATTGACTATCAATTAGGGGTAATGATGCACCTGCAAAGACATTCAGAAATGCTTGGAAAAGCTTTGTCACAGCCTGTACAACTAGCAACTGTGGGGTGAAGTTCAGTAAGGCTGCTAAATAATCTGGTAAATAACAAGCTCCTCAAGACCAAGATTTGTTCAATCACAAATCCAACTTTGCTTTGGATGTTAAGCCTACCTTACAGTCTTCCATGCCTCCCAAGAATTATTTCTATTTTACAGAAACTAACAATCTGCTATAGTAGCAAATCTCTGTAACCCAAAAACTGAAAGTCTGAGTCAAGGGTTATGAGAAACTCAAGTCCATCCTTGGCTATATAGCAATTTTGAAGTCAGCCTGAGTTTTACGAAATCCTGTCCAAAGCAGGGAAAATCCCCTCTAATTTTACTTTTGTAACTCTAGATAAAAACGTGACAAGTTCACCATGGCAGAATAGCAGTGCTGGGAGAATCTGTTCATAACTCCAACTACAAATTTTTCAACCATTCTTTTTGATTTGTTTTGTTTTCCTAATTAAAATAGACTCTAAAGTAAAGCAAAAGTTAGGAAACTTCTTTTTTTCCCAAGAAAGAAGGTGAGTAAATATTTCAGGTTTTCTGCAACCTATAAGATCAACTCTCATTGAAATATGTAAGCGTTTATATAAAATGTATAAGTGTATACTAATGGAATCATACACCATAAAAAAGTGTCAGGGTGGGCTGGGCCCTATGCACACTTTATTTCTTGCCAATATCAACACAATAAACAGAAACCTGAAGAATGCCTTTTCAAACAACTGTGATTTGGGGAAGCGTTGTGGTAATTTCAGAAATGATGTAAGGGTGAAAATGAATGCACACACACTCTCTCTCTCTTCTCTCTCTCCCCCTCATCTTCTTTCTCTGACACTCCTCTTTTCTCTTTGGTCAATGCCATTGTTATGTACAGATATAATTTAGTTAATATATTTGAGAAAGGAAATCACAAAATGTCCAGGAAAGTTGTATTTGAACAAATTGTTTGCAACTGCTTAATTCTAAATATTTTTGAAAGATAAAATTAAGTTACAATGAATTTTAGTAATAGTTTTCAGCATAAAACATAAGGCTTGTATTGATTATTTATGAGGGCAGAATAGAGCATCCTTAATTCTATTGACAGCTGCAGAAAGAAAGTCAGCAGAATGTAAATCATGACTCACTTTTACCATTGTCTTCAAGAAGTTTTTTTGAGTTCATCACTCAGTCGTTTGTGAAAACCTACTTAGTCCCAAGGCACTTTCTGAAGTCTAGAATATCCCTCATATAAGGCAACAGTGAATTCACTTAAATTTTCCCCAGCATCTGAGGATGGTCACACTATAATCTTTTGTCTCTAAAACTTTCTCTTTATGGATGTGTCATATACAGCTTCCTAATTCCAGCATTCTTTCCTTCTTACAGCCAGAAAGAGGTTTCCCGAGTATGGTAGCTTGGATTTGAGATATCAGTGCAAAATGAGTAAAGGTCACTGTAAAACCCAATGCTCTGAAAATGAATTTAGGATTGGTTTCTGCATAAGACCTGGAACTCACTGCTGCATCTAGAATTTAAGATGGCGGATGAAAAGATACACATAACCCAAGAAGAAGAGCAAGCCTAATTAAGTCTTCCCAGCAAAATTTTCAAGATATGTATGTCTCCGTAAAGCAAAAAGAATCAAATAAAATTTAATCCTGATTCATTCAGAAGTGATTGTAGTTCACATATTAATTGGTACATGCAGAAATAAACTGAATTGAGTCTATTTGTGAACACGTCTCGAACAGTACTCAGAATTTTGTGTTTTGTGATAGTTGACAAAGTAAGACGGTGGGAAAGCCTAAGTCAAAGAAACGACATGCATCTCTGAGATATAGACTGCCAATAGATATGCACTGTTAATGTATTAACACCATGAAAATGTATGAAGTACTAGGCTTGGTGAGTACATATTGAGAACAAAGATCATTCTCATGAGTTACAAAGTGCTTAAGAGAGAAAATATACAAGGCATAAGAATAAAGTAGCAGAGAAAATTCACATTGCCTCTAGGGTCTCTTCATGTTTATTATTTAATGGAGAGAAATGTAAGTCAAAAGGAATGGAAGACATTTCAGAAAGAAGAATACAGTCATAATTATTAGTTTAATCTTTTCTTTATATCAAAGAGCTGATATTGCACAAGGAGATACACTCACCTTCACTTTTCACCTCTGTTCAGTCTCAGTTCCTCTCCTGCCTCTGAGTGTTCAACATTCTGATCTGCAACACTACATAAAATATCTGTACAATATACAACCAAATGCCTGCCCTTTATTATTGCCATAGCATTGCAATTTAACCATTTATATCAAATCAAACTTCTTGTGAAACATACACTCACCCAATATAATAGAATAGGTTTGGGCACATTAATTAATGGAAAGGAAAATTATTAAAGAGACACATGTGGGCTAGAATATGAATCAGAAAAAGTAGGAAATTCATAATTTCTTTTATTGTGGTCTCTCTGTGAGCTCATTCCTGTATGCAGATAGAGAGATAGAGACAGCAGATGGAGCAAGTTCATACTAAATGTGCCACACACATGGTGGAAATAAGATGCCACTGCGTAGGCTATACTGAAGTGTGTGTGTGTGTGTGTGTGTGTGTGTGTGTGTGTGTGTGTGTATGACTGATTAATTTTCAGTGTTTTAATTCAATGAAAGGATGAGTTCCATCATGAAGAGATTATTTTCTAAATACATACTGGTGCTTTTAGTGTGTTTTTCTTTTTCAGATTTCAATATCTTTAAACAGGCAAATTATCCCATGTGTTCCCTTGCAACATATACACTGAAAAGTATTTATATCTTATGGTAGTCATTTGCAGCAGGCTCTCTTTTCCTTGACACTCTTGGTACTGTGGTCTGAATAATTCTCTTTAGAATAGCTACATGTTAAATTACATATCAATGGGCAGGGCATGTCACAGCATCCAGGGCTTTTACTCACTGGATACCAGCAGCAATTGCTCCTTTAAAGACGAAAATAAAAATACCCACATATGTTGATAAATACCTCCTTTGCAAAGTGAAACACATGTCGACACAAAGCAGCCATTCTCACAGAAATTAAAACTTTAAATGGAAGCGAAATAACGACTAACACTGTCATGTGGCCAGTAATAACATTTCTGTGTCTTATAAGAATAAATGTCTATTCAAAAGTTTATTATATTGCTATATGTTAGCTGCAGACATACTGATAATTCCAGAAAAAAATTAAACTATATTTTTTGCAATGAATCTATTAATTGTATGATTAGAACATTGTGATTTTACCTAACCCATTATTGAGTCATTGCTACCACAAGCCTTCGACTAGAATAGCTTGTTAGGAACTAGCCAGAAGTTGAAAATGGTTAGATGTTCTCCAGATGGAGTCATCGCTTTAAGCAGGCTGCCCTAGCATGTCTGGGACTCTTCCCAACATTTAGTAATCCATTGAGAGAAATCAAATCCCTCTCAACTGTACATGAAAGTCACTGTCCTATGTCTTCAGTTCAAGATGAAAAGGCTAGAAACAAAATGAGAATACTTAAGAAATCTTTTGTGATTTTCTGTTTATATCAGATTTAAAAACTAAGCATGACTATTTGTGCTTGTAACCCCAGCATCATGTGCAGAGTCAGGTGTCTGGAAAATTACTGGCCTGCCAGTTTACTGAAAAGTGAGTTGTAGATTCTGTTAAAGACTTTTCCTCGGGGAATAAAGAGAATGCAGAGGAAGGAATCTGATATTCTTCTCTAGCTCTGCATGTATGTGCCCAGGTTCACACACCTGTACACCCAAGCAGGCGCACATCACAGTGTCATACAATGAACAAGTGAACGTATAAAGGTCAAGTGAATTATTGATGTGTCAGACAGTAGCAACTGGAGTTTGTCAGAGACTGACAAAGAAGAGGACAAAATTGCTCAAAGATTTCTTGTCTAGACACTCACCGAGGAAGTTTTGTCATTTATTGGAAGGATGTGGTCATTGGAACAAATCTCAGTGGTATAAACTCACTTAGTTCAGTGTATGTGAACTTGGAAATGTAGAACTGATTTTAAAAGTTACTGTATGGAGAAGATAGAAAACCACTGTGTGTGGAGTATGGTGATCTTTTGAATTGATGGGAGAAGAGAGCAATCAGTTTCAGTCAGTGTATTAGCAGTTTATCAGAGCATGGGCTCTGTGCCCTTAATTGGGAGAGAGAGAACACACAGACATAGATGCTGGCATCTAACTTCACATGGTGGAAAAGGCTTAGGATGTCTCTTACAAATATTAACTGGGCTACTGAAGGGGAAAAAAAAAAACTATAGCTAGGAGTGGAGATGGCAAAGGACCTAGAATTGTAAACTAGATTAAATGCTGTGATGGAAATTTTAAAAACCCAGAGAACCGGTCAGCCTTGACCTGATTTACAAAGGCCTCCGTCACCTCCACTTGTGTTCCTTATTCTCATATTGACCCATGTAGCTTTTTATAGTACGTAACTCAAAAATAATCTGAAAATTCTGTCACTTTATGTGATTTTTCTTGCTTCGTCCAAGTTTTCTCAACTCTCTTATCTAAAAAAAATTGGACTCTCTCATCTTATTTTTTCATGGTATTCTCTAACCTGTGTAAATCCTATTTGTGCCCAAACCTATGACAACTTATCTAAACTTAGCTTCCATCTTACAACTCTTGCAGGTGCCCACATTTATTCACCGGTATTAAATTTCTATTCCCATCTAGCACAAGAAACCAGCAAAACTTAGTTACTAATAAAATGCGAGAGTTTAAAGAAAGAAGAATGCTTTTTTTATAAAACTGAAAATTAAAATAATCATCAAGTTCAAAGATTAGTTTAACCAATCACAAACTTCTATGATAAGCCTTCTATACTAAGAAAAATAAAAAAGCTTATTTGTGAACTACAAACTAGAATATATATGGATATTATCATTTCATGTTATTGGACACAATGCCCTGAAGTGGGAAATTATTATAAATTACACTTTATAGTCCAGTAAAAAAAAAAAAACATACTTGTTTGACACAGAAAATAACAAATGGACAGCTAGTGATGGAGTATGGGTATTTTTCATTAAATATAAAAATTATGTTCCTATTATATCCACACCTAGTCACTTTTCCAGATGATACGTATACTGAATATACATGTTTAAGCAATTGACTTCCTGTAAAATAAATCCAAGATGGAGGGACACAATCAAAATGGTCACTAAGACATCATAATTAGAAGTTTGTGTTTGTACTGTAGAGAAGACAATACTGTTTAAAACTGCATCTGCATTTCCATTGCAAGACTTAGGCACTAACAATGCTCCGTTTAAAATCAACTCTTACTATGAATCCAAAAGTGAAATAAAGACAAGCACATTTAAAGTGCTCTAGTTTAGATTTCTTAACAACGTCTACACTATAAGTGCTGCTTACATATTTCATACATAATATCTTTTAAGATTTCACAAAATGTGTCAAACTTATTACAATAAACGCACTATATAGAGATCTACCCCACAACTATTTTATTTTGAAAGAGCCTGTGGTTCAAGGTCTAACTTCTCAATGATCTTTCTTCTGTCTTAGTGTCAGCACAAACCTTGCATAAGCACATGGTTTCTCAAACCTACCCCTACACATTTCCAGTTCTGCCTCGGTTTTCCCAGGGAATCATGAGACCACAGGAAAAGTCATTAACAGAAAAGCAATGTGGTATCATGTAGAAAAATATATTCATGCACACACAGAAACACACACACACATATATACACATTTTGAATATATAAATAGTATATATATATATATATATATATATATATATATATATATATATATATATATCAGAGAAAGACAGAGATGGCGAAGAACCCAATCCATGAAGAATGTGAGAGACTAGCATTGAATCAGGTGTACTGGGTTTTTAACTCTTAATTTCTTGAGACCTTTCAGTCAGGACTCGAAATGACGAATGATGATTAACGTTCCCTTTAACCACATTTATGGTAAAGACTTCTGGAAAGCTTCCTGAAATATTTCTTTTTGACAGAGATACCAAATCAGTATTTGAGGTTTTGCTTTTTTCATCAAAATTCATTATCATAAACCCTCTTTCTCTAGTAGTATATAAGAAGTACTGCAGAATGAGTGAAGAGATACTGTGTGTCCTTTTACCCATGACTTCTTTTGATTTTAATGTGATATGTGTCCATTAATTTCAGCAACCTAATAAAAACATTCTTATACTCATGGATCATTTTATATAGCATTGCATATTTTTGCATCCTTATTAATTAATAAATAAGCATACTAAGGAATATCATTCTTATTCAAAAATGTATGTATGGTAAATTTGTGACTCTTCTGTGCAACTAAGAATTAATTTTAAAATGTGTCTGGAGGATAACTCAGTGATTAAAGGACTACTGTTCAAGTGTAAGGACGAGTTTGGTCCTCAGCATCACATAAAGAAGAGGGATATGTGGCAGTATATATTGGTAGAGACATACCTATATTCCCAGAGCTTGGGATATAGTAGCAGTGGGTCCTTACCATAGTCTAAAATAGCCAAAAGTGTGCTCTGGGTTCAGTGAGACTCTACCTCAATAGCAAAGAAAGAAAAGCACCCGATTTCAGCCTCAGGTCTCCACACACACGTATATGTGCAATGGCATATACATGCACACAGACACACACACGGAAACCACAAAACTCATTTTTAACACATCTTATTTTCCAGATCATATAATTTTATAGAATTTGTATAGTACTTTTTTTCTTTCAAATAATGATAAAACAAAGACTCAGTAATTTTATGTGACTAATGATTTAAGATAAGTCATCCTTTTTTGTGAATTTATGGCATCTGAAAAAAATCACGGTAAATTTAGTGTTGGCAAGGCATAATGACTAAGGGATGCTGATTAATTTATTAAAGTCCCAGCAACAGCTTTAAAAACAGTCTGAAATACAGGCCTCAAGCATACTTTTCTCTGTCTTAAATATTGCTAACCATAGTTCTGAAAAGTTTAAATTTCATTGAAATATGCCAGTGACCAGAAACTCCCTTCATCAGTTAGCCTCCAGTACCTAAAGAACCACCTGTGTTTATATGTCACTCTTGCTGGTCTCTTCTCCTTTCATTTAACTTCCTGCTCTCCAACAAGAGCATCCTGTGCAGTAAGGCCGCTCAGCAGGGTTTCTGACACTTGTGTATTTCCTTACCCAGAGAACACTGGCAAGTCACAAAATACCTGCCTTACCCAGTGGGAGCCCTATGAATTTCATTTAGATTCTAAACCTGTAGGACTTCCTCTGAGGTTGCATAATCTAAGCCTAAACTTGGTTACATTTATTCTCAAATTCTGTGTAAATTTGTTCTACATTTTCTTTTCTATTATGGGAATTATCTAACATATAACTCTGATGGACATTATTAAAGCGTCTTTTTATAAGTGGAATGATAGCCTCCAAATAAATAATTACACTGATAAAATTTGGAAAATAAAAATCTGACTTTAAGGATTGTTTTTTATTCTAAAGGGAAAAATTCCATTGTAGATTATTTTTTACAATAAAATCCTCAAATAAGAGCACTTTTATACCTTTATCACAGTTTTCGCTATGAAAATATGAAATTTTTACATAGTTTAACACATGAAATGACTATTTCAGGATCTCAGAACAACATGTTATTGCTTTTGACAGTTTTTTAAAGCCGCACAATGTGAGTTTTTACCGTTATTTGTACATGGGAAGCACTTTAGATTCTCCAGTAACTGACTGTCAGTAAGTCGTGCATAACCACTAGGCTGTTGTGACTAGACTACATCAGTAAGGTGTCAAGAATCAACAAATCAGATTATCATGCAAGGGTTTAGGTTTAGGCTAGATGAAAATAAATAACATAGCAAACACATTATAAACTATAGACAAATAGTAGGGCATAAATTTGAAAGAGAGCAAAAAAGGGTATGTAAAAGGGTTTTGAGTAGGGAAAAGCAAGGGAGAGATGATGTAATTATTTTATAATCTCAAAAGCAATTTTAAAAAATGGCAAGCATGGCACCTGCACAGATCTGCACCAGACCCTCTATTTATATATTATGGCTGTTTGCTTGATGACCTTAAATTGGGAGTATGTGGACCATGGGAAAGGGTTGTCGGGGAGGTGAGAGGAAGGGAGGGGAGTAGAGAAAATATGTATAGCTCAATAGAGCCAATAAAAAATTAAATTTTAAAAAGATATTGCTAAAATTGAGAGTATTGATGACCTTTTTTTTGTTTGCCATTAAGACCCTTTTTCTTGTCTTGTCCAACCTCTATAAGAGGATTACAGCTTTGTTTTATTGTATTTTGGTTTGCATCTGACTGTATTTTGCTTTGTCCTGTTTGGTGATCCTCTCTTGGAGGCCTGCTCTTTTCTGAAGAGGAATTGAAAAAGGGGTGGATCTGAGGGAAAGAAAGGTGGAAGAAGCTGGGAGGAGCTAGGAGGACTGGAGAGAGGGGAAACTGTGGTTGGGATGTATTGTATGAGAGAAGAATCATTTTAAATAAAAGATCAATCTTCAAAGCATTAATAACTAAAAATAAGTGTCTGGAATGGACAGCAAAGCCATGGACAACAAAGCCTTTCTGCACAGATATGGAAAACAATGACATTTGCTTTAAAAGTTGTAAATGAAATATTTACAAGCTAGTAAAAGTATAAATATTGTTTTAATCAATGAGTCGTCAAGTAAGTCAGCTTAGTAAATGGAGAATAAAAATTGTAGATCCAGGAGATCCAAGATGATGTGGGGCAATCAAGATGCTTGTAGTTTCATCCTTTCCCCAAACGACTACTGAGTTGTAAAAACAATGAACAGTTGCTCCTCTTCCCAGACCCTATTATGTCATTATCAGAGCATAATTTTAACTCATATAAAATTATACAGCTCTAACTTCATGTATATGTATGTATGTATTTAGGCATAGACATCAAGGAAATGTGAATTCTCCATGGTAACATGTTTCACTGTGATATTTTCACACATGTATAAAAGGTACCTTGGCCATATTGAGCTCCAACTTTTCCTTTAGTACCTCTCCCATTGACCTTCTTTCTCTTTCCAGAGAGTTTCTTTCCTCTTTCATGTGTTTCTTTTTCTTGGTTGCAGCCAGAAGTAACATGTCACCAAAATACAGACTAGAGAGATGTGAACGAGTGAGAGGCATATGTAAGACCCACTGTGATGAGGATGAGTTTGATTTCGGATACTGCATCAAATGGAGGAACCAGTGCTGCATATGAACTACCGCAGTGCTGAAAGAAGGTACACCTAAGCCTAACTAGAATGCTCATCCGTGCTGCCGCTGACATCCATATGCCATCAACTTTAAGAACTGATAAGTAAACCTTCACAGAGCTACACTGGAGTACGCACTTTTTTTTGTGTCTCTTGAAGAATATATAGATTGGTTCTGAGTATTTGCTATTGCAATAAAAGTGCTCTAAACATTTCTATGAGGACTTTGCTTGGATATGTGTTTGTTTTTGTTGTTCTTAGCTAACTACTTAGAAAATAAATGAAGTATGTGGCAATATACATGTAACTTTTCAAATAAACCATCAAACTGTTTTCTACACTTATTTTACCTGTCCCTGTCTCTCTCTCTGTGTTTCTCTGCCTGAGTATGTGTGTGTGTGTGTGCATGTGTTTGTTTGTGTGTGTGTTGTGTTATGTGTGCTGTGTCCATTTCCACGTATTATGTCACACAAATAGAGGTGCCAAGGATGACACTCAGGTTGTCAGGCTTGGTGGCAAGTGCCTATACATGCTAGACCTTCTTGACAGCTCTGTTTTCAAAATTGAAGATTTTACACTCCCTCAGTAAGTATAGAGCTGTGTTTCCTCCTTTGTCTTGTGAAGTAAATCCATTCATTTCTTACTTTTATACATTCTGGTAGGTGTGATGCTGACATTTAACAAGAAGGCAAATAAAGTGTTGCACTGAACATGCTTCCTCAATAACATCAGCTAAATCTTTGTACATTATTAATTTAGCATTGGTTTTAAATTCTAATTTGAAAATTTTGCATTGTTTATATGGAGAAACTCTATTCTTTGCTCAACATTACAAGGCACACTTCCATCCCAACAGGGCAATGGTGTACACCTTTAGCCCCCTTATATTATAGCACTGGGGAGATAGAGGCAGGCAGATCTCAGTGACTTTGAAGTCAACTTGGTCTACAAAGCATGTACCAGGACAACCAGAACTGCTAGACAGAGAAACCCTGTCTTGACAAACAAATCAAACAAAACAAAAAATGTGCAACATAAAGTAGGAACACTAACCTTCACCTTTCATCTTTGTTTTTCTTCAGTTGCACTATTACCTTGAAAATTTACATTCTGAAAATTTCCTCTGTGGTAGCTCCTGGTGTAGGCTATAGTTAGAATGATTTAACAATTTTTAAAAATTGTTTGATTTTGTTTCATATACAATACCTGCATAATCTATTAATTGTCAATAACTGAACATTGCTATCTCTAGATTATTTTTCTTTATAGTGATAACAGCTTGATGTTCATATAATTTAAGTCATTGTAGATAGATGGATAAATGTCCAGAATTTCTCCCTCTTCTTATTTCTAATGTTTTAATTCATATAGAACATCACTTTGCCACTCCTTTTCGTCCTTCCAGCCCCTCTTGTACACCTTTCCATCCCTCACATTCAAGTTCATAGCCTCTTCTTCTTTGATTACATTTGTTACATAAAACATATACATGCACATATGTGTGTATATGTATGTGTGCATGAATATATATAAAAACAAATTACTGGTTAAATTTTGTCATTTGTGTGTATATGCTTTCAAGGCTGAACACTCTGTCTTAACTTTCTCTTAATAAGTATTTTAACATTATAAAATGGCTTTAAATTGTTAATGACATTCTCTGCCTGAAATATTTTTTGTCATACCTTAAGATGGGCCCTTCGAGTTTCTTTGAACTAATGATAGTATATGATATCATTGACATACTAAAGATTTATCTTTGCTTTAGCAGTTGTGATGTGCTTTTCCCATCTAGCTGCGTGTTGATATCATTAATTTAATTAAGCTCATTTAATAGGTATTCTATATAATTTTCTTATATACCATCTTAATTATTTATAACTATATTTGAATTAATTGTATACTCTAAATAATTTTGTTTTTTGATTGACTTACAAAATACATGCAATACATTCTGCTACTTTAGAGAATATTCTGATGTTTAATGTTGTCATTTTTATCTTGTGTTTCTTTTTTCATTTCCTACTTCTGGACAACTGTACTGTAATTGACCTTAATCACATGTAGTTACTTTCCACTATATTTAGTTTTTATTTCTATGTCTTTTTATATTGCTGAAGATTTTATCCAGGACCTCAAGTACACTAGCAGAGCAAAGTACCATTTAAACACACACACACCACACACGACAGTGTTTGTTTTTTCTTTTCCTCTCTCTTTTGCCTCTTTTGTAGAAGATGTGCCCTTAATGGCACTACTTCTATGAGTGGGAAAAAAAAAGAAAAAGAAAAAGAAAAAAAAAGGAGAAAACATTGTCTTAAAATTACACAAATTTTCATTTTAATAAGTTCAACTGGCATGTAGGTATCATTTCATCTCTCCAAAAAAAGTGCAATCTCACCTCATAGGAAATGGGATAGTTTACTATAGCACCAAGGAAGAGTGATCATGGCCCAGGATTATAGATTTACATTATCCCAAATTCTGTTTTCTGTGAACTTACAATTTGAAGAGGTTTGTACAGCAAGAGAACAAGGTCAAGAGACATTTTTCAAGTACATCAGCAGACACATTATTACAGGACACAATGCAGGAAAGTCAGATGTGATGAGCCTCAAATGTTATAAAGTCTGAGTGATGGAAACTAGATGCTTCAATGTTTTTCAAAATGTTTCACCTGGTAGTCCAAAGACATTAGATCAGACACAGCCATGGGCAAGTAAGGGCTAGTGATTCCTGTGACTGGTTTATATTTGGCTTCTCACGGCTTGCTGAAATTTGATTGCTTTCTTATAAATTTTATAGGTTATTTTAACTATGTTAAAAGATATATTCTTACTTTTTAAATTATGTGAATGAGTATGTGTCTGTGTTTCTGTTTGGCCGTGTGCTTATAGAAGCCAGAAGAAGGTTTCAATTCATAAGCACTGCAGTCACAGGTAGTTGTTAGCAGCCTGATGTGGATGCTGGGAACCAAGCTGTAGGATCACTACTTTTCTTAACTGCTGTGCAAGTCTTCAGCCCATACTGTGAACAGTTTAAAATACTATGCTTAATTCACAGTGTAATTATTCATAATACTAAGGCTGCTTCCAGGTCAGATTTAATGTAAAAGGCCCATCTTGAAAAGAGCACCTACCGAAGTATCTTAACTGATACAGCAAGATGACCCTCAGATTATTACAGAGAGTAAAGACCTATACTATCACTGTTTACAGAAAGATTTAGATTGATAGAATGTAGATTCCTCTACCCCCCTTTTCATACACACACACACACACACACACACACACACACACACACACACGACTGCTTACAAGTAAGTCACATTTTGGAAATCAAATTTTTGAAATTTTATTTACAAAAAAGGGCTACTTTTTCTTCATAGTGACATCTCAGTGTGTCAGGGCCCTTAAAATATCTCAGGGTTTGTATCTCTATTTTTGACTTTCTTTTGCTTGTTGTTTTTTCCTAATTGTCCTCTGAACAGTTGCTTGCTCGGTGACTTGCATAGCTGACTTACATAGCAATAAGATCAGTTACTACATCATATACTCAACAGGTGAAAGACCATGTACAAAGGCCAGATCATACAATCTTTTATTTTCAAGATGTGGGGATGACAAAGTCAAGTTATCAAATGTATCAAAACTCAAGAATTAAAATATACCCTAATGTGTTGATTTTTGTTTGTTTTTAGGTAATATGAATATTTAAATATTTTTTCTTTTCTTTAAAGACTATGCCCATCTTTGTTTGTAAATAAATTTTCATTATTTAATCTTGTTTGATGCTCATGGCCTTTTGAGTAATGAGGCGTTAAGGAAAACCACAGACACTTCTACTTATGCTAGCCTGACAGGGAACTAAGAGATGTCCTTCTACACTATGAACATCAACAAATTTAAAATAGAATATATTTTAAAAATGCTTAATATAGGGTTGTATACACTTGAATTAGGCAACACTACTTAGTAAACAAAAGATAAAACCAATAGCAACAGTAAAGTATGTGAGGATTAAACTGGTTGAACGTGTGGTGGTGGTGGAGAAAACAAAACAAATCCATGTAGGGACTCTAGGTTTTATAGTCACATAGTACTAAAAATAGTCACAACTCGTCACAAGAAAGATCATTGGAAAACTCATTGTTTACAGTCTGGTTGTTAAGTAGGCAGTAGAGTGCTTGCCGACCTTGTGCCAGGCTCTAGGTTTAATGCTCAGCATAACCAGAAAACAAACAAACAAACAAAAACAACAAAAGAAATAAAGAACAAAAGCATTGCTTAAGATTCTGACAAGTAAAATTAGAACTCCAATATGTTTATGCCAGAAAGCAATGGATATATACTTTCCAAGTTAGAGAAATGAGCCATTAAATCAGGGATGGCAACAGAGACTCAGGTTACATGAGGAGCTGGGAAGTGACAGAACTGCCTACTCAGTTCAGCAGCAGTCAAATTCAAACTCACAGTCAATAGCAGAGTTCAAAGACACTGAAGACTGCCTCGCCCCTTCAGAGGAGCACACTCTGCTCATCAAAGAGAACAAGGAAGACATAACAACATCCAAATGGGTACAGGGAGAACTGTGGGCTGGGTGCTCCAAATGGATTGTCTATAACTAGGTCACAGATTGTTCAAAACTTTTCACCCACAACTTTTATTTAGTCCCATGGTTTACATGGGAAAAGGAGTAACACCTTAAGAACAAGATTAATGAAGCGCTTCAAGAACACACTGCAGATTTAGAATCGACTTCCAGAAAATTCACAATGTAGCTCTTTTTTAATTTAAAAAAGTAAACTGAAAATCTTTAAACAGCAGAGTCTTAAGTAATAGCCTATAAGCTTGCATTAACTTTTTAAAGCTATGTCAATGAAGTTTTCTACTAACAATTCCTCTCTGTGAGTCAAAGACTCCATGACCCTATAAGATTCATTGACATTACAGATTAGCTGAGTTCTAAGCCACTTACTTAGACTGCATGAGACTAGGGATGCAATACCCAGCATGGGTAAAGTAAATGCAAGGAGCTGAACAATATGCCTCACAGATAAAATGTAAACATGCCTCCTCCTCCAAAGTCAATCAAACTTTCTCTAACTCACAAATACTCACCACAAGTATTTTTCTGATATTACTTTAACTAAGCATGCAATAGCTATTGAAATCTTAAAATTCTCTAAACCATAATATTCAAAGGCACATTCCTGCTAATGGCTCACTTACTCCAAAGGGAACACACCTCTTTGGTCTATTTGGCCATGAGCTTATGAATTAATTAATCCACCAGAGAATTTAGCATGCTAATGACTCAGTCACTTTCCAGTAGTGTCACCAATTACACACCAGTGATCCTTTATATCTAAGCCAAAAGTTCCCAAATACATATCCTTGCTAACCAATTTCTTTTATATCCTACATTGGAAAAAGACACAGAGTGTGTGTCTTCCTGTAATGATTTTTGCCCTCTGAAATAATGTTACTTCTGCTGATTAGAAATAGATTGACTGCAGAATTTCAGTCTCCGGATAAATATCTAACAAAGATGCATATTTTCATTTCTGACATTTCAAATTTGAACACAGTGAAAATATTTATTGAAGACTGAAGGTTGTTAAAAGAATCACTTTCTTTATAATAGTATACTTATATGCATTGCTCATCACATTTGGGTATCTTATCTCTATAGATCAATATCTAATATTGATGAGGACCAGGATTAAAGGTATAGAATAATGGCATGCATAGGTTGGGTGACCAAAGGTATAGATACTCAAAATGTGCTTTGTATACCTAAGGTATTTAAACTTCACAGGATTTGTACAAAAATATAAAATCTCAGCTTTGACCTTAAACTATTGAACTGGAGTCTGCATTTTAATAACCTAGATTACTCATGTACACACCAGCATCCATGAAATAGTGCTTCAGTAACTTAGGGATGCATCCATCCATCTACAGCTCCTCTCTTTCTATCTTTAAATTCTATTATTCTCTTCTTCTGCTTTCTTCCCTGTATCTTTTCTTCTCACTCTCCGTCTCTTTTCTAATGTTCTTTTCTCACCTGTTTTCCATTTTGAGCTTACTTATCTCTTAATTAATCTAAAATATCCAACCTGGTATATTTTTCTGTTTTAAGGGCCACATAGTTGAGGAGCGTGAATATTCTCTAAGTTAAATGGATATCAGAAGACACAAGAACATCCTCCTGCCTTAAACTCCATTGTGCCATTGTCCCTCCAAAAACCAGAAAGAATAAGCTTAGGTGGAAAGTGGACTGTATCAGATCATTATCAATGTCAGTCATCTGGCAAGAAATCAGAATATCAGAGACTGGCTCTCCTTCACTGTGATCAGATTTGGGCAATAAGAGAAACTTTGAAATGTGACCAGCTGAAGTCATAGAAGAAGGAAAGAACAAGGAAGAATGTGTCGCTTTAGTTCACAATCACTTCACTGTTGAGCACCAACTTTTCAGTCACAAAGTTAAAGAACCTACATAGTCATCACCCTTTCTATTCCTATGCCACTCCAAAGAGTCTTCCATCTACAAGCTAAAAGGGTCTTCAGATCCTCTGCTGTCATATGCCACATTTGCCCTAGTTTAATTTTGTTGCTATAACAAACACCATGACCTAAAGTTACTTAGGGAAGGAAAGAATTTTATGTCTTATGCCTTCAGGTCAAGTTCATTATTGAGGGAATTCAGTGCAGGAACTGAAGTAGGAACTTGAAGCAGAACCAGGGAGAAACACTATTGTTTAGATTCTTCACAGTCTCACTCTTAACTAATTTTCCATTTTTTCCTTTCTTCTGTATGAAAAGAAGGGGTTTGACTATGTAGCTTTGCTAGCCTGCGCTTTCTATATATACCAGACCTCAAATTTAAAGAGATCTCCTGGTATTAAAGGAGTGTGTCACCACACTGAATAATTAGCTAGCTTTCTTATGTAGGCCAGGATCACCTGCCTAGAGAATGGGGTTGGCAACTATGGGGTGAGATCAACTAGTATGAAGACAGTTTCCTACAGATATATCCATAGGCCTGTCTGATCAAACAATTCCTCAGTTTAAGCATTCCTTTCAGTTATTTTGATAGTTAAAACTAATTAGGACAACACTTACTGCAATAGGCAATGTTTCATTCTAAGTATCTGTCCCATTGCTCAATACACATCGTTTCACTGTCTTTTTACAGGCATACAGCGCTCTAAAGAATGCTTAACATGGTCCCTCTGCATGGGACATGGTTTGGTTATCGTCCCATTTTAGATATGATAGACATTGCCCTTTGTCACTGATAACATCACTCTCTTTTCTAATAACTGGTTGTATTTTATGCAGAATATTCAATTTCTAAAATTTATTCAATAATTACTATAGACTATGTCTATCTTACTGTTCAGACATGGAGCCTATATCATAGAATTGTGCCAATGTACAGTCAGATATCAGAAACTTTTTACCAAATACTCTGATTTATGCATAGTTTTTTCCTTTGGATGTTACTCCTGACTGAGAACCTAGGATTCAGAGGTTGTCTAGCAAACTAAGAGTTCACTAGAAGTGTAGGCCTATCAAAACTAAAGAGTTAAGAGAACAGCATTTCAGTTGCTATCCGTTCTGCCCATCTCTCTTCACAGCATTCTGTTCTTTATTGTGTTTTTAGTACCTGTGCTTTGATCTGGAGAGTTTCCTGTGTGGGTGCTATTTAGTAGCAGTCTCCAGAAACTCAGTCACATCTTGTCTTCCAAGAAATTTCCTCTCCCACAGGTATCTTTTTTTCTTTTCCTGAATAAGAAGAAAGTTGAAACGTTCAATATTTGACCTCAAACTCCATAGATCTCACTATGTAACCCAGACTGACCTTCTCAAGGACTCTTAAGTCTCCCTACTGCTGGGGTTATGGCCATGTGCTATGAGTACTGCTCAAATGTCAGAATTCTGATTGAAATGTGTAGAAGCATGTTTCACCATTGAGTTCATGTACATCAGGACTATATTCTATAATATTTAAAAGTCCCTATATCTTTAGTTATTCTTTATAAATAAATGGCCCTTCCCATTTTCAATCTACACTTTCCATTTTTCTTTGAAACAAGCCACAAAATGAGGCTTTTGTTAATAGAAAAATAAAATGTGAATTTCTCCCTGTTGTGCCCAGATCATGACCCCCAGAGAGAGACCACCAGAGAGGCCCAGACTGTAATAAGCAAGGTTTAATCAGCATAATACAGACATGTTTTGAACTCATCTCCATCCCTGTTACAATAAGGAAGAGAGGAGTTGTATCTCCTCTGTGGAGTAAGCTTTTAAAGGCATAACTACAAAGAGAATCCTTGAAGATGCTTTGGCATGGGTGCAAGGACTTTTGCTCCCTCACATTCTGTTAAGTCAGCTTTTTTTTCTTAGTTTTAGAGAGGCCAATGTTCTTGAGTTAGGCCATCTTTATCAGCCTGTACCAGGTGGCTGGCTGGGTTGAGCTAAGTGACCTTGTGCTCAGAATATCCCGGGTGGGAGAGGGGAAGGCCACCATCTTCCTGGGAAAACACCCCGCCAGAAAATCTCCTCCTGCCACCATGAGAATAAGGGGTGAGGGTCCCACACTCCCAACCTTCTCTAAAGGATTCTGAGCAGAGGCAGTAAAACATTAATTTTTTTCTTATTTGGGTTTTTGCATATCTAATGTATAATCAAAGCCCTTATGTCTACTTGTGTGATGCTAGGTACCATTTTTTAAATATGGTTAAGTCACAGAAGTTTACAGGGTCCAGCGGAAATTCTGTGTTCATTCTGTGATCATTGTGACTTACTGTTGATCATAAAACAGGTATTGGCTCCAATGCAGCAAAATTGAGACTTTTATGCTAGGTCATATTTTATTTATAAGTAAGCGTGGTTCATCCAGAAGTTGGAAGATTTCCCATTGTCCCTCACTTTGTCAGAAGCCTTCCTTCACACAGCTGGTGGTGTCAATAATCACTCAACCCACATTTATGATACCATTTAAAAGTTTTATAACTCTTGGTATAGATATAAATAATTTGCATTGGTATGGATTTTGATTTATTTATATAAATTTAAGGTAAATTTTGTTATATGTATATGTATTTCTGATATTGATAAAGGTATTGTGATTGTGTAGTTCATTTAAAAAATGTAATGTATAATTAGGAAATATAGGTTGTTAATGGATAATTATCGATAATAGTCAAGCTTGCAGTCAATTAAGTTAGATTTTCTAGATATATAGAGATATATTTCAGTTAGATAGGCATTCTTCATATCTTTCAAAGAATACAGAATATGGCATTTAAAATGTTTTAATAACTTAGGGATTTTTGTGACAATGAGACATGTCTGTTCCTGGCAGAACCAATCTACTTCAAGAGGAAAATGGAAATCAAACAGGTTCCTTATAGAGTTTGATAACCATTTGGGCAAGAAACTGCTCTTGCCTGGACTGTTGCATAAACTGGACATGAAGAACCCTCAGAGAGAGCACTGATGAACTTGCCTAAAGGTGAAATGATCCTTCGGGATTCCTTTTTCATGAACGAATCTGCGAGACACAGAAGAAAGTGACCGATAAAAGCTATTTACAGCAAGGCGACAGCTAACATCAAACTAAATGGAGAGAAACTCAAAGCCATTCCACTAAAATAAGGAACACGATGAGGCTGTCCACTCTCCCCATACCTCTTCAATATAGTGCTTGAAGTTCTAGCAATAGAAAATAAGACAACATAAGGGGATCAAGGGGATTCGAATTAGAAAGGAAGAAGTTAAACTCTCATTATTTGCAGATGATATGATAGTGTACATAAGCCACCCCACAAACTCGATCAAAGAACTCCTACAGCTGATAAACACCTTCAGTAATGTGGCAGGATACAAGATCAACTCCAAAAAATCAGTTGCCCTTCTATATACAAAGGATAAAGAAGCAGGGAAGGAAATCAGAAATACTTCACCTTTCACAATAGACACAAATAGCATAAAATATCTTGGGATAACTCTAACCAAGGAAGTAAAAGAACAATTTGACAAGAACTTTAAGTCTTTGAAGAAAGAAATTAAGGAGGATACCAGAAAATGGAAAGATCACCCTTGCTCTTGGATTGGGAGAATCAACATAGTTAAAATGGCAATTCTACCAAAAACAATCTATAGATTCAATGCAATCCCCATCAAAATCCCATCAAACTTCTTCACAGACCTTGAGAGAACAATAATCAACTTTATATGGAAAAACAAAAAAACCCAGGATAGCCAAAACAATCTTATATAATAAAGGAACTTCTGGAGGTATAACCATACCTGACTTCAAACTTTTTTTTACAGAGCTACAGTATTGAAAACAGCTTGGTATTGGCATAACAACAGAGAAGTCGACCTATGGAATTGAATAGAAGACCCAGATATTAACCCACAAACCTATGAATACCTGATTTTTGACAAGGGAGCTAAAGGTATGCAATGGAAGAAGGAAAGCATCTTTACCAAATGGTGCTGGCATAACTGGATGTAAAACTGTAGAAGAATGAAAGTAGAGCCATATCTATCACCATGCACAAAAATCAAGACCAAATGGATTAAAGACCTCAACATTAATCTGACCACTTTGAACCTGATAGAAGAGAAAGTGGGAAGTAGTCTACAAGACATAGGCACAGGAGACCACTTCCTAGGTAGAACCCCAGTAGCACAGACAATAAGAGAAACAATGAATAAATGTGATCTCCTGAAACTAAAAAGCTTCTGTAAAGCAAAGCACACTGTCAGTAAGACAAAAAGGCTACCTTCCGACTGGGAGAAGATCTTCACCAACCCCTCATCAGACAAAGGTCTGATCTCCAAAATATACAAAGATCTCAAGAAACTAGACACTAAAACTCTAATTAACCGAATTAAAGAATGGAGTACTAATCTGAACAGAGAATTCTCAACAGAAGAACTTAGAATGGCCATCGACACTTAAGGTCATGCTCTATCCCTATCCCCTATCAGGGAAATGCAAATCAAAACAACTTTGAGATACAATCTTACAGCTGTCCGAATAGCTAAAGTCAAAAACACCAATGATAGTCTATGCTGGAGAGCATGTGGAGTGAGGGGAGCACTCATCCATTGTTGGTGGGAATGCAAACTTGTGCAGCCACTGTGGAAATCAGTGTGGCGGTTTCTCAGAAAATTGGGAGTCGACCTCCCTCAGGACCCAGCAATTCCACTCCTGGGAATATACCCAAGAGATGCCCTATCATACCACAAAAACATTTGTTCAACTATGTTCATAGCAGCACTATTTGTAATAGCCAGAACCTGGAAACAACCTAGGTGCCCCTCAATAGAAGAATGGTTAAAGAAGGTATGAAACATATACACATTAGAGTTTTACTCAGCGGTGAAAAACAATGACATCTTGAATTTTGCATGCAAATGGATGGAAATAGAAAACGCTTTACTGAGTGAGGTAACCCAGACCCAAAAAGAGGAATATGGTATGTACTCACTCATAAGTGGATTCTAGCTATAATTAAAAGTATTTGGTCCTATAATTTGTGATCCTACAGAAGCTAAATAAGAAGGTGAACCTGAAGAAAATCATATAGTTATCCTCCTGGATATTGGAAGTAGACAAAATTACCAGGCAACCTTGGGTGCACGGGGTGGGGGGGGGGGCGGTTGGAAGGAAGGGGAGATGGTTAGAGAGAATGGAGTAGGGAAGGATTAGGGAAAGCTTGCGGGAATGGGATGGGGGGAGGGAGGAAGGATTGATATGCTAGCAGGGAAGTATATATCTCAACTAAGGGAGCCATTTTAGGGTTTGCAAGAGACTTGATTTTAGAGGGGTTCCCAGGTCCAAGGAGAGATCCCCAGATTGTTCCCTGGGCAGCAGAGGAGAGGGTGCCTGATCTGGCCTTGGCCCATAGCCATATTGATGATTATTTTGCATATCACCATAGAACCTTTATCTGGCGATGGATGGAGATAGAGACAGAGACCCACACTGGAGCACTGGACTGCGCCCGCAAGGTCCAAATTAGGAGCAGACGGAGGGAGACCATGAACAAGGAAGTCAGGACCGCGAGGGGTGCTTTCACCCACTGATACAAGGGGACTGATTTAATGAGAGCTCACCAAGGCCAGCTGGACTGGGACTGAATGAGCATGTGATCAAACCGGATTCTCTGAATGTGGCTGACACAGGGACTTGTCTGAGAAGCCATTGATAATGGCACTGTGACTTGTTTCGTCTGTATGTACTGGCTTTTTGGGATCCTAGTCTGTTTAGATGCTCACCTTCCTAGACCTGGAGGGAAGGGGGAGGACCTTGAACTTCCCACATGGCAGGAAACCCTGACAGCTGTTAGGACTGGAGAGGGAAGTGGAGAGGGAGTGGGGGGAGTGGTAGTGTATTGGGAGGAGGGGCAGAAGTGGAAATTTTTATAAATTAATTAAAAAAAGAAGAAAGTTACTGAACTATCTTTAAAATTTACTGCTTCATGAAAATGTCTGCTGGATACTATGGGCCTGAAGGCTGAAGATGGATGTCCCAATGGTACTGTCCAGGCAGAGAGATGTCTCTGTCTTTTCTAGAGTTTTAAAAGTTGATTACTTCCTGTTTACGTAAATAGTATTATCTCCTTCTAGAGTCTTTGATAGAGTTGAAAAATTTGTAGATATAGTTTTCTTTAGTTATGGTAAAAGATATAATAGATATAAATATTGTAACTCTAATTCTTGCTTGATAACTGTTTTGTTATATGTAATTTTACCATGTTAAAGTAAAAGCCTTTCTTTTTTTGTTTAAACAGAAATGGGGAAATGATGAAGGAGGTCCTTCTCTATTTGTATTGCTTTCATTTGGTTGAATAAAGAAACTTCTTTGGCCTTTTGGTAGGGAATAGCTTAGGTAGATGTGGAAAAGAGAACTGAATTCTAGGAGGAAGAAGGTAGTGTGGCAGATGCCATAGTTCTCCTGCCCAAGACAAGTGGCGATACACATCAATGGAGATGGGTTAAACTAATATGTAAGTGTTAGCCAATAAGGGGCTGGAGATAAGGGGCCAAGCAGTAATTTAATTAATATAATTTCTGTGTGGTTATTTTGGGGGTTAAGCTATCTGGGCAGTGGGATGCAGCCAGCTCCCCCTGTTACAGACTCTTAGTCATCAGATTCCACATAGCCATTTAAATAATCAGGCACTGTGGACAAGTTAATTGTAAGAAAAAGAAATTGAACAAACAGAAAAGAGGATGCATGGAAAGTGCCAAAGTCTTGTCTGTGCCAGGTTATAAGAAAATTACATGGGAAAATATTCTTATAGATATTTGAGATATGTTGGCTCAAAGATAAATGTTTGAAATGTTATTTTAATAAACTAAACTAAATCAAATTGATTAAATTGTGACTTTAAAGGTCTTTTTCTTTTTATGAAAATTGGAAGAATTTTAAAACACACTTTAAATGTCTTTATAGGACATCACGATATATAACTTTTCCTCTCCTCTAATAAAAGGGTATGTGTGTTTGTGTGTGTTTGTGTGTGTATGTGTGTGTGTGTGTGTGTGTGCGTGTGTAAAGAGAGATTTCAAAATTGTAAATCATAATTTTTGAAAGCATTAACAGGATACAGAGAATCTTCCTCCTGCAGTAGATGGGAAGAAATACAGAGACCCACAACCAGACAAAGAGGAGAGAGTGGGAGACCTGAAACCCTCAGTCATAAATGGGATGTTTTCATCAACTTTCTCCACCCACGAATCAGGGAACTCTGAAGTAGAAAAGGCAAAAGGATAGTGAAAGCCAGAAGAAATGAAAGATACCAAGGAAACAAATTCATCAAAACAAAGCAGGACTGACACATAAAATCACAGAGAACGTGGAAACATGACCGGGACTGTACTGGTGAAAGCCAAATGAGAGGGGAAGTAGACACATTCTCCTGTCCCTAATATGGAAGCTATCTCTAATTGAAAGTCTTTTGCAAAGGAAGATAATTTTTTTCCAATGGAGTATACAAATCACTTTTAAAAACGAGCCCTGTACCCAGTAGTAGATGATCAGCACAACATGAACTCAGTAGTATTATCAGGTTTCTGTTGTCTCATAATGCTTTGGTTGGGCTTTTCTTTTTCATATTTTTACCCTACAAGTATTTTGATACATAATATGGTTTCTAATTTTGTGTCTTTATGGAATCACTGTCTGTGCCATATAAATGTATGTGTCTCTGTGTCTATATATCTTTCCTGTTTCTTTTCTCTTTCTTCTTTCTTTCTGTCCCCCCTTTTTTTTCACTATGCAGGTTTATTGAGTTTTACATTATATTTTATTATTCTTTCTACTATCATTATTATTACTAATTTTAGACATCTGTTTTTTAATAAAAGGAAGCAAAAGTTAGGTGGGTTAGGTGGGTAGAGAGGTACAGAGGATATGGGAGAAATTGGAGGAGTAAAAACCATAATAAAAATATAGTGTATGAAAATTATCTGTGTTCAACAAAAATTACAAGACAATGCATTTATATAATCAATAATTTAAACTTTTACTTAAGAATTTAGAAGTGACCAGGCAATGGTGGTGCATGTCTTTAATCCCAACACTCAGGAGACAAAGGCAGGCAGATCATTGTGATTTTGAAGTCAACCTGGTCTATATATAGATAGCCAGGGCTACACAGAAGAAAAATCTTAAAAAACAAAAACAAAAATAAAAAACAAGCCAGGCAGCAGAGGCACATGCCTGTAATTCCAGAACTCAAGAGGCAGAGAGGCAGAGGCAGGAAGATCTCTAAGAGTTAAAGGCTAGCCTGTTCTATAAGAGCTAGTTCTGAACAGGCACCAAAGTTCTACAAAGAACCTCTGCCTCAAAAATCCAAAAAACAAAAAATCAAAAATCCCACAAAAACAAATAACCTAAAAATGTAAATTAAACCTGATTTGGCAAAAATATGGATTTTAATAATGTGTTTAATTTGGTTTTCTAAAACAGGAAAACATTAGTAATTAATGATAAATAAAATACAAATATTAGCAAGGCAATTAAGAAGTTGTTTTGCATCTTTTATTGTTGACAGTCGCAAACATTTATGTAATTGTTATTAGTTTTTATTCCCATTTCCCTCTTTCCCATCCCTTCATGTTCCACTGACAGCCAACTTCTCAGCAAATACTCTCCTGTTGCCATGCCTTCTTTTTGTATCTGACCTATTGAGTTTATTTAGAGGGGAAAAAAAGAAAGCTAACAAATGTTGACATTAATATCTTTGTGCATAGAGACTAAATATGAAGAAAGATATGAAAGAAAGGGGCAGGAGAAAGAGCAAGAAAAGAGAGTGTGGTTAATGATAGAGTTTGACTAAAATTATGTTGCTATTTGAACAACCCATGGAAAGGAAAATAGTTTTTTTTTGAAAATAGTTTTTTGTTGACACAAAGTACCCAATTTTGCTTTAGTTGAAGCTTAACCTGAACAAGTATATGCAAACAATAATTTATAGTTTTGAATCTTTCCCTATCAAAAATTCTGTTTACAGATGATGTTACTGTTGAATTCTACTAAATGTTTAGTTATGATTCATATTTCCCGCAAACAAATTTCTATATGCAAAAAGGAAGAAAGGATGGAAGGAAGAAATAAAAGTAGTAATCCTTATTATATTATATATAATAATATATATAATCCTTATTGTATTATATATAATATATGATCCTTATTATATTATATATAATATTATAATAAAGTAAAACTTTAATTTGATCCTGAAAAATCATTCTGTGAAATTCTCTGTATTTGTTTAAATAAAAGCAAATAAGACATATGAATAGCCCAATAGGTACAAGAAAATTTGCAAGAAACACAACATCCATTCAAGTGAAAACCACTTTGGTAACTAGAAACACAATGGATCTCTCTCAACCCATGAAAGCACATTTTTGAAAAACCCACAGCTCCTGTCATTCTTATACTCAATGAATGAATTGAGCACACTATTTTTAAGATCAGGAATAAGGGAAGGATGTTTCTTGCTCACCATATTGATTGATATTAATAGTAAATACTACAGAGCAAGATAATTTTTTGTTTTTGTTTTGTTGTTGTTGTTGTTGTTGTTGTTTGAGACAGGGTTTCTCTGTAGCTTTGGAGCCTGTCCTGGAACTAACCCTGTAGATCAAGCTGGCTTCAAACTCACAGAGAACTCCCTGCCTCTGCCTCCCGAGTGCTGGGATTAAAGGCATGTGCCAGCACTGCCCCGCTTGATGTTGACAAAATAAGTTTAAACTACATCTAATATCCACTTATGAGTGAGTACATACCATGCTTGTCTTTCTGGGTTTGGGTTACCTCATTCATTATGGATTATTTTTTTCTAGTTCCATACATTTACATGAAATTTTCAAGATGTCCTTTTTTTTCCACTAATACTCCACTGTGTAAATATACTACAATTTCTTTATCCATTCTTCAGTTGAAAGGCATCTAGGTTATTTCCATGTTCTGGCTATTACGAACAATGCTGCTATCAGCATAGCTGAACAAATGTCCTTGTAGTATGACTGAGCATCCTTTGGGTAAATGTCCAAGAGTGGCATTGCTGGGTCTTGAGGTAGGCTGATTCCCAGTTTTATAAGAACCCAGCTTACTGATTTCCAAAGTGGCTGAACAAATTTGCACTGTCACCAGTAATGGAGGAGCATTCCCCTTACCTGCCATCCTCTCCAGCATAAGCTATCATTGGTGTTTCTGATTTTAGATGTTCTCACTGATGTAAGAGGGTATCTCAGAGTTGTTTTGATTTGCCTTTCCCTAATGACTAAGGATGACAACTACATTGCTAAGAATAATTAATGAATATATAGAGTCCTAAGGATTCTGGTCACAGAAAAGAAGTCCATTCCACCTAATTTACAGCCAATGTTGGATATATTCATAGAAGATTGACTCATGAAAAAAGAAAAAACAAGGAATTCCTACCTTGGAAATGGAAAAAAATTGATTTTTTAAAAAAGCACATATCTCTAGAATGTATATAGACTGAAATTCTGGAAGTCTTTTCAGCTACAAATCAAGAGTTTTATTATGACAATAAAGATCAGGTTAGAGATGGTTTGACTAATATATGGAAGGTCCTGGGTTCAATCTTTAACAGTGTAAACCAAAACAAAAGGAACAGAGAAAAGGTATTTATCACCTATATGTGTATAATCATATAAAAATGAAAAGGAAGGCTATATCTTATGAGACTTTAGAACAGTAAGAAGTACTGAAGATATAATGGATGTGATTTCAAGACATTAAGTTTTCAGTAAGTTGTGAGAAACAATTATTCAATAAATAAGGAATAATGATATTAAAAACATGTCTGGCAACTGCAGTGAGTGTACATGAAAATATAATAAGCTTAAAGATGTGGGTGGTCCTTCTGTATATGTGTTGCCTTTATTGGTTAATGAATAAAGCTCTTTGGACTTGTGGGTTAGTAAAGTAAAGCCAGGTGGGAAATCAGAAGAGAGATAGAGAGAGTGTGGATGGAGTCAAAGAGATACCATGTAGCTGCCAAAGAATAAGAAAACTCAAGAACCTTACTGGTAATCCATGAGCCTTGCGGCAATACATAGATTAATAGAAGTGGATTAATTTAAGATATAAACGATAATATATGATAATCCTGAACTAATAGGCCAAATAATGTTGCAATTAATATACTTTTTGTGTGATTATTTCAGATGGGAGGCCAGGAACAAACAAGCAGTCTCTGCCTACAACTGAATATTTTGGTAAGATTTTATGTAAGACTGACTTACTCTAAAGGTGAAATATTACCCTAAAAATAATAATAGTATGCATTTCTAAATTAGTTTTTGTATTTTGCAAATGAATATATATTCTTGTAAGAAATTGGTCTTATTTAAAATCTACCCCTACAAATTAGAAAAAGAAACCAAGAGAATTTGCATCAAAAATGAAAAACAAAACCGTTATCTAACAAGTATAAAAGAAATATAGAATGCATTGTTTTTAATTTCATAACAACATAATTGATCAATTATACAAACAAATTAATTAAAAACATATGCTCCACATATATAAATGAAGAAAAATATAACTACAGTGTATGTTTTATTATAAAAAATTTTGTAAATTATTGTTCGACTTACAACCCAGTATCCTATCTATAACTTAGCAAGGACGTGACTCAGCAAACAAAACACCTCCTATTTAAGAGTTAAGCCAGCACTTTGTACACAGAACACAGAGAGTTAGACAGGCTTGTTGCCCACCTATAAGCCAAACATGTGATAAGTAGAGATAAGAATCATAAGAAACATCTTTCTAGGCAGAAGAGACAAAACAGAGAGCACTGAATCATCAAGAAACTGTGTCTCAATATATGTAGTGGAGATCCATCGAGGATGCCCAGTGTTAACATTGGGTTACACAGGTATGTGCACACACATGCAACTATATATGTATACACACCACACACTATGCACATAAAATCCTGCAAAACCATACTATGGTTTTACATATACATGCTGACAGATAATGAATGGTTTTTTATAATTTTAAAATATTGAAACATTTTATACAATCTGGTTGTTAAAAAATAAAAAAAATTACCAAATATTTCTCAAGTTACAGATGACAATTACAAAGGAATATTATTCAACTCTGGGAAAAGCTAAATTCAGCTGAGAAATAATATATAAATAATATATAAATAAAATATAGCATGATTTTTTTCCATTTGAGAACATACTTTATTAAATACATTCAACTGACTTGAAAAAAGTAAAGTATAAATGACCAGATAGTGCCCTATTCATTCTTGATGTTACTTAGAATAAAAATCCCAGTGAGGCATATGTGGCATTTTCCCAACAATAGTTTTCAGTTCATATTTACTGAAATTCCTTGGATAAATGAAGGGTGGATGACAAAGATCCAGCACTATAGAACCCCCTTTACAAGCTCGCTAAGATGGCAATGAAAGCCTGAGCTGGCAAAGAAATCAAACACTCGTATTTTTCAAAATGATTTTAAATGGTGAGTGGATGGATTCCACAGGGCAACCAATTTCCATGTGGATTTTCAGATCCAGCTCTCCTTAGAGATGACCTTGACTTGACCCCGCATTACCTGTACATATTTACTCCAAATGCAGCTTCTCCAGTGAACCGCAGGTTGTCCTTTCTTTGCTTTCTAATGCAATGTGTGCATCATAACCAGGCCATGATGATGTTAATTATAGATTTATAAATCTACTGTTCCCTGGAAATATGACTTTGTAGCTTTTTTGTAATTTTTTTCTTTTTTTATTGATTTAATTGCAATATACGTTTTTCTTCTCTCCCCTCCCATCCTTCCCTCTCTCCTGCTACCTCCTCCTCTGACCGCCATGCTCCCTATTTACTCAGGAGATCTTGTCTCTTTTTCCTTTCTCTTTAGTTTCATGTACATCTCTCTTAAGGTCATCTTTGCTGTGTAGATTTTCTGGGGTTATGGATTGTAGGCTGGTTTTTCTTTCCTTTATGTCTAAAATCTACTTATGAGGGAGGACATATGATGTGGGGTGTCTTTGTGTATATATTTTGCTTTATTGTTGATTAATAAAGCTGTTTTGGCCAATGACTTAGCAGAGTAAAGCCAGGCAGGAAATCTTAGCAGAATTATAGAGAGTAGGCAGAGTCAAGAAACGCCATGTAGCTGCCAAAGGAGAAAGACACCATCACCATAAGCTTTTCAGTAAGGTACAGCCTCATGGTGATATATAGACTAATAGAAGTGGGTTAATTTAAGATATAAGAGCTAGGTAGAAAGACACCTAAGTTATTGGCTAAACAGTGTTGAAATTAATAAAGTTTCTGTCTGATTATTCAGGTCTGGGTGGCTGGGAAATGAATGCTCCATCTCCACTTACAAACATATTATATTTGTCTTTCTGGTTCTGGGTTACCTCACTCAATATTGTTTTTTCTAAATCCATTCAGTTGCCTGCAAATTTCAAGATGTCATTATTTTTTAACCACTGAGTAATACTTCTTTGTGTAATTGTACCATATTTTCAATAGCCATTCTTCAGTTGAGGGTCATCTAGTTTGCTTCCAGATTCTGGCTGTTACAATAAAGCTGCTATATACATTGTTGAACACATGTCCTTGTGGTATGAATGTGCTTGCCTTTGGGTATATACCAGAAGTGTTATTGTGGGGCCTTGAGATAGTTTCCTAATTTTCTGAGAAATTGCCATACCGATTTCCATAGAGGCTGCACCAGTTTGCACTCTCACCAGCAATGGAGGAGTGATCTCTTTACCCACAACCTCTCCAGTATTAGCTGTCATCAGTGCCTTTTACCTTGGCCATTGTAACAGGTGTAAAATGAAATCTCAGAGTTGGTTTGATTTGCATTTCTCTGATGGCAAAGGATGTTGAGAATTTCCTCAGGTGTCTTTCAACAATTTGAGATTTGTCTGTTGAGAGTTCCTTGTTTAGGTATGTGCCCCATTTTTTATTGGATTATTTGGGTTTTTTATGTCATTTCTAGAATTGCTTGTATATTTTGGAGATCAGTCCTCTGTACGACACGGGGTTGATGAAGATCTGCTCCCATTCTGTAGGCTACTGTTTTGTCTTGTTGACCATGTCTTTTGTTTTAAAGAAGCGTCTCGGTTTCAGGAGGTCCAATTTACTTCTTGTTTCTCTCAGTATCTGTGTTACTGGGGTTAAAAATATAACATAAATTTTAGTGGCATGATAACAAAAAAGAACTTTAATGTTATGTATCTATCATGAAACATTTAATGTATTTCTATCATTTATATTTTCTTCACTTGATAACATCAATTCATAGCATTTTCTGCAATAAAGAATGATATATGCTTGACTAAGTGACAGTAATTTTATGTACACTCCCATTACTGTAGCCACATAAACCTTGATGAGTTCTGATAGGCTTAGAATATAAAGGTCAGTGGAGCAGACACGGACTTGATGCTGAATAGCAGCTTGATATCTGTTTCTCAGTTTGTATGGTTTTCTGCATTGAGATGGTGGGTTGAGCTTCTGAACAACCCAGTATATATGTACTAGTAGAATATGATTTGCGCCTCTAAAATAGCTCTTCAAACAGAACTAAATCACAGTACTTTGCAAATTGTAGGTATGTATATCACAGAAAGAGCTGAAAATTTACACAAAAGTGTGTCTGTAGCTAATTCCCTAGCACATGCTTAGCACGTCTTTTTTTTTTTTGAATTTAGATTTTTGGAGCACCTAAACTTATATAATTTAAGTGTTTCCCAACATCACCAGCTCACATTAGAATTTCAATTCTTGCAAGTCAATATTTTGGGGTTTCCTAATTGTCCAAATAACTTAACAAGTTTATTAGAATCAAGAAACAAACAAACAAACAAAAAAAAGAGATACAGGTGTTCAGTGCAGTCTAGGAGTTGTTATTGGTCAGTCCTCTTTTTTTCTCTCAAAGTTTGATTGTTCATGAAGGACAAAATCCTAACATTATTTAATTCTTTAAGAACTGGGCACCTTTATTCCCAGCACTTAGGAGACAAAGTCAGGTGTATCTCCATGAGTTCAAGACCAGCCTGTTTACAGAATGAGTTCCAGGACAAGACTCAAAAGCTACACAGAGAAACCTTGTCTCAAAAAAAGAAAAAGAAAAACAAAAAAGTAGTAGGTTTAAAGTTTGTTTTTTTTTTATTTAGAGACAGAAAGAGAATACAGCAGTTGGGAAAGCAGTGAGGATAACTGAGAAGAGGAGAGAGAGGAGAAATTGTTATGAAGATATATTATGTTAGGGGAAAATCTATTTTCAAGAAAAAATGAAGTAGGTCTAAACACAATCTGATTTAAACTAAAGATCTTAGGCGCATAGTCAAGTTCATTGGCATTTTGCTATTTAGTTATGGATTTCAAGTTCACTTTACAAATTAAACAATATGAGCATTTTCTTTACAGTTATTTTAATAGTTCAGTAAAATACAGACACTAGAAACAGTTTTTTCGAAAATTTAATTATGTATTAACTCGGGATGAACATTTTATCAGGCATTGAAACATAGCTACTTGAAAATGTAATTGCTACTTCAGAATTATTTTGTTTTGCTCCGATTTCTTAACCCAAAACCCTACACAAATATAGTTACATGATTAAAGTTGATTTTCCTGTCTGGGAATTTAGATAGTTAGGTATCAAATGCATTGGAGAAATTTGAGTAACGTGTACCTCCAAATGGCTGCTTTGTTAATTAGAACACACAAGTTAAAGACAGGAAATCTAGTCAAGGTGTGTCTTCATACAGGATCAGAAGTTGGGTATGACAACCATAATGACAACTGTTAAAAAAAAAAAAAAGAGGAAAAAACACTGGAAGTTAAAGGATTATTATAGGTCAGAGAATGATGAGAAGGGTTAGTGAATGGCTTGGCCAAAAATAAAAGTGCGTGAACATGACTTTTGCAAACTCACTAGATAGGAAGTTAATTTTCACTATATATTTAAATAAGGTATCAGTAATTCAGCTTTTCTTTTACTGTAGTTATGTGTTCATTTGAGTTCTGATCACTACTTACAATGTAGAGGCCAATATAGGAGAAATCGCCTTGAATATGAATATACAAGTGAAAGAAAGGATGTGTAGTTTTAAAAATATAACACAAAAGTATATTTTGTGAATTATAAAGGCCCCTGCTAATCCAAGGGCTGCTCTTCCCAGGGCAACAAGAAGGCTGAAGACTTATCCACACCACTCCTACAGCTTACTCCTGAGAGCCAATCCTCCAAGTCTCATCTGCAGCTCTATAGCAGGAAATCTGCTATGATCTCCCTTTCCTCTCTGATGCCACCCGCAATGGATCCCAAAGTTCTCCCTAAACCTTCCTTCCGCAGCTCATCCCAGTATCACATCCTCCAATACCAGCAGGCGTTCCCTGTGAAGATATCGGCTAAGCAGACCAGGAAAATGGGCAGCACAGAGCCATCACACTCTCCAAAACTCAAGAGAGGAAATAGAAACCGTGGAACCAAACACCCACTCAACAATAACAAGCCAAACAATCAGTCCCTAGTCCTATAATCTTGCTAAAAACCCAGATGCCTAGATGCCAATATAAAAACACAATCAATAAAAACCAGGGCAACAAACGAGATCCTCTATCCTGTCACTGCAGGTCCTGAATATTTCAACATAGCAGAAGCATAAGAAAACGACCTTAAAATCAACTATATGAACATGATAGAGATCTTTGAGGGAGAAATGAATAAAACCCTTCAAGAAACCCAGGAAAACACAAACAATTAAAGAACATTCATCAATCCCTTAAAGAAAACAGAAACACATGGAGAAAATGACTAAAACTGTTCAAGACTTGAAAATGGAAATAGAACATTAAAGAAAAAGAAACTGAGGGAATTCTGAAAACGAAAACTTTAGAAATTTGAATAGTAGCTACAGAGGTGACTTTCAGCTCATTATGTATGTCCTGTAGCATCTAGGGAAGCAAAAAACACATGACTGGCAAGGCCATGGAACCCAGCGCTGATCCTGCACCTGCCAGTTTCCTAAACTAGTGCAATTTCTAAGTGTGTTCCGATTATTTATATTTATTCCAATGGATAATTGTAGCTCTTCCCTCTCATCAAAGAAACATCTTTGTGCAGTAGACAGAGGCTACTATAGAGAGCCAAACTGGCCAAAACGCGGAGATCAACTGTGAGATTCCTGTCCCCAGTTAATACTTTTGCAATTATCTCTACAGTTAAGGCTCAGAGAACATCAACACTGAGAGACTAGAAAACTTGTAAGAGCAAGAGAGGACCAGGACTTCAGTGACAAGGAGGAGGTAGGGAGCTGGAAGGGAGGATAAATGTTACCATGATGCATTATATGAAATTCTCAAAGATTTAAAAATAATTTTCAACAAGTTTTTTATACTTTATAATTTACAAAGTGTTATTTTAGCAGAATTTATCATTCTGCTAAAATGATATTTCTAAATCTGTTCTAGGTCTCTTCAAAAATTTGCCATATGAGAATGCAAAAATTTGGCAAGTAAGAAAAAAGCAATTTAATGAACAAAAATCAAATTTATATACTCCTATCTGCAAAAGCTTGCCTTCAGTTTTAGACTTTTTTAACCTTGGTGATATATTTTAACTAGAATTAGCTTTGTGTGTCAGAAAATGTGAGTTTGTATTTTTTTTAATGTTGGCATTTTTTTTTCTTTCTTTCTTTTTAGGAACACTAAAAATTGCCGCTGTGGGCTCTCTCATTCTATGCAACATTCTACCATCATGCTGCATACCCCAATATTTATTACATTTTATTTAGTGGGTGAGTGAGTATGTATGGTATATGTATGTATGCATGTGTATGATACATTGTGTGTGTGTGTGTGTGTATGTGTGTGTGTGTGTGGTGTTTGTTATGTGACTGCGATATATAGTGTGTGCAGTGTGTATGTGAGTGTGATGTGTGTTATGTATGTAGTGTGCTTGTGGGGAGGTGGTGTGTATGTGGTTTTTATATCTGTTTATCTCTGTGTGTATATTGTGTGGCAACCTCGAGACAATTTGACAGGAATTGGTTCTCTCCTTTCATCGTGCATGTTCCGGGGATTGAACTCAGATTGCCAAACTTGGCAATAAGCACTGCTGAGCAGTCTCCCTCTCTCTGTTTGAGACAGTGCTATTATTTTGCATAAATGAGTTTGGAATTCACTCTAACCAAGGCAGGTCTTTAACTGCCCCATCTTTGTGGGAAGCTGGGTTTATGAGGCTGTGCATCTAGGCATGGCCAACTGATACTTTCCTAAACTCAACATTATTTAAAGACAGAAACATACTATATTTTATATTTATAAAATATCAACTCATGAAGGTATATGTGAGGTCTCTTCATCAAATTACTAGCTGCTGTTTTTTTTTTTAAATATTCTACTTTTGCAGCTATTGATACCTTGTCTATTAAGATTAATGATAGAGGTTGTCACCTCTGGGCTGTTGGAGAGGCAGCTTTGTCTACAGATGCCATTGTTCCGATCTGCAAGCTACTATCACCAAACCATACTACAACTCTGATGTATACAGGTTTACTTTCCCTAGGTCTCAAAGAATTCTGTTTTGAAGATTAAAGTTACACTTACAGTAGCATTTGGTCTCACTAAGGGGAAGCAGTTACCTCTAGTTAGCATAGTCAGCTGAAAACTGCCTATGAGAAAGAAATGAGATTGTATCGTCCCTTAACAGTTAATCCAGTTGGGATGTCAATCACCTGGCCAGTCAGCCACCTTCAAAGAGGCACATCTACTTTATGCTAAATTAAAGAGGTAGAAGAAATAATTATCTCTTTAATGAGACAATTCTTTCCTCTCCAGAATTCTTGCCTTCTAGTGTATATAGTCCCTACTGTGAACCACAAAGTTGGTGAGAAGGTCCAGCTTTCTGATTCCCAACTCAGGTCAAAACTTTGACTTTTTTCCCCTTCTGTCTTTTTCTTTTAGACATTGACCAGAATCTAAGTATGCTTTCTCTGGTACTTTGGCCTTTTTTTCCACTGGTAACATTCTTCTCCCTGCTTTTCCATATGGCTGAGTGTTCATAACATGGTTGACCTGGTCCATGATGACTAACCTCAAATGACATTGTTTCTCTGTTCCCTTTGGTGTCTCCTTCCTCTTGTCAGCTACTGAGATTTATAGCTTGCATCTTCCTATGTTTTTAAAGTCTAATAAATTTGACCTAGAACTCTATGTGAATCAGTTCTTAAATTCTTTTAAAGGAGGAGTGAGAACTCCAAGAAGGGACAGCAATTTTCTGTCACATGATATTTCTATTGAACTTTTTCTTAAGTCCTTTGAACTGATTAGTACCTAAGTGGTTATGATACATTTTTTTTAATTCCACCTTAAGGGATGTGACTCATGATTGCTTAGTTCTTTCAACATGCTCAACCAATTTATTTGTTATGTATTATGTTTTAAATTTATGCAGCTGAGTGTGTATTTAAGTGACTCTATACAAACAGTATACATAGAAAGCAGGGTATCATTATACAGATGCTAGAGTCCTTTAACTGTACACAGAAGGTAGGAGAGGAGATTCTGGTATCAGACTCATCATGACCACTTACCAAATATATTACATAGAGCAGATTACTTGGTATCTTCACAACTGGGTTTCAACATCTATAAACAGAAGTGATTATATCACCCTTTCCCAGGATGCAATAAGGAGTAGGTAAAATAAACAAGTATTCATATAAAGGTCTAATGAATAACAAATTATTTAAATGTTAACTTTTTAAACAGTTAATCCCTGTTTTTTAGTAATAATGGTGAACCCTAGACAAATGAATTAATTGACCAAGATGATTTTTACTAAGTTAGTACCAGACAGAACAGAACTTGAGTACTGTCCCAAAGTACTTGAGGCTAGTTCTGAGAAAATTGTCTGAAGCATGTGACCAGGTCAATGTGCACTTTTAATCTTCATGCTGATTTCTTCTTGTTTTGTTTCCTAAAGTCTGCAGAGGTGTGGGTGGCCTTGCTAACAACTGCTGTAGTAGGGATTAGAATGTGTCCTCCAAATATTGTGCCTGAGTAAGCACCAAAATTTAATAACACTCTCTGGATTGGGGGTCATTTTTAATTACAATCTACTCACCTAGACTTTGAGTAATTATCAATGTTTTGAGTACACTTTAAGGTACATTAAAGAATAAGATAGTTCAGAATACCTCATCCCACCCTATCCCCCCATTTTCAAAAGCCCATTAAAGAAAATGGCTCTAGAAATTAATTAGTTGTCAATAAAACAACCATTGAACAATCTTCCACCATTTAAGGCTGCAGGGTTTAGCAATTAAACATAATTAGGTTCATAGCATTTTTAATTTTTATTATAGCTTCCATTATGTTCACAGAATACAGAAGTTGATGCCTATAAATTAGTCATTAAATTAATTTTAACTTCTTTTTGTAAAACTAAAGTTTCATTCTTAACATTTATATTATTTTCTGATCTTTAAAAAATTGTAACTAAACAGGGCAATGGTGACACATGGAAAGTAGAAGCAGGGGGATCTCAGTGAGTTTGAGACCAGCCTGGTCTAAAGATCAAGTTCCAGAACTACTAGAGCTGTTACTCATAGAAACCCTATCTTAAAAAACAAACAAAAAACAAAAAAACCCAGACAAACAAAACAATTATAGCCTAAAAGAAAGCAAAGGAAAAGAAAGCTTAATCTGTTGCCAGCACACGTTTCACATACAATAATTAATAACAGCATATTACAGAAGCATTTGCTTAATTATTTTTCTTATTAACATGACATACAGATTATTGGCAGTATTAGTACATAATATTTTATTAGATACATTTTTGATTATCTTTGTGGGGAGAGAGAGAGTAGTTCTTTCTTATTGTGTACTTCTCTTAAATTTCACCGCCTCTGAAATGTACATTGTGCATGATACAGACAGCAAAGAATGATTTGTTTCACCTACCATGATGAGGGTTTTTCAGTAATAATCACATGTTACAAGGACAGGTACAGTCTAGCGACTAGTAAATAAGGATACAAATATTTAAACATTCTTTGGCTTTGCAAACTTTGCAGTAGATTTATTCCATGTACAGTGTTTACAAGGCAGAGAAAATGCAAAGGTTAAGTAATATCTCTATCTCCCAGACATCTGTGGGATATCCCCAATGACATTGGCCTTTCTTGGAAAAATACTTACTTAGAGACAAAAACATCAGCTGGCAGGAACAATATTTTATGTTCCCAAGATTAAAGAGAAGGAACGTCTAGTTTTTCTGCCCCAGGCACCAATAAACAGAGGATGACCCTGATAAACACGAAAGACTGAATCCATACCACTGCAGGGAGAGAGAGAGAAGACAAGATTGTCCACCTTTCTCCTATTCAAAGACACCAGAACCTCTGCTGAAACTGACTTTTCATCATGAAGCTGCGTTCTCTTCTCTTTGTTTTGTTTTGCTTTCTGGAGCTGGTGTGTACAGGTAAAGCGGAACAACCAGTTGAGGAGACAAACGTTTCAGGAGATGATAATATTATGAGATGTCACTGGGGACAAGGAAGTGATTCAGTAGCCAAGGCAGTATTTAGGTAAAATTCTGAGATTGTATCATGAATATTGAACTTTTTACCTTGCTCCCTGTCGAATAATATAAATGTAAAGTTTTGATTAAATGACTGTGAGCAAATCAATTGACATTAACAAAGTGAGAATAATCTTAGAAGTTACTAATATCTAAATTCAGATTCGATTTCTGTGATACATTGATTATGTATATATTATTTAAATTCATTTGTTTATTTAATTCATTTTTAAAGTATATTAATTATATATATATATATATATATGTAGCATTATTTTCATAAAGATTAATGATATTAAAATATATACTACTTCTCAAGTAGTAAACAAGGATAAATAGTAAGGAATTTAAATTACACTGAAAATTCATGAAAGGAGATAACATCTCACATTATAGAAAGGGCATCTTACTTAAGGTCTATAGCCAGAGAAAGAGAAGTGAAATTCACCATCTTGAATTTCATTTGCTTGGATTGTGTGCTTTCCTTTTTATCCCATTGAACTCATTATTCTGATTTCGGATTATCAGCCCAAAGGAAGCATTTTGATGGAGGACAGAGGAAAGACTATTTTGACATGTTTCAAACTACTTAAGACAGGACAGCTATTTTTTTTTATTCAAAAACACTGCAATTATTTTCAACCAGTTTTAAAAAAATATGGAAGCTATTTTAACAAGCACACAAGAAATCTTTGAACTGTTGGATTTTGACCTTAATGTCCATTCCATAGCAGCACAAAAAAAAAAAATCAAGAATTCTTTCAAGTCTAGTTTGAGAAGATTAGGAATCCCCACATAATTATTTTTCACAAAAGGGCAATGGGGTCTTAAGAGAGATGAAGTGAGGTATATAGTTACTTCTAACTCCTTAAACAGTCTGACACAGAAAGGTCATTTGAGCACAGAAGGTGAAAATCTGCAGAGGTATGATAATAAAATAACACCTCAAAATAACAACAAAGAGCAGCAACAGTAATTATTCATATCATTTGAATATTTTATAATACATATTGAACATATTAAATCATAATTATGAAAATTGTTAATATATTACTTTAATTTCAAGATAAGCTATGAAAGCCTTTTAACTGAATTTTAAATTTTTAAATTACATCATTTTGTCCATTCCTTTTCCTCCATTAAATTCCTCTAATGCCCTGTTCCTTGTTTCCTCTGGAAACCATGGCTGAACAATATCAGAAAGCAGAGAGCGTGCTCGCGTTTACCCAGGCATGGTTGTATAATAAAATATTATCTCCAGTTCTACTAGCATGATTTACATGTGTCTCTTATGTCAGTACTGTGCAAAAAAAAAAGATATGTAAAGTTCTTCATGACATTTTCAGTACTTTCAAAACCCTGAAAGACATAGTGTATGTGTGTGGATAGTCTTTATCTAGAAGTTGAGAAATTTGCAATTCCTTTTTGTGCATGAAAATGAATTTTAATATGGAACAGTATCTGTTATCTAGAGAAAGCTATTTGTTATTTTTGTTACTGGTGGAAGAATGCTAATTTATAATTCCCACTTAAATAATGCTATTCTTTTTCTCATACTGATGCTTGACAGCTGTCATCTTGTTATTTGTAAATTTGAATTAAGTTAAAATACATGTTTCACACCCTCATGTAGGACATTATAATTTGAGAATTCTTTTTTTTTTTAATAGCGAAATAATGTCTTTTCCCCCTGGCATCAAAGGAAATAAATAGCATCTTTCTCAATAATATAAATAAGGAACCATCATTAATTTATGCAGTAGAGCAGTGGCATTATGTGCCTTAAGATATATGACAAAAATTTCTTATAGGACTGGTGGTGTAGCACAGCAGTAAACTGTTTTTCTAACATAAACAAAGCCCTGGATTCTGTGCCAATCACACACACACACACACACGAGAGAGAGAGAGAGAGAGAGAGAGAGAGAGAGAGAGAGAGAGGATATAATATGGGTTTAATTTATTTCCCAAAACCTCTTTTTTCCCAAAGTAACAGAGATATTATTGCTAACCTAAGTTCACTGAAAACAGAAAACATGAATATATTGAATTATCAGTACCATCATCTCCACCTTGCTTGTATGCTATGAATCATCCCAAAGGAAAGGGCATGGAAACTGTTAATATGCCTTCTTGGTTGATGACTGATAATTTTCCATTAATTTTCTTGATTTTACTTTGAAAGTTTACCATACTATGGGGCTATCTTAAAAATAGAAACAAAATCTAAGCAGATGAAATAGTAGCCTTTTTCTCATAAAGTAGATGAGTTTAACAGTTGGTATAAGTTGTGATCCTGCAGATTTGAATACTTTATAAAAGACTCTGAAGATAGAGAAGAAAGAAACACTGATCAGTTTAACTTATTTTGTTTGTCATGATGACCCTAAGTGTAATGTTGCATGACCATGTTTGTACTCCTTGCAACCCATTGTACCAGCCAGTACTTAGATCTTTGTAAATGTTCAAAGAAACCCTCTTACCTCAAAGTCTGCTGGTTATTTTCATTTTCCATGAAAGTAAGTCTAATGATATTCAGATTGTACAGAAAGATAATCACTAATAACTAATTAGTCTTCTTTGTGTCTGAAAGACAAAGACATTTAAATGTTTTGGCTTATTTGAAATTAGAAGGAAAATATCTGAAGATACTGGAGATATGTGTATTGTGTATATGTGTGATTGGATATATATATATATACATATATATATATGGTTTTGGATGTTGGTTCCATGGATGTTAGCATGAGCCCATGAGCCTAAATCATTCATCTAATTGTACATATAGACATATATTTGTGTATCAACATACTTCAATAAAGTTTATTTAACAAAGAAAATAAGTAGAAAGAGTGACAAAGGAATTTTGACATACATCTCAAAGCCACTTTAGATCTTGTAGTGTGTAATTGAGAATTGAGCATTTTAATGTAATACAAGAATGAGTGCTTAGTGGGTTCAACCTATCAGTAATCAGTGGAGAGAAATAAGACAATGAAACAAAATAAAACAAAACAAAACCACAAAGTAAAATATCCTTAGTAAAATAAGAAAATAAATTAAACCCCTACTGCAACAAACAGGTGTTACATTTACCTTCACATCTACAATTGATTTGTCCCAAATTCAGGACTATATGTAAAATGATGCAATGATTCCTTTGATGTCTTATTCTCTTCACAGTAAAAGCTGACATGAAAGATACCTATTTTTGCTTTCTCAAGAGAGGCAAATGCAGACACGTGTGCAATAGTGTGGAAAAGAATGTTGGTTTCTGCACAAAACTAAATGCCAATTGCTGCATGTGAGTTCCTGAAATGAAAGCCATCATTCCTGAAGATCAAAGCACAGTACGTATAAAGATTAGCAATAAACAAAACGGGGTTACCAACCCTTCCTATACAGTCCGTGTTGTTCCTTTTGTTAAACAGGTGTTCTTGGAGAATATTCTCATTCCCAAAGATCTATCAGTAGTGAGAGACTTCTAAGATACAGGGAAGATTCATGGAAACATTTGATCATTTTAGATACCATGTTTTTCCTAAGTGGTAGAAAGATGAATGTCAGAAGAAAGTTTGATTTTCAAGATTCTTCAATCCAAAAATCGTTTAAAAAAAAAAAATGAGTGCTCACTTCGGCAGCACATATACTAAAATTG
The DNA here is from genome assembly GCF_982192425.1 of Myodes glareolus. Taxonomy (NCBI): domain Eukaryota; kingdom Metazoa; phylum Chordata; class Mammalia; order Rodentia; family Cricetidae; genus Myodes; species Myodes glareolus. Next base: position 17,379,992 of record NC_142043.1, on the reverse strand, counting down.
GAACGATACAGAGAAGATTTGCATGGCCCCTGTGCAAGGATGACACGCAAATTCGTGAAGCGTTCCATATTTTTGCTTTTTGGGATCGTGGTCTGTTTGGACGCTCACCTTCCTGGACCTGGAGGGAGCCGGGAGGAACTTGGATTTCCCACAGGGCAGAAAACCCTGACTGCTCTTGGGAATGGTGAGGGAGGAGGAGAGGGAGTGGGGGGAGTGGGAGGGTGTTGGGAGGAGGGGAGGAAGTGGAAATTCTGTAAATAAATAAATAAGGAAAAAAAATTTCACTTCCAGAAAAAAAAAATGAGAACCTATCTCTGTGTGAGGGAGGCGTTAAAACAGACTGAAGAAAAGGGACTAGGACACATCGTAGCACTTTGTGGAATAAGGACCAGATTCATTTTAAGCAGGGAGACTAAGATTTGGTGTTGCACTTCTTTTGCTACATTTTAGAAAACATGCCTGAAAGCTAGACACAAGTGTATACCATTAGAAACAGGTAAGAAGTGGTATGATGTTCGTTGGTAGTGTTAAGACCAGAAGGACAGAGGATGAAACTTCCAGTGTGTTTAGTGTGAAAATTACTAACTAAAATACTACTTGTTTTATTAGCCACATCACCATGTTCTCATCTGTATTAAGATGAGCGTTAACACTTGGCAATACAGATATGCTTTTGATGCACTCAAAATTGAATACTTTAATATAGCAAAATAACAATAACATAAGCAAGTACATAGAAACGAAATAAAAATGATTAGATCTAATTTTGAAAGCAAACGTCTAAATACATACTAAATTAACCCAACTTGATATGTAATGTTTGTAGAAAATGAGGGGTCCGTAATCTAAGTAAACAGTTAGATTGAACTACAATGTATGCTACCTGCTCCAGTGAACAAAATAAGTCTATCTTTGAATACTTCTTTGCTTTGGAACTTTTCCACAGATCTGAAGAAAGAAGCAACATAAATAATGAGTTGTGCAAAAAAAAAGGACAGGAGGAACTGAAGAACAGACAAGGTGAGTGGGAAGAGTGAACACGACTTTTTGTGTGCTTGCCGTCATCAACTACTTCAAATTGATTTTAAATTTCTTAATACTGGCATTGATGATTTCATAAATGCTGAATGAGCCCACAATACCACCTCTTTTAAATCACAATAACTAGGCAATTAGGAGAGTAAAATATCTTGCTTTTTATGCATTATAAAGTGTGCATTATCCACCAAGTTCTGTTAAAGTCTTACTCAACTAGTTAACCAAATTTATCATAGTCTAACTCTGAATTCAGAAATAATGGTACATCATTGTGAAGTAAGGGTAAAAACAAATTAAACCATGACACAATCCAGCCAGTCTAAGAGAGGTTATCAAAAAAAGGAGAAATTACCCATCTTGCTATAGATATAGAAACATATTCACTTGGTAGTTATTATTCATGTCTGATTAAAAATCACTTACTTAGTCTTTCAGCATCTGTTAAAGAACAGCACCAATGCTGTGGCATATGTGACATGGAGTTGAACCACATGTGATGATATCTTTAATTGAAATTTTGCTATCTGGCTACCTGATTTGTGCCTCCTGTAGAAGTTTCAAATTTCTATAAATTTGACTTATAGATAAGAAGATACTAACACTTATTCAGTCTCAGATTTTTTCAGTGATCATTTAGGATAATCATTTAGGATAAGCATTCAATGCCAGTTACTCCCTTAAAATTTTGAAACAAAAGAAAAGAAAATATCTATCTTTCACTGAAAACCTGAACCAACCACAGATAATATCTATAAACTTAAAGAAAATAGAGTACGATGTATTGACCTTGCCATATGCTCAATATGAAAAATTATTCAATTATTAGATAAATGCACTGACAAGTCAGAAAACAAATATTTTAATTAAATTACTCTCTCAGGCAGGCATGTACCATGTTTATCATGCCTGACCTCACCCTGTACCTTGCTTTCTCTTGCACCTATCATCAGTTCCGTGACCCCCTAGATAGTTTCATGCTACATATATAATTTTATGCACCTATACAAAAGAATGGAAAAAAACAAAACAGGAAAAAATAATTCAATCAATAAATGTAATAATGAAATTAACAGGCAGATCTCAAAAGACGAAATACAAACAGGTAATAAACATAAAGGAGGGGATGTTCGAGATCATCAGGCTTCAGAGAAATGCAAACCAAAACTAAGCTGAGATTTTGTCTTAGCCCAGTCACAATCTCAGTCCTTAGGGAAACAAGAAGTGCTGGTAGGAACAGTAGACCCCTCACTGTGGAATTCAGGATGAAGATTTTCAAAAACCTTAATAATAGGTCCTTCATGTTACCCCACTATACCATTATTGGATGTTTACTGAAAAGATCCAAAGCTGCATATTACAGAACTACTCTACATCAGTATTTGTTGCAATAGTATGCAAAAGAATGTAAGTATAGAAACAATTTGGTGCCTAACAACTTAGAAATAGACAAAGAAAAAAATTAGTATATACACAATGGATCTGGGTTTTCAATTTCTTTGGGGGGGGCTTATGGTATGAAATATGTCTTAAGAAGTAAAGTCTTTGGCAGGGTACATAGCTCGTTTGCTTTGCAAACAGAAGGATCTGAGTTCAATTTCCCAAAGGCATATAAAACAAATAGACATGGTAACACGGTTTTGTAATCTCAGTGTTGGGGAGGCCTTGACAGGTACATAGGGCTTGATTACAATCTGGCTTATCTTTCTTGGCAAGTTCTAGTCCATTGAGAAACTGTCTTTAAAGGGGAAAAAAAGTGATTAGTTCCTGAGGTGAAGAACTTGAAGTTGACCCTCTGACCTTCACAAACATATATTCACGTGAGTACACACAGCATACCAACATGCACATAAACACCCACAAGTAGACACATGTAGGATTACACACACATACAAAATAAAGTGCAACTCAGTATTTGTATTACTCCACCCAACTGCATCTAGGAAAACAGAGAAGCTATGTCATGCCCCCTCCAAAAGAGTGGATTCCAAGAAGGAACTCTTGGATGAGTATAAATAATTAGATTGGTTTTGGCAGGAAGGGTGATTGGATGTAACTGAAGTTATAGAGAGAAACTCAAGCAGTGTAGACTGGTAGTGTGGGCAAGCTTTGCAGGAGGTGCAGAAGATGCAGGGGGTAGATGAGCTACTACCAATAATCACAAGCAGAGATCCCTTCTCACATGTTTCTCTAAGCTATCTAGGCAACACTTGACTTTCCTCCGAGATTATTAGATAACCACAAAAATGAAAGTTAACATAAAGTGTTGGAGAGGGGAAGAGCTACTAGTTTTCTCTAAGCTAAACATAAATGCTGATTAGACAATTCCAGAATTTTAATTAATTCTAGAAAGTAGGAATGTAAACTGATTCACCTCTTGCTTTTTTCTCCTAGCTTCTGTTTAATCACATGCCACCTTTCACTTACATAACATGAAACTGCAATTGAGCTTCGAAATAATAGGAGACTTACTTCTGATAAAGAAAAAAGGAAACAATGAATGTATGATTCTAGTATTAAATTTGGAATTAAACTTTTTGTGCTTCTCATAATTCAATTTTGTAAGGATGATAACTTCAAGTGTTAGAAATTAGCAAAGTGTTAACTATCATTATTAAAAATTATTAGCTTGAGAACTAGGGACAATGATGAATGAAAAGATTCATAAAAGTAAAATAACTGGAGCCTCATTCCACAACCACTGAGCACAGAGAACAAGGCAAGACATTGAGTCTCCTTCACATGTTTGTGAGAAGCTGTTTTGTTCATGAAGACATATTTAGCTGTGATGAATCTTATTTTGGGTTCCTTCTTGTTGGACTTTTTTGAAGTTTAAAAAGAGAGATAGAAGAAAATACCATGAAACATCAAACAACATATCAGACTAGGTTATCTCTAGCTCTCAGAATTGTGATTTGAAGTATACCCTGACTGCTAGGCTATCTTCTACAGACCCAATATTAATTGCGCTGACAGCCATTACTAATAAGGAACAAAGACAGGACCCTTTCATCTAAGAAAAAAAAAAGAAAAAGAAGTTCTAAGTGGCTCCCTCTTCTAGACAACAAAAGCTAATAGTTAAATAAATCAGTCAGGAATCACATCATGGCATGGGGCGACATGCCAGGTAGCTGATATATAACATTACAGTGATCCCAGCTTCAGAGGTACAGCCCTGATCTAAGAAAACAGTTGCCCAGATGTGAGGCATGGTAGCAAATGTCTTATATCACAGTTGTTCTCCAACTGCTCAACATCACACATGCTGAATCAACATCAAGTGACGTTGATGTGTTATGTGATTGAGTTATGTTTTCAATTTCAGTGTTAGTTGAGAAGTATACAAGCAAGTAGACTGTCTCTTTAGAGAGTCAGAGGTATACAACTTGTTCTGCTTCTGTGTAGTACTTTTTAGGTTATGACAACCCACAGCTACATATGATTTTAGTTTTATATGTGCCCTGCCATTTTCAGTCTTAAATGAACACAACTGAAGCTTAATATACTACTTGAAATGGTTTCTAAGGTCTCCATTGCAGACAGGATTATGTACACTCTGTAATCAGAAGGGGAAAAAAAGGGCTATACCTCACCTTACATTCTACCCTTGAAATTTTCTCCATTTCCTTCTAAGATACATATTAAGACTTGTTTCTGTCCCTTAATGAACGCAGTCCCTACGCTGACCAACTCACTCCTGTCTTCATCTGAGTAATATTTCAGCTCATCTTAGAAACTACCACTGATGAGACCATTTTATGGACTCCTGCTGTGCTGGTTTGTTACCTTGACTTCCATTTGAACATATCTGAGAAGAGAGAATGACCCAAACGTAATAACCTGTAAGCAAGTCTGTGGGGTATTTCCTTGATTAATGGTTGGTGTGAGAGGTTCCAGTGTGCTGTGGGAGGTGCTGTCTCTGGTGCCACTGTGAGTCCTGGGGTGTATAGAAGAGCAACAATATGAACAAGCAAGAAGAAGAAATCAGTAAGCATCATTTCTCCATGGCCTCATATCAGTTCCTTGCCCTGTTTGAGTTCTTGCTCCAACTTACTTCTATAATCAGCATTGATGTGAAAGTGTAATGTGGACTAAGCCCCTTAGTCCCTAAGTTGCTTTTGGCCAATGTGTTTTATCACAGCAATAGAAATCCTAACTAAAATGCATTGTTCGTGATGCATCCGTTGAAAAAAGTGTCCGTTCAGGGGTCTTCTGTCTGTGCATTCACTTTACAAGTTGAATAAAGATAAAGATGTGTTCTTCCTACATACTAATACATTTTAAAGTGTCTCATCCATAAATAATTCTCAGTGAAAAAAAATTTATGGGAGAAGTCCTTGAATGGAGAGAGGATAGAATATTGTGAAAGGAGGAAATTTATGCCAATATAAATCAAAACCCCATATGTCAGATAAACATCCATGACAGTCACGGACAACTGACCAAGACTTTGGTTTTACTGTGGTTGGAGTACTGATTACAATTATGAAGCTGTAGTATTCTCAGAGATATGAGGTTTCTATAAAGTTCGGTAAATCAGAGAGAACTAACTTAGGTCAGATTATTTTTGCTATTACTGTGAAATCATATAAACCAATGCAACAATAACAAGCATATGCAATGTTGAGTATATAACATTAGTACTAAAATAACAATGAAAATCTTCATGATAGTCATTATGATAGGTCAGTAAAGTGACAATTAAAATGTTCTAGCCATAACATTGCAGCAATGCCATGTTTGTATACAGATATCAGACTGCTCACCGTGGAAAAGAATAAGGACAGATTCTCACAAGTGGATAAAACTAAAATGACTCAACAAGAATTCCTGAGGCAAGGAGGAAATCCTAGCATGATGAAACTTTTCATTTCAAGGATCCTGGACACACAGGCTATAGAGCAAACTCAAAACCTTTAAGCAACTTGCCATGAAAGTAAAACACATACACAACTTATGAGAAAACTGGAGTACCTTAGTCAGAAAGCTCAAAACCACACAATGTCAACTACCAAGCACTGAGTCCTCCCCAAGTCATAATCCCCCACCCCTTGGAGAAGAAGGGAAACAAGTCCAAAGGACATGTTATTGTAGATAGTATGTTTATATATACATAGCTCTTAATTCAAAATGCCCCAGAAAGCTAAACCCTTATGAAAAGATAGTGATACCTAAGAAAATCATTTAAAATTTAAAACAAGTTAATCATTTACTTTTCTCAGCTTAATTCAAATATAGTTAATTCTGTAGGCCCGATATTCAGGGTCCCTAAGCATATATCTACTCCTCACATTTTATAAATAATTTTCTGAACAATTACATCTACTTAATGTTGTCAAGTGAGAGAAATTTCAATTCATAACTCTATTTTAAATTTGATTATCCTTCTTAGATATCCCATATAATGATAGAAAAATATAAGGTTCAAGGTGAAAACCTAAATAAAATAAAAAGAGATGCTTCTATAAGTCTTTGTGTACTATAAATACCTATAACATCATAACATAAACAAATATTAAGAGTTAAATGTCCTTCAAATTAAACAATCAGCAAAAAGTTGGCAGATACATCTTTCCTAACACACACACACTCAGGAGGAAAATTCAGGTAATAGGCAAATTTGCTTAAAATCATGTACTGTAATGCCAGATATATGGTTTATTTAGAATTCCAGGCTTTCCAGGATTTTTAGTTCACCATGCTTGTACATAATGCATTTTTCATATTCTTTGCAATTTAGTGTATAAACACACTAACCAGGAACAAAGAATTCTGTGTGGCATAAATGTACAAATCTCATAGGCACTTGAGTCTGCTCATCCATAGCTTCTCTGGTCAAGTGACAAAGTACTTTTCATTACAGAATTGTGACCCCATGTAATTCTGGGATTCTTTCTAATACATTACCACATTATACTTACCATATCTGCCCTTAAATAACTTCAAAATAGTTACAGAAAAATTTAAAATTTCCTAGAGGAGATTATTGCAGTTTGTAAAACCAGTTTTCAGATAACTTACTTCGTGACCAGTTACAATTACATTGTAACTTTCATATCATGGTTGTCTTTCTTGAGATCATATGTAACAAATAAACTTAACACCATTAGTATGAAAGGACACTGCCATAGTCTGATAAAATATTTCATGTGCATTTTTCTGAGAATCCTCATGTGCTTTCTGGCATGTGGTTTGATTTCTCATTCAATCACATTAATTGTCCACTAATGTGAAGATTGCTCTATGATATTAACAATATGTCTTCTCTGTAGAATCAAATGCAGGACTCCATGAGACTTTCGACTAATTGAAAATTAACTCTGTTTTATGTGACTATGTTCATTTATTCTTGCAGTGCAGTTTGATTAACTTGCTACAATCAAAAATATATTTCCTAAACTATATCTAATGTGCCTACTACTACTACCATTGCTACTAATTACTCTAGATAATTACTTCAGAAAGATACCAAAACTAGCATTTTCTTCATTATTTTGTCTTCAAAAACAATTTTTATTTGTAAAATTAGTATATCTGCTTAAATCCATATGTTTCCAGACACATCTACTATATTTTGTGATTTATTTAAAGTACATTTGCATTGATGCATTTATTTCAGAATTAAATGGTGACATATTGAAATCTATGCAAGTTTATTATTTTTCCTATGATTCTCCATTTTCTGTTAAAAGTCATTAAATCTTCAATACTTCCCAATACCTGTCAATTAAAACACTTAAAAATTTTCAAGTGTTTCCACTATTTGGAGATGTGAATCATCTACAGCCAATAACTGCTTTCATCAAAGTCATATCAATGTACTTTTCTTCCACCCAACTTAAGCTTCCTTCCTCTGCAGTTCACACTTTTTCTCCCTTCCCAGCTTGTTATAATTTTTGATAGCTATCCACATTGCTCAAGACAGAATGAAGCTAAGACTGCTGTGGAGCTGAGGGACTTATTTACTTTAGGGACAGCTGGAAGGCAACTTACCTCTCTAGGGTTTGACTTGGTAAAGAGGTAGAAAGAATGTGTTTGGGGGAGTCATACCCAATCTGAATCAAAGGTTCAGAAGTACTTATGCATCACATTGTACATGCTCGACACTGGATGACAAACTTTTCAGTAACATTAAAATAATCTTGACATATTTTAAAATGTCTACACCTACATGATATAGGCATCAGCCCCTGGGGAGGTTATATTTTTCTTTCTCCCCACGCTTATCAGAATAATATTTGTCTACCTTTCTGAATAAGTCAAGCATAAGTTTCAAGGTCAAACCGGAGTTTAGCCCAATCAAAGTAAAATTTCAGAAAAAAAAATGAAAATGCGAAAGCAACAAAAAGAATAATGTCTAGTGCAGAGTCACAGAAAAAAATGAAAAAAGTTAGAAAATTTATAAAAGAGAATGATCTTGTAGTTTTGTAATAGCAAACATTACCAAAATGCTGTAGAGTTCTGTTAAGTAATCTCAGTGTTTGTCAGTTCTCCATTGGTATACAAAGAAACCAACCAGAAAGCTGTGGTGGATGCTTCGATGATGTCAGAACACAGGCATTACAGTATTCGCTTTTAAACCATCGGCAAGCGAACACTATTGAATCAATTTGAGATACTTCTTTTGTTTTATTATTATTTTAAAACAAGTCTAACTAAAAGGAACCACATCACGTCTCTTTTTTTCTTTCTACCCCCTCTACTTTTATCAAGTGCCATCCTTCTAATCCCCTAGGACTCCTCTACTCTAAAATTGATGGCTTCAGTTTCTTTATTGTTGTTTTACATCAACACACATACAGCCTTTTGAGTCCATTTTTGTCATCTGTGTGGAATGGTTTCAGAATAGACCACTTTGTATTGGGTAAACAACCTGGAGGATTTCCCCTTGGGAAAGGCTAATTCTCTCTTTCCCAGAAGTGCTTGGTTGTCTGTCTTTCTTTGTCTATAGTTATGACACTGTGAAACTTTTCAACAGGAAAGAAATCATGCCTAACACTGGAAATATCACCAATTTTCTTAAGCTGGAAATTTATGAACTCAAAAAAGAATCCACTACCAGTACCATCACTTTGTTAGACCTGTGTAATTCCTTACTGCATTTCATAGCTTATCTTAGTGCCCACAGGTGAGTAAAGCTACAGCCTGTCCCCACGGAAGCTGATCTGTGTAGCAAAGGAAGGACTTCACAGAAAATCCCAACTAGACCAAATTCAAGGTCACAGTTTTCCCATTTGTGAAACAAGAAATCAATTACACTTAACTCTTGAAAGGCTTTCCCGGACCATGATTCTGAAGCAATGCTAACATATGGTAGATCGTTCTTTGAAAATCCTGAGATTTTATTTTACAGATGTCATGTATGTGTTGACTCTTGATACTGTTTCCTGTACTGAAAATGTCTTTGCACTTACAAAATTACTGCATGGCACTCCTCCCAAGAGAAAAGATAAAGTTATGAGATTTGATCTTTTCTTTTTTCCTCATTAAAAATTTACCTATGAAAGTCAGTATTCTTTACTGAAGTAGAAACAGAAAGACCTGGTTTTCAAAATGGTTTGACCAGACCTGTGCGTATATTAACAAATATTGAAACACTTTGTAGGGGCAGAATGCTGTTAATTTGTTCTGGAGGAGCAACAGTACAACCAACTGCCTCACTGGCTGAAAAATTAATACTCAAATGTACTCTGGGAGTCATTACTATAATCCTTGTGCAAAAAGCAAATCACCCTTGCCGTTCTGAACATATAGCAAAGGTCTGGTACAAGCCAAGTGTACTAGAGCGGTCATAAACAAAGCATGATTAGGCATGAGCATCACCTTCTACACCCGTACAAAACGATTTCACAGTCACTAAACAACCTAAAATGGAAAGCAAAAGAAAACAAAAAGTGGTATTCCAATACTTACATATTATTTATTTTGATACACTTTAATCAGCATTTTTGTATCATTTTACCAGTCAAATCTCCTTCTCAGTCATGTTCTTGCTGCCCTGGAGTGCTTTATCCAATCTAGAATTGTGTTTTTTAATATTAATCCTGTCTCTCTGACAGTGATGCCCTTTCAGCTTGGTCATTTCCTAAGTTTAATTGCTGCAGCATCTCAAAATTTAAGCGCTGTAACTGTCATAAATATATTACTAAAACTGTAATGAAATCATTGAAGTAAGGCTCAGTAAAACAGTAAACTTTGCTTAGTTGCCTATCATATTCCAATGTGGAGAACTGGGTGCATTATTGAAAGCACTGTTGTTTTTTATAGGATTTTTTTTAATTATTGAAGTACTCATTCTTTTATATAACCAAAGCCTTTTCAGACTCACCATCAAAAAGTTTGACTCACATATTTATTAAGCTAAGGTCTTTTTGTCTATCCTAATATCCTAAACTACTTGAGAGTGTGGATTCTGTCATTAGCTCTGTGTCTTAATATTTTCCTGTGCAGCACAAATAATGGAGCACTGCCCAATTTAGCCCAATAAAGATGCATTACACTGAAATCTAAAATATTTCAATTAAATGCTGAAAAGAAAAAAATCAGATTTTAGTATTGCAGCTTAGGTGGCATTTACATACATATCTGAATTTACATCTTAAACACTTATCCACTAAACTCCATAAAATTCAATGTTAAGACAAAATAAAGACTATTATGTGAGATGACACAGATGGAATACAGATCATTCTTCTTCTCTTCACAATATGACTTAGATGAAATTATATGACAGGTAAGAAATTCCATAGGATGGAGAAGTCATGTCTTCTACCTGATAACTTCAGATGTAAAGATATATAAGTCTTTGATAGAAAAGTACAGAGCAAATGATGACAGAGAAAGGAGGAATTGATTTCTAGTTCTGTCCCTCACTGTCATAGGACATGACTTCATATGCATGTGTTTAATATAGAAATATTTGTTGTGGCGAACCCCCATTAGCTCTTCTCTTTCTGTCTGCATGCTACACTTTTAGTGACTTATAGTTATTACTTTATTGCTTCTTTGCCCAGAGCTCTCCTGGAAACTCCCTTTCCTTCTCAGTCCAATGGCCTGCAAAATCTTGTCTGATCTCTTCACTTCCCTTTATATCCTGTTTCCAACTATGCTGAATCATTGCTGGTCCTTAAGATCTAATAGACAGTTCATATAGAATTTCTTTCTCCTGAGTGTTCTTTATTGTTCCAAAGATTATCCCACAGATGAATGTGCCACTCACACTTTCAGTTCCTAGGTCTTTGTTTACATTTCTGTTCCCTATTTAGGTCTACACTGGTCAGCCAATTTAATGTTGCTATCTGCTCTCTAAAATATCATTAATGCCCCTCAGTATTCAAGACGTCTATGAGTCAAAAATTTATGGATGAAGTTGAAGTTGGAAGTCATCCATTAATAGTTAATAAATATAAGGAGGAGGTTAAAGTAGTAAACTCACCATCTATGCCCAGGGCAGTGTCAAGGAGACACCCCAGAGAGGTAAAAAGAGAAAAAGCAAGTCAGCAAAAATAAAATCGGCCGAGGAGAGTTGCTATGGAAACCAATGCACCTAATTTGCAATGAGACAATGTATGTATGATGAACAACTCTAGAATGGAGACACAAGAAGGATTAAATGCTTCATCATTTTTTTTTCCAAAAAAAAGTACTGTGAATATGTTAACTGAAAAAATGAACTTGGAGGTATCAAAAAGATAACAATGGTCTTTTGTGGAAAGAATTGAACCATTGCATTACATGTTGAAGACCCATACCATTTTTTATAAAGTACTGAATTTTAGCATATCAAATATTTTACAATCACATAATTAGTAAAAAAAAAAAAAAGACTGAAACAAGAAGTCAGAATGGAAACAACCAAAGATTCTTCTCATTAGACTTTGATTTTATTTTCTGAACAACAACTGAATAATCAAGTCATATTTTACACTGCAAGTATTAGTCTTAGAATTCATAAGGAAAGCAAGTCTTTTTTAATTTTTGATATCTTAAAGGCAAGGCAGAAACTTTCTTTGAAGATAATATATGTAACCATAAATTAGAAATGAATACTTCATATATTTTGTATGTTCAAAATTGTTCTAGTGTCTTAAGTATCTCTTAAAACGAACTCTGGAGGAATGAATAAGCCTTAAGAGTAAGAGCTGCTTTCCCAAAGCACCTAGGTCCAGTGACCAACACCTACCCAGTGGCCACTGAGTAGCCTGTAATTCCAGTTCTAGGAGATCTGACACCCACATCTGGGCTTGTGAACACCAATCAAACACTTGGTGTACAGATGTGAATGCAGGCAAATACTCATACATATAAGTTAGTAATAATAGTGTTTTAAATAAAAGACAAACTTTTTTTTACTAGAAAGAAGTTCTATTTATAAAAAAAAACACCATCTATATAATGTTTATTCACAATTAAAACACTGAGGAGATTCAGCCCTATATTTTCTTCCATTTATAAGTTCTTTGAATTATAAACAGAGAAATTCTTTTGTAACTCTTCATAAAATGTTTGAAAAATATTAAAAATATCACGTTTAAAATGTCATAAAACATTTTTAAAATTAAGTCTTTTATGTGTGTATGTGCCTTGCTTACATATGTGTCTGGGAATCATGTGCATTAATGGTGACCATGAAGGTCAAAAGAGGCAAAAGATCTCTGAAGCTAGAGTTATGGACAGTTGTGAGTCATCAGAAGAGTACTGGGAACTGGGCTCCTGTTCTCTGCAAGAATACCAAGTGCTGTTCACCCCTGAGCCGTTTCTCCAGCTCCCATAAGACACCTATAAATCTAAAGATTTAATTAATCTCTACACATTCAAAATTATTTCATATTTTAATAAAGAGGCAATACTAATATATGTCTAACATAATTGTTTTACATTTTAATTTTTTAAGATTATCATTTAAGTTTATCATTGAGTCTTCTTTTACCTCCCTCCTAACTCTCCCATGTAGCCTTTCCTTGCTCTCAGATTCTTATGGCCTTTATCTTTAATTGTGTTTTATTTATATATTATATATTAGGCAAATATTACATATATTTAGGAATATATTTAATATATTCCTAAATATAAAATACAACCTGCTTAGTTTGTATAATTTCCACATTCAACTGGGGGTCAAAAAATATATGAGTTCAAGGTCAGAAGGGGCTTTATATCTTGAAACCTGATCTCAAAATAAAGAAAACTTTTTAAACTGCATGTGAGATGTCCATGCTTTAAATAGGAAACAGAATAAAAAAAAACTTCAATAAATCTAATGGAGTATGTGTCAACTTGCTTAATCTTGGATTTTCTTCAAAGTATTTGGTGCATGTGTTAATAGTTACATACACAGCTGACACAGAAAAAAATACTTTCAGGTCAGTGTTTATTGCGTTAAAAACAAAACAATAATCAAAAAGAAAAAAAAAAAAAACAAGAAAAGGAAAAGCCGGTATGACTTTTCTTTCTATTCCTCCCGTGATACTGTGACAGACAGCTGCTCTTGAGGATGAGCGCATACTTCTTTCTTCAGTGTCCATTCTTTTCTTCAATGGAGCTGCTGCCGCACTACTGTAACGCAGTTTACTCTGAAAGGGGCTATCTGTGTTGACTTCATTATGCATTCACACATTCAGTCACACCAGCACCACTTTTCAAATACCATCTCTCCCGCATGTATGCTGTTAACTTTCTCAACAGGAAAGGCAAGCATGTGATTTCAGACCATCAGGGGAGACTTAATAAATCACCCCGCATATTACATTTTCACGCCAAGTTAGCACCTTCATCAAGGAATGAAATTAGCAGAGCAAATCCTGCCTAATTGTGAAAGATGCTAATTACTCAGTCACCCTACAAAATAAGGCATGAGTGATGTGTGGCGAGCCCTGCATAAAGTCAGGAACACTTGGAAATGAGAGATTTAAATAAAGCCTAAAACTGCTTATGCAGGGAGAAGTGAAGACTAGACAGTGAGTAAAATTATGCACCCTGTAAAGCAAAGGAGAAAAAGAAAGAAAGAAAATATTTTGCAGAGATTAAAAAAAAAACAAGTCTCATGTTAAGACCACTGCAAGACTTGTGGGGATGTGGATGACTCCAAGGACCCATTATGATCTCTCTCTTCTAGTTCTGAAGCCAAGTCCCACCAGATTATTGCTGGGAACAAATCCTTTGCTGGGTAATGGCTGTTCACAGCAGGACAGAGAATTATTATAAAGGAAGTGTTCTCCACGCAACTAATCTTGGGGGAAGGGAGGTCCAGACTAACAGTAATTAGCTCCCCTGCTGGTGGTCTCTGCAGAGAGGCAGAAGCCAAACAGGTCACAGAGCATGAATCCTGAACAGGCATCAGAGGCAGCCAGCTCCTTGTGATCTTGGCTGAGATGAGCTGGTGGAGGTGTGATGGGAGGATTTATCCCTGTCACCAACAATCTGGTACCCAGTCTCTGGATGCTGGACTCTTTTCCCTGAAGTTGCCAATTTGTCACCTTTCAGCAGCATGGGGCACTCATTAAGAGTGGAAGCATGTCCTTTCTTAACGCTATGTTAAGTGTGTGATTTAAAAAGAGGGAGGAAGCCAGGAGAGAGATGTTAGAGCATGTACTGTCCTACAAACTTTCTATCTCCTCCGAAGGTTTGAGCAATCACTTAAGATTTCAGTACTACCTAAATCCAGCTAAACAACCAAAACTAACACCCTTTCAGCTTGTCTCTTAGGTTTCACACAACTAATTTGCTAGTGAAAGGCAATTATCACCTTACATTCAATTAAAATGTCTCTGATTTTGTATGCTTGTGCAAACCTCTAAAGCAATTATATCATTTAAAATTGCAAAGGTAACCCAAGGAGAAAGTTTGTGTTGGTGTTAATTTGTGTAATGATGCAAAAGTGATAAATCATTAAATCTCCAGAGAGGCGATGTGGAGATGAGTTTTGTGCCACAATTACATAATTACAACATCTGGAGGAAGGATATGCAAATCTATTGCATTACAACTTCCGCATCGCATCTTTCAGCAGGAAAGCATGACTGCGCAATGAACACGTGTTTACTGCATTATCACAGGAATCTTTGTCGTCAGAATTCCTGAGTATAAACGTAAAGTAGACATCTTCCATTTCCAGTCTTCTTTTCTTACCCTTTCCCACTATGAAAAACAAACATATTGTGATGCCTCTTTCTTCATAAAATGACCAACGTTATCAGAGAGGTCTGCTTGCTTTAAGCTGTTGTATATGATTCAATTGTTTCAAAACAAATTTCAGGCCTAACCTTCATCACTCCAGCAGGGAAGAAATGTCATAGAGAAACTGCAACAACAGTATGGTGCATGGGGAGAGCCTTGCTGTTATTTTATTTACAATTGGTGTCATGTCATAACCTTCAACCTGCTCTGTCTCCTCACCTCCCCTGGCACCTTGCTTCTTTAGAAGTAAATGTTTAAAATGCTGAACCATTTAAAGGTAAGGAAAGTGATTTTTTTAATGTAACATCTAGGATCTCTTCAGCACAAGCTTCACATCATAGGTAAACTGAGCTTCTTCCATAAGGTATCCAGTGTTTGTATACTACATTACTCTACTAGTATTTTACTGTGTTAGCATCATCTTCTCCCCCAAATTTTCAACTGTTGACATTTTCCTACTATATCATCTCCATAGCAAGAAAAGTGTTGATGTGACTATTGTTTCCAATGGCTCTTGTGAAAGCCTATCTAGGATCTCTGTGAATTTTAGAGAAACCTACACACTCATATTATAATCATTTTCTCACTGATTAGTGAATCTCTTCTTGTACGGACTCCTAATTTGTGAGACTAAGCCTTGTTAATACCACACAACTCCACAAAGAGTGAGCACTGACTCTTGTTGAGTGAACATAGCTATTCCCTGGGAATTTGTTAAGATTGCTGCATATGTGCCAGGCAGTGGTATGGAATATCTGATGGGGATGACACAAGTCAGAAAGCCAGTACAGCTGTCTAACAAAGATCCAAAAAATCTGAGCCACATGATGGCTACCATGCCACCTTTGCTTTTCATCCCCACCTATTACATACTTGAGAGACTTTTAATATTTGTAAAATTTGGGAATATTGGATTGATGGAAATTTTCTTATGAATCATTTATGCCTTCTCCCAGGAATGCTATTTCCAGTCCCCCAAAACAGTCCTAAGCATACTATTCCCCCTGATTTAGGGAGGCATCATTTTCTTCTTGAATGTCTTCTTTATGCCTTGGAGGTTGTGACACCCATAAAAAAGCCAAAGGTCTTTATGGGACTATGAGAAATTTTTGAAACATCTGTCCCTATATTTAGTAAGGAAAGGGATAATCAAAACAAAGAAAACTTAAAAAGGTCAAAATGATTTGGTGGGCTAGAAGGTTGGCCACAATTCAGATTATAAGCCTCTTCCCACTACACACCCATGCAGTTACATAGCATATATAGAAACAAAGATAGACTTCCTGATGTTACCTCTGTCCTACACAAAGATTTATACTGATGTGCAAAGAATGTTATGGAAAGATGATAAAAATGTTCTATAAAGACATAAAATATAAACATTATATTATTCCAGAATTTGAATAATAACTGCAACAGCTTGGGCCTGAGGATATTTCTTGTCTGACCATTATTGACATGGAAGTATGCCCAGGAAGGCTTGAAGGTTGTTTTGATCAAATGTCCTTGTAGTCAAAGAAGCATGAGAACAACTTGTCATATGCCACTAGATTCCTAAAAGTTGGGTTATGGGGTTAACGAGTAAAAATGATAACTCTGTTTACCAATGATGCCAAAACTTGAGGAAAAATAATTGGAAATGACAATTCTGCACTGTCATATTTTATTAATGATGACTAAAAGATGAGCAAAAAGAAGTGAAAAACATGTGCCCAAACAAACATAATATAATTTATGCTTTGAAACATGAATATATCTGTTGTAAAAGGAACGGTGGGCAGCTTCCCGCCACCTGGCTCCCAACTAGCTTTATCCACAATAATTACATGAAAACTGTATTCATTTAAACACTGCCTGGCCCATTATATCTAGCCTCTTATTGGCTAACTCTCACATATTAGATTAACCCATCTCCATTAATGTGTGCCGCCACTTGACTGTGGCTTACCGGCATGAATCTAACCAGCATCCATCTCTGGGAGGAGAGCCATGGCGTCTGCCTGCCTCTGTTTTCTTTCTCCCAGCTTTCTGTTCTGTCTACTCCACCTATCTAATCTGCTGTCCTATCAAGAGTCCAAGGCAGTTTCTTTATTTGACCAATGAAAGCAACACATAGAAAGAAGACCCACCTACATCATGTATCCCTACTTACTAAATTTTGTGTAAATAAAGAAACACTCTGGCTGTTAGACAGTCAGGCTGCAAGATTCTCCTGACAATCATGACCTGGCTCCCTCCCCTTCTGCCAACACCTTATATCCTCTGTTAGGATCTGTTCCATTAAAGTCAGGCTTTGCCTGTCAGGAGCCACCCAGCAATGGTAGAACTTGCCTTTAATGCCAGCACTTGGGAGGCAGTGGCAGACTGATCTCTGTCTAAAAACCACTTATGTGTGAGTAGATATAATATTTGTCTTTCTGGGTCTGAGTTACCTCACTTAATATGATGTTTTCTAGATCCACCCATCTGACTGAAATTTTCAAGATATCATTATTTTTTTCTGCTGTGTAGTACTCCATTGTGTAAATGTACAACATTTTCCTTATCCATTCTTCAGTCGAGGGGCATTTAGGTTGTTTATAGGTTCTGGTTATGAAAAACAATGCCGCTATGAACATAGTTGAGCACATGTCCTTGTGTTACGATTGAGTATCTTTTGGGTATATACCCAAAAGTGGTATTGCTAGCTCTTGAGGAAGGTTGTTTTCTAAATTTCTGAGAAATTATCATATTGATATCCAAAGAGGCTGTACCAGCTTGCACTCCCACCATCAATGCAGGAGTGTTCCCTTTAAAAGCTGAAAATCTTGAAAAGAAAATAAATAATTAAAAAGTCAAGATCACGGTTCTGGTGTGGTGATGCACTTCATAGCAGGGACAGATAGTACTCTGTGAGTACCAGGTCAGCTAGGTCTACACAACATCTAGGACAGTCAGGGCTACAAAGGGAGACTCTGACAAAAGTGAAAGGAAAAAAAGAAAAAGAGAAACTAGTGAATAAAAACTTTTAAGATCATGAAATTTTGATTTTCAGTGTTAATCAAGTTAGGATGATTAGACATCTAAGAGTGTATGTCTCTACAGATTGTTTCAATCGGTTTGAAAACAAAATTGAAGGTACAAAATTGGGTGAGTTTAGAACAAGATACGAATCTTGGAGGACCTGGGAGGATGAATATTGTCAAATTATAGATGCTTTAATTTTACAAAGATTAATAAAAAATTATTTTAAAAAATAGTCTGTACACAAATTTACTTATGTATGCTCATGTATGCACGCAGGTACACTAGCAGCATATCCCATTCAAAATAGCCAGATTCAACATGAGTGGCAGGTTTCTATCTTAATATAGTAGAAGTTGTTCCCAGCTTCTAAATAAAAATTTTCATTTTTATAGTTTTTCTATTTCAACATCCTTGTTTTGATCATATCCTTTCCCCTCCCACAATGCCTCCCAGATCCTCCCTAACACCTACTTACCCAATTTCATGCTCTTTCTCACTCTCACAAAGAAAGATGGGGAAAAAATCAAGAAAAACAAACAGGAAAAATAACACCAACTTTTAAGCAAGCATTTTTTTTTCAGTCACTATTTTGCTAGGTCAGGGGTCAGATTTTTTTTTATTTATTAACCAAATTTCCCCTAGACTGAAGATGTTCCCTCTTCTGAGCCTGTTTGAACTACATAAGAACCAGGTACCAAGCTGTCAAACTCTCAACTATAATAATGAAACTGTAAATAAATGTAAACTGTAAATGCTTTATTTAACCATTCCACTTCATTTCATTTGCTATATGGTTTAGTCTGTGAATTTTAGCCATCTAAGTATTAAATTGTCAGGTGAGAACTTAAGGCATAAAGATTTTAAGGATGAGTTTATCACATATAAAATAAGCTAATAACTTTTTGACTTTTGGAACTTGAGATAGGATCGCACCTGGAAATTCTGAAGGATAAAACAATCTATGTGTTTCTTTTGTCTTTTTCTTCTACTATTTCATGATTACAGAAAACAAATGAAACACAAAACAAACAAACAAAAACAGGGGATTGCTTATAAATTTACTTTTTTTCCTAATGGAAGAAGAAACAATCTCTGAACAATTCCATGGATTCTGTTGTACAATTCTGTTTCGACATTTTCTCCTGATGGAGATAGGAAACTTCAACAACTCAAAAAGTAGCTATATTACAAAGGCTCAGAAAAATTCTGATAGCTTCAAGAGTTCAAATCCCCTCTCTCAGGCTATATAAACAGTAATAATTGGTGCTGGGAGAAAAAAGGCAGAATCAATGAGACACCATGTATCTGCCTAAGAAGACAGACATGCTCTGAAAATTTAACCAGTAAACCATGAGCCTTGTGGTAAAATATAAAATAATAGAAATTAGTTAATTTAAGATATAAGCACTAGTTAGCAATATGCTTAAGTTATTGGACATGCAGTGTTTTAATTAATACAATTTTGTGTAATTATTTTGGGTCTGAGCAGCCGAGAGCTAGCTCAGCCTCCACCTACAGATAGGCACCTGGTTCATGATAGTTGTATGTACAACTAAGCCTCCTTCAGGAGGCCAAGCATTTAAATGGGATCTGTGAGCACTGTGTTAAAAATTGCTTAATGGTGACACAGACCCACTGCAATCCTGGATCTGGGGTGGAGAGAATGGCTTTCAGAGGCAGTGAACATGTCTCCATCATGTTGGGCTGAGCAGAGTTTGTCCTAACCACATCTGCTCAAATTTGAAATGAAAAAAGTGTTCCTGGTCAAAAATAATTACAGATATGCACACAATCAAGATAAATAGAACAGACTTCTAAATTGGTCACAGTGCTAGATAAAAGTATGCAGGCTTGAGAGAGAGAGAGGAAAAAGAGTATAGACAGTTATAATATAAAAGATAACAGTCATCAATTAAAAGAGAAAAGATAATAAAATAAATATTAAACTTGTATAAAAAGTAGTAGAGTAAGAAAAACAAGCCACTTAAAGACGGAATCTACACAGAGAGTCTGGATTATGTATATTATTGTGTCTAATTTGAATTTTTTGACTGTGATTGAGCTAAATACAAAGAGACACTTTATTGTAAGGCTGCTATGCTAAACCAACATATATATTTTAAAGATATGTTGACTTTGAAATTTAGGTCTAAGGATACGCTGCTTTGGAAAAGAGGTTCTACTTTTGTTTCCACAGAGGATGAAAACCTATGAATTCCTTACAGACTAATGTGGTTTGTTCAAAGAAGACCCCCTTGAAACAATTGACCAGATGTTCCAACACCCATGGCAGCTTCAAGGACTGTGGACTGAGATGGACCTACCACACAGGATACCCCATGATCAACCTGATTAGCAGCACCTCTAATCAGAAGGAGGTAGTCTACACAACAATGTCCAAAATCCCTAAATGATTATTCATAAAAGTTTGTTTACATTTAAAGGGGGATATGCTATAGATATGAATACTTTGCCTTGGTTTGGATCTTGGTCTATAGATACAAACCTTAGGTCAATTTTGTTATATGTATATTTTTGCTTTTGATTTAGGTATTGAGTTTGTGCAGTGAATTTAAAAATATAATGTATAATTAAAAAATACAGGTTAATGGATAATCATCTATAATAGTCAAGCTTGTAGTCATGTTAGTTAGGTTTTCTAGATATGCGGAGATATATTTCAGTTAGACTGATAATCTTCAAACTTTTCAAAGACCTATGGAATATGGCATTTAAAATGTTTTAAAAACTTAGGACTTTTCATGACAATGAGACATGTCTGCTACTTGCAGAACCAATTTACTTTAAGGGAATGATGGGCATCAAAAAGACTTCATATGGAGTTTGCTAGCCAATTGGGAAGAAACTGCTCTTGCCTAGACTGTTTGGTGCTCTGCTGTATGAACTGGGCATGCAAGACTCACAGAAAAATGACTGGTGAATTTGCCTAAAGAAGGTGAGACAGTCCTTCAGGATTCCTGCTTCATGAAAGAATCTAGCAGACATTCTGCAGGAAACAGAAGAAAGTAACTGATGAACTGCCAATATAGGCAGAACTGTCTGAAATTTCCTGCTTCATCGGAAATTTTGCCAGATACTATAGACCTGTAGGCTGTAGATGGATGCTTCAAAGATACAGAAGAACATTGGGTGGCTGTCTAAGCAGTGACATGTCTCTGTCAACTCTAGAGTTTTGGAAGCTGCTTACAATACACTTCCTGCTAACTTAGGTAATAGTACATCTTTCTGGGGTCTTTGATCAAGTTAAAGAATAGATACTTATAATCACAGTTTTCCTTAGTTATAATAAAAGATGAAGTAGATATAAATGTTGTAACTGTAAGTGTTGTATGATAACTGTTTTGTTATATGTAATGTTACTATGTTAAAGTTAAAAATATCATTTTTATTTGTACAGAAAAGGGGAGATGATGTGGGAAGTCTTCCTGTATGTGTTGCTTTTCTTGGTTAATGATAAAGAAGCTACTATGGCCTGTGATAAGACAGAGTAAAACTAAGTGTGAAACGAACTAAATGCTGGGATAAAGAAGGCAGAGTCAGTGAGATGCCATGTAGCTGCTAGAGGAGATAGACACCCTGGAACTTTACCAGTAAACTATGAGACTTGTGGTAAAATATAAAATGATAGAAATTGGTTAATTTAAGATATAAGCACTAGTTAGCAATATTCTTAAGTGATTGGACATGCAGTGTTTTATTTAAAACGGTTTTTTATAATTATTTCAGGTCTCAGCAGCTGGGAATGAACAAGCAGTGTCCACCTACAGAAGTGTGTCACTATGTGAGTGGGCTTTGGTGTCTCATATACTCAAGTTGCACCCATTGTGGGGCATAGTTTCCTTTTGCTATCTACAGATCAAGACTTAGAACTCTTAGCTCTTTCTTTAGTACAAGATTTGCTTTCATTTTGTTGTGCTTCTCGCCATGATAATAATGAACTAAATCTCTGAAATGAAGCTAAAGCTCCAGTGAAATGTTTTCCTTAATAAAATTCACCATGGTCATCATGTCTTTCCACAGAAATAGAAACTAAACAGAAAACATCTATTTAAAAAGTGAATCTGTTTTCTAGATACATATTAATAATCTAATATTTCAGTATAACAAGAGACAGGACATTATATACCAATTAAGGATAAAATAATAGGATTATTATGTAAAATAGTTGGCATAATTATGTTTAAAAGACTCTAACTCATTAAATTTAAATATATAACGATATCTGTTACTAATCTTTAATGATAGCCAACAGTGTATATGAAATAACAGGTATTTGGGAGTTTTGTTTGTATCAGAGTGTCCTAAGGCTTACATGTGAATTTTATCAGGAGCCTCTGAGATAGGTCACACTATTCCATCATCCATAAGGTAACCAAAACAGAAAAAGTTAAGGCTATAAATAATATCCAGCCAGCTCATACTATTGATAAAGTCAATATTAGAACCATGGCAACCTGATTTTATTTTTTTAGACAGTTGAAGTGTATTCTATCCTCATGAATGAATTCTGCCATAAATTACAGATATGTGGGCTTCAAAAAATAGGTTGGGATTTGTAAAATTAAAAACCAACCATTATCTGGGTGGTGGTGAAGCATGGCTTTATGCCAGTATTCTGGAGGCAGAAGCAGGTAGATCTCTGAATTTGTGGACAGTCTGGTCTACAAAGAGAGTTCCAGGACAGGCAGAGCTGTTACACACAGAAATCCTGTCTCAAAAAAAAAAAAATCAATCAATCAATCAATCAAAGAAAAAAACAAGCCTAAAAGAAAAAAGAAACAAAAGCAAACAAACAAAACCAACTGGTATTGGATATAACTCAAGCATAAAGACAGAGTGAAATTATTATTATTATTACTATTGGAACGTGATTCAAAATTGAAATAATAATGAAGTATGTTGAAGAAAATGGACCCAGAAGACATTTTCTTCATATGTGGAAATGTATACAAAATTAACAAAAAGGCAACAACAATGAAAACCCAAGCAGATATGATATTAAACCAACCTACTTTGAAAATATAAGGTGAACGGGAATGTGGAGGGCAAGGGAAGATTAACAAAAGAGGTAAATATGATTAAAATGAATTAATATAGTTGTAGGAAAACCATTGCTTATCTTGTGCATATAATGTTTTAAAAAATGAAAAATCACCCCTGTGACTAAAACATTAACGAGCAAATACAAAATTTTAAAAATTAATGGGACAGTGGGATAAAGAGAGTTTTCAGTGGTTAAGGACAGGGTCTGCTCCTCCAGGGAACCCAGGTTTAATTCCCAGCACTCACATGACCACTTACACCTGACTGTGGCTATCGTTCCAGGAGATGCAGCACCCTCTTCTGGCCTCTTCAAGTAGCGGGCACATATGTGCTGCAGACATGCATGCAAGCAAAACACAACACACATAGAATAACTAGAATATAGTTTATTTAAAAGACTTCTTGAGGTGAAATAAATAATTCAAGAATAAGCAGCAGTTCAGATAAGTTATTTGAAATTAATGATGAGTCATAAAATATTCTATATACAGTTTTCCTTAAATAATTTATCAGATATGAATTGAGCTGAACTTTAGCAGTGATTAGGAAAATAACTGTTGAAAATAAAGTGTGTGGGAGTTGATAAATGTAATCATTCCAACAATGAAGCAATGTTATCACTAACATATATCATGTTTCCATTAAAAAATCTTGTGATTTTGGCACTAGAGAGATTCATTAATAGTTAAGAGTATGCTAATAGCCACATGTGTGTCTACTTCAAGAGTAATCTGATACCTCTGGCTCCCTCTCAGGTACTCTATACAGGTAAAACTACCTAGCCACCACACACATATAATTAAAAATAGAATAAATCTTTAAAGGTCATCTGTTGATCAAGTGGGGATGTAAAATTGTTCATCACAAAGAAGCTTGCCTTTTATTTCTCAAAATCTTCATACAACACATCTGGCTTTCCACTTTCAAGTTGTGAAAGTCATGAGAAGGTAGAAAATTACAACTATTGCTTCCAGGTACTCCTTGCATTAATCATATTTTAGTAATTCTTAAATGTTTTCAAGGTCTCTTCTAGTGGTGGAAGCTATACTGCACTGTGGTGTGGGTGTCACTCATTGCCTCACACACTTCTGGGGAGCCTAGAGTGCAACATAAGCATGTGACTGTGCATTCTTAGCATTGGGGATGCTGTGCCATACAAATTCTATTTGTCAACTCTGCCATGTTTGGGGTCTCACAGGTATTAAAACAGAACATAAAGTACATTGATGTTATAAGTATTTATATGTTTTATTCAACATCATGATTCTTTGTTGTCTAAAAGGTTTTGTTAACATGCATGAAAAATAAATGCACATTACACTGGAAAATAAGCCCATTTTTCAGCGGGAAATGACAGGATTAAAATTAAGCATTGCATTTTGATAATTTAATAAGTGATTACTAAATAATTACATATTACTTTCTTGTTTCTTCTATATCTACTTTATAGTAGATGTTGTCAATACTCACAAGTGTCAGATTTGAATGCATTTTTGCTATTCTTCACTTGAATATTTGTGATTTTCTTTTCTATTTAAACCGAAGGTTCATATAAATGACAGAGCTACCTGATCTTGTAGGTACACTATCTAGTTATAGAAATAATACAGTGATAGAACTAAAAATATAATTTGGGGGGATTCTCAAGAGTTTTAAATCTCTTCTCAACTTGCGGCTATTATATTTGTCTGGAGATGGGACTATAAGTGTTCGAGACAAAGCCTGGCATGTGCAATTCAGAGCGCAGATGTCAGCCTGCCTCCGATGTCCCTCTCCCTAACACAAAACAGGAATGTGTTGTGTTTGGTTCCTAGAAGTTACTGATATGGCTATTTGTAGAACTACTTGTGATTTCTTGTTCTGACAAGGACCAGAACAGCAGCAGCGTGTCCCTCCCATCAGCATCACTGTCAGGGAGAGAGTGGTGCCAGCAGTGAGCAGTCTGCTCGGGCCTCTCTTGGCACCAGCTATTGTGCTGCTGACAGCTTCTTGGCTCGCTGATCATGTTTAGCACTCCATACAGTCCAGACCCTGAGGGCCTAAGCGGGCTACATCTACATTTTGATCTGTTTTAGCATCAAGTAAAGTCATGAATGCTCAAAGTGATTTAACAAAGGTTCTATACCTCTAGGTCTGCAAAATTATATGTTGTTTAATGTAAAAATTGTTTCCCAGTGGTGATGGGATGGGTGGCACCCCCACCCTCTTTGTGCTTCTTGAGTGGGACAGCAATGGTGTAGAAGATGTTACAGGTGATTAAATGTGTCAACAGAACCTGTCTCCAGCAGATCCATGCCCACTTTCAAATACATGATGGCAGGTATTTTAGAAATGAGAGGCTTAAGTAGATAGCAATCTTTTCTGACTTTGAATAAATATTGAAAGCATGTAAGTGCAGTTTTGCTCTTATTTAGGCAACTATTAATAAAATAGGCTCTGTAAAGCACTAGCAGTTCAAGAGATGCTAACCTTGAGTCAAAAAGGAATCATATTGATAGAGTAAACTTGGATGCCTATTCTTTACACATTATTTCTTCCTTGCCAAGAGTCTTGGGCTTTGTTTATGGAGATTCAAATGTGGGGTTGTTTGTTGGACAATATTTCAAGCTTTTAGACAACAGAATCAGCTTCAACTCTTCAATCTTGAAAGAACTAAGACTCTTCAAAGTGAGGGGTATACACTTGGGTAACTTCTTGTTTGTTTGTTTCTGAGATTAATATTGTGCTTTTTGTCTACATGCAACAGTCCTTGATACATATCCAACTGATTTCATTTCATAGCCTTCTGTTTACTTTTGGAATGTTGCTTTATTTTTTTAAAGATTATTCAAGCTTAATTTGAATTCTCATTTAGATGACTCTCTTATTTCTCTTCTTTCAAATGATCTCTTATTGGTATCCTTCCATGAAATCAGTGTTTCTTATGGCACCATATTTTGGAAAGGAATTTCTTGGCTGACTGATTGTTTTCTCTTCACACTTGCTTCTCTATGTTGGATCTGTACATGGTTTGCTTAGCATCTCATGTCTCAGGTGAGAACTAGTTCATATATTTCTGATTCTCTATTGACTTAAAGACACACATGCACGGAACACCCTTAGTATGAATTGGCCCAGTTTCTGGTTGACATGCCTAGAGAAAAAGCTAGAAACCAAAACATCACACCTTAAATATTCATTTCAAAGTCAGAAGAGCTTGTAATATACTTAGGTCTCTGATTTCCAAATGTTTTGCTGTCATTCATTTGAAGTAGGTGTGAACCATAAACCAAAACTATGGATGCGCTGCTACAAGGAGATGTATAATCTTCCCCATAGCTCATCCCATTACTAAGTATTAGAAAAGTTTTCTACTTGAAACCTCCAAGGGCCACATCTAGTATGATTCCAGAAGAATTACTTCCTAGGCAACTCAACAACAATATACCCTTCTAAAACAAGAAAGAGCAACAGAAAGCAAGGAACAAAACACCCACCAACTAAGACATCCTCAGCTATCAGAACCTAGATATACAAAACAAGATGCTTAGAGTCCAGCATAAAAATACAGCATAAAAACGACACAGACAAACAGTGTGTATGCAAAAACAAGATATTCTTCTGTTGCATCCAAGAAGCATACTTTAACATCAAGGATAAATATCACCTCAGTGTAAAAGGATGGCAAAATTATGTAATCTGCAAATGGAACTAAAAATAAAGGCAGTGTATCCATTGTAAAACTTAACAAACTAGATTAATAGAAGAGATAGGGAAGGAAACCACATCTTTGCCAAAGGAAAAAAAAACCACAAAGAGGGTATTATAATTCTTAACGTCTCTGCAACAAACAGAAGGGCACCCAATTTATTTTTTTTTGGGGGGGGGAGGGTTTATTTCATCTTATGACTCTCCGGTCTCTCTCCATCACTGAGGGAAGTCAAGACAGGAACTCAAGGCAGAGCCCACTGTAGAGGCCATGGGAGGGTGGGTGCTGCTTACTGGCTAGCTTCCCATGGATTTGCTCAGTCTGCTATTTATTTAATTTATTTTTTAAAAATTTCCACCTCCTCCCATTTCCCTCTCCCCTCTCCCCTCCCCCTCCCTCTCCAGTCCTAAGAGCTGTCAAGGTTCCCTGCCCTGTGGGAAGTCCAACGTCCTCTCCCCTCCATCCAGGTCTAGGAAGGTGAGCATCCAAACAGCTACCACAAAGTCAGTCCGTGCAGTAGAATCAAAACCCACTGTCATTGTCCTTGGCTTCTCAGTCAGTCCTCGTTGTCAGCCACATTCAGAGAGTCTGGTTTGATCACATGCTCCATCAGTCCCAGTCCAGCTGGCCTTGGTGAGCTTCCATTAGATAGTCCCACAGTCTCAGGCGGTGGACGCACCCCTTGTGGTCCTGACTTCCTTGCTCATGTTCTCCCTCCTTTTGCTCTTCATCTGGACCTTGGGAGCTCAGTTCAGTGCTCCAATGTGGGTCTCTGTCTCTATTTCCATCCATTGCCGGATGAAGGTTCTATGGTGATATGCAAGATATTCATCAGTGTGGCTATGGGAAAAGGCCAGATCAGGCACCCTCTCCTCTGTTGCCCAAGGTCTGATCTCCAAAATATATAAAGAAATCAAGAAACTAGACATTAAAACTCTAATTAATCCAATTAGAAAATGGGGTACTGAACTAAACAGAGAATTCTCAACAGAAGAAGTTTAAATGGCCAAAAGACACTTAAGGTTATGCTTAACCTCCTTAGCGATCAGGGAAATGCAAATTTAAACAACTTTGAGATGTCCCCCAAGTTCTTAAAGAAACACTGTTGAAGCTTAAATCATATACTGACCCTCACACATTAGTAATGTGAGACTTCAATACCTGATTCTCACAAATACAAAAATCATCTAGGCAAAAAATAAAAAGAGAAATGCTGAAACTAACTGGTATAAAAAACAAATGGATTTAAAAGATATTTGCCGAAAGTATATAAAAGATATTTCCAAAACACACAATAATATACCTTCTTCTCATCACCTCTTGGAACTTTTTCCAAAATCAACTACTTTTAACAATGCAAGTCTCAACAAATACAAGCATCTTGTGTCCTATCTGACTACCACAGAGTAAAACATACATATTCACTTATATGTGGATATTAGCTGTAAAGTCTAATCTCTGTGGTTGTATGCTGCCAAAGGATAAATGCAAACATCAACCCAGACAAAAACCCTTTGGATCTATAATGGTGTCTTGCCTGACACAGCTTGGGTGTGGGTAAAACCAAATACTGCTGTTCTGAAAAATCATAACAAAATGAAAGCCATAGTAATAAAATGTCTCCGAATGACATTCTGCTACACTCATCAGTGCCTTGCTAGACATCACGAGAGAAGCTTTCTACTACAGCAGATGGAAATAAATGCATTGATGTTATGCAGAGAATGAGAAATATTGAAATACTTGACCTTAAAAAGAATGTCCCCATTAATCTCTTCTCCAGAACTCAGGGAACCCCGGAGAAGAGGAAGCAGAAAGAGTGTAAATACCGGAGAGAATAGAGAAAACCAAGAAGACCAGGACCTCTTGTCAACAGTACAGACACACTTATGAACTCATAGACACTGAGACAGTATGCATAGGGCCTGCACAGATCTGAAGCAAATGAGATCCTAGAGCTGAAAGGAGAAATAGGCACAAGAATCTGTCCCTAACTCAAAAGCTATCTCCAACTGATAACTACATGCAAATGTTTCCCTGGGGAAACAAAAAGTCTTAGGGACAGACAGTATGCCCAACAGTAGGTGATCAACAGAAAATGAGTTTAATGGAATATTTAATGTTTCTTTGTCTCATAATGTATCAGGGATTTCTATTCTTAATCTATTTTTATTCATTTATTTTCTCATTTTTACCCTGCATTTTCTTTGTGTATATATTGTGACTTCCAGTTTAATATTTTTAAAGGATCCTGAGCATGCAAACAAGTGGATCTCTGAGTGTCTGTTTTTGTTCCTTTTCTTGGGCTATTTCTCTTCTCTTTGTTCATTTTGTCCTTATCTGAAGTGTTGGTTTTGTTTTATTTAATATCATGCTTTATTTTAATATTAAATAATAATAATACATTTTAAATATTATCAGTATTATGAATCATATTGCTAGCTGTTTTATCCAATTTAAAATTATATAACTGAACCAGGTGTGGAGCCACATGTCTTTAATCCCAGAACTTGGGACACTGAGGCAAATTGATCACTATGAGATCACTAGGCTGGCAGACAAAGGAAGTTTCAGGACAACAAAGGCTATATAGAGAGACCCTGTCTCAAAACCAAGCAAATTAAGCATTATAGAAGTGAGGTTGACAGTATAGCATAGTGTTAGAATATTTGCAGCAAGTATGCCAGGCCCTGGTTTTTATGCTCTTCACCATGGCAAAATTAAATAAATATATAACTGAATGTTTTAAAATAAAATAATACACAAGTAATAGGTAGAATTATCTTTTCTTATATTCAATAAAATTCACTTCTTCCATGTATTTATGTACTAATTTTGTTAATATGGGTGGTTTCAGAAAAACACATTACGAGACAATAAAAAATAGTGCTCATTGTCTAATAAGAATGTTGCAATATTTATAAAAATACACTTGAAGTACACATTTATCTAGCTAACAAGCATCAGAATGCATCTATTCTTTACTAAGGCTGTTCATTTGATTCGGGTGGTACATAGATATACATAAGGCATCATATAACCTAAACAAGTGCTCTATCACTGAGTTGTATCCCTGGTTCATATTACAGAAATGGTAAGTGACTTCCAAAATTTATCTCATTTTTTTTCTCTAGAGACCTGTCTGTACACTTTGTTATGCAGTATCTCCATCTTTGAAGAATTTCCAACACAGTATAGAACCTTCTGAATCAATATTCAATAGGAGAGATTTTCTCCAAATAAAACAATTATTTCTGTATCTGTAAACCAGCAGAGGGACTTGCTTCACCTCAAGAATTTTGTGAAATTCAAGTAACATCAGTTTGTGATACTCAACTTTGGGAACTCCTAACATTCTACCTTGGTACCTGTTGGTGACTCTGTAAGCCTCATGACCCAAATGAAGACGATCCACATGAGGTAAAATAATGAAACTTGAATTAGCACCTCCTTTGCAGACAATGGATCCCAACGTCCAGAGTTTGGCCTCATGTTTTATTCTTCTTGCATATTAAAGCATAGTAAAACTTTGGAAGAAGATTCCCATGGGACAATTATGACAACTAAACTTTAGGCATAGTATAGATACTTAGAAACTCCCTAGCAAAGTAGCATCTCCACAGTAAGAATGAGTTCTACTGGATGACAAACAGAGCTTAGGAAAAGGGCATAAGGAGGAAGGATTTGTAATATCATAAAGGGAGATTCTATTGGTTAATGATGCCAAGTCCATAGGACTTCTTTTATGATATGGGTTCTACTCACCAAAAGACTAAGTTTAGGATTAGGGCTTAAACAATGCCCAGGATGCTCAATAGAACAGCCAAAATACCACCAGATGATCAGACAACATCCACTCCAGGTTTGAGGGTGACCAGTCACCAGTCTATTTCATTTCTTTGAGGAAAATAAGCCCACATTTATATAGGAAGTCTGGTTCTTCCAATGCTTTCTTTAAACTGTGCCTCCTACAAGAAGCCCCACTTCTCTCACTCATGGGCAATGTCCAGCTATGAATTTGTTCTTTCACTTTGATCTATGGCTTTCATCATTATTGCAAGTGCTTCAAGAATGCCTCTGACATAAATGTACAGAGTTTGTATGTGTATGTGCTTGTGTGGGTGTGCAGAGTATGTCTACTAGTTGTATCCAATTCTGTTCAACTTTCCCCAAACTCCCAATTTTCTTTGTGTCCTTACTTAAAATACATTTTTTATAAAGTAGTGATTTGTAACCATGTATTTTACTATGATGAATTATATTTATAAAATAATAAGTTTTATTACTTTGCTATATGTAGATATATTTAAGCCATATTCAACCCCTGGTTTATCTCCTATTTCCTAACTTACAACGGTGGCCTTCTCTTATTCCATAAGTCCCCATTTAAAATATCACCATAGAACCCTCATCTGGCGATGGAGGGAGATGGAGGCGGAGACCCACGCCGAAACACTGGACCTAGCTCCCTAGGTCCAAACGAGAGGCAGAAGGAAGGAGAACGTGAACAAAGAGCAAGAGCAGAGGAAACCTTCATCCGACGTTGAATGGCGATACAGACGGAGACCCATATTGGAGCACCGGTCGGAACCCTCCACGGTCCAAATGAGGAGCAGAAGGATGAAGAAAATGAAAAACGAAATCAGGACTGCGATGGGCGCCATCACCCACTGATACAAGGGGACTGATCTAATGAGAGTTCACCAAGGCCAGCGGGACTGGAACTGAATGAGCACGTGATCTAACCAGATTCTCTGAATGTGGCCGGATTCTCTGGATGTGGCTGGCCCGGAGTCTTTCTGAAAAGCCATTGACAATGACACTGGGACTTGTTTCCTCTGCATATACTGGATTTTGCGGATCCAGTCTGTTTGGATACTCACCTTCCTGGACCTGGAGGGAGGGGGGAGGAACTTGAACTTCCCACAGGGCAGGAAACCCTGACTGCTCTTAGGGATGTAGAGGGAGGAGGAGAGGGAGTGGGGGAAGTGGGAGGGTGTTGGGAGGAGGGGCAGAAATGGAAACTTTTATAATTTAATAAACTTAAAAATAAATCTGGATATCACACATAAATAAAACATGCTTATTTTATCTGTCCATCTATCTATCTATCTATCATCTATCTATATATATATATATACGTCTTGTTTCTTTTAATATGATGATCACCAATTCCATCTATTTCCCCTTATAAATTATATAGTTTCATCTTTCACATTTCACCATTTATTTATTTATTTATTTATTTATTTATTTATTTATTTATTTATTTGTGTTTTTTGAGACAGGGTTTCTCTGTAGCTTTGGAGCCTGTCCTGGAACTAGCTCTTGTAGACCAGTCTGGCCTCGAACTCACAGAGATCCACCTGCCTCTGCCTCCTGAGTGCTGGGATTAAAGGCATGCACCACCACTGTCTGGCGACATTTCACCTTTATAAGGATACCTTCATTTATTTCATGACTTCACTACTGTAAAAAGATTACCACAACATGGATGTGTACCAATCTTTATCATAAGGTGATTTTGATTGCTTTAGGTAAGTACCCAAGACTGGTGTATCTGAGTCATGTAAAAATTCCAGTTTTGACTTTTTGAGGACTGTCTCTACTCTTATTTCCATATTGGATTGATAAGTTTGCATACCCACCAACAATGCAAAAGGGTTTTTTTTCTCTTCATCATCAGTAGTGCTTATTGCCCTTTGTTGTGTAATTTTGTTCTGCACATTCTTTGTAGTTCAGAAAACTTAGCACTTTTTCATGCATTCATTGACTACCCGTGTTTCTTCACTAGAGGAGTATCTGTCAAATTCATCTGTCCACATATAATTGTTTTTGTTCTTATGATTACCTTTTAAAAATTTTTATAAATCCAGATATTAATCTCTTGGTGGATGAATTGGTGGGAAAGAATTTTCCCAATTTTTAAGGCTGTCCCTTCACAGTTTTGCTAAGTAGAAGCTTTTAATTTTTATGCAATCTCATTTGTCAATTATTTTTTAATCAAAAAAATCTAAATTTAAATATAATTAAATAAATATTTATTCTCCATTAATACCTCCCTCCAGGCCCTGACAAACTTCTATACTCCTAGTTTTCCTATGCCATTACCCTTAAATCAAGACTATCAAGAATAATGCTAGAATATTTCTAGAACAATAGACTCCTCTTTCCTAATTATATTTTTCTGTACATATATGCATGTGTATCTATGGGAAATATGTAAATAAAATCTGTTGCATGCATTTTGTTATTTTTAAGTATATGATATCAGAGCTGACCACTCTATTAGACAAGCAATTAGGAGCATCATCCCTATGAGAATACTCTCTTCAGTACTTATCAGGCATCTCTAGCTCTTTGTTCTGCAGTGCAGCCCAGACACAGACAGATGTCACATGTTCTATCTTTTCTGTGGTTTCTAGCTCTAAATCTGCAGATGATATTGAATACTATGGAGTACCCTCAGACACCATGAAAGCATAAAGGGACCATAGTGTGAAAAAGTGGATAAGAAGGCAATAGCGGGATGCAGTTGATATGAAGCATGAGATGGATAAAATGAGGAGGGGCCTCCAACTGAGGAGGGACATTCAATGCAAAAGAAGGGAGTAGGGAAGGGACAAACAATACCAGTGGTGTTTAATAAAGCCTCAAAGAACTTTATTATTTTATATTTGCCTAAAAGCATTCACATTCCCTATAGTGTATATGCACACACACACAAATAAATAAATAAATAAATATATGTATGATCAAGGTAGTCCAAGTGACTCCCAAAACAATAAAGACTATGGCAATTGCCCTTAGTAATCACATAGAGTTTGAAACTAAGCCCCTATTGCTGAAAACAACACATACTTATGGTTTAGGACTTCAATGATTTGAACTTACTCTAACCTGAATGCCTTCTTGAGTGATCTGTCAACTGATCACTAAACTAGAAAATACTAAGACAGCTGCTAAGGGAGGGATGCTATCAAAAATCCAATCAAGCTATGGATCCTATGAACCACAATAATGACCAGCTTGGCAAGATATTTGAAAGGTGTGTTGAGTGGCACTCAAATGGTGGTAATCAACACTTATTTAAATTAGACTTTAGGCCCTCTCAATGGAAGGGAAATCATGCCTGCTGCTAGAAACCCAGCCAGTATCCTAGGCTAATGAGGTATTGTAGAAGAGCGGAGCAGCCGGCCTGTTTTTCATCCCGTCCGGCTCCCGGCCGCCTGCCTAGCTTTACCCAAAATAATTACATGGAAACTGTATTCACTTAAACACTGCCTGGCCCATTATCTGTAGCCTCTTATTGGCTAACTCTTATATATTGATCTAACCCATTTCTAATAATCTGTGTAGCACCATGAGGTGGTGGCTTACCAGGAAGATTCTAACCTGCATCCATCTTGGGCCGGAGCTTCATGCGTCTGCCTCATCGCCTTCTTCCCAGCATTCTGTTCTGTCTTCTCCACCCACCTATGTTCTGACCTATCAGGCCAAGCAGTTTCTTTATTAATTAACCAATGAAAACAACAGAAACACAGAAGACCCACCTACATCAAGGTTGGATCTTCAAGTAGGGTCTACTGTTACCATTTTGTTAGAGCAACAAAAATCACTGACTACATTTTAGACATAGATCTCACCTCTATACCCATAGACAAGCATAGATACCACCCCTTATCAAAGAAGCTTGTTTATAGTAAATGGAGATTATCACCAAGAACTGCAATTGTATACCATACAGAGATCAAAAGATCATGGGTAGTCCGAACTGAATGGACATATCTATATCACAGTTCCTGTACCTATTGCTCAATATTGCTCAAGAAATAGCATAGAAGAGAGGACAAAAAAAGTTGTAAAAGTTAGATATTAAGTAGGCCGAAGGGGAAATTTTTCTTGGGGTACTATTTCTCAATTTTTGCTTTATTCCTTGGGCTGTTGGAAATCTGTTCAAAAGCCATTGAGTACCATTTGTCATGAAGGGGTTTTCCTAGTTTTCCCTTGATGGTTTCAAATCTTATATTATGGTCATTGACTCATTTAAATTAATTTTTGCAGAGTATCAGATATAGTGTGTGTTTGTAAGTTTTGCACCATATAAAAAATAGGGTGTGTGAGTTTCCTTTGACCTTTTCTTTCTTTTCATTTGTTTGGATTTTTGTTTGTTTTCTAAAGAGAGAGGAAGAACCTGGAGTTGGTTAGGTGGGGGAATGGGGAAGATCTAGAAGAACTTGGAGGAGGGAGAAAGCATGACAAGAACATATTGTATGAAAAAATATTTCAATAAAAAGGAAATAGAAATATAATTTCATTTTAATTGTGACTGTAGAATTTTCCTAGCACCATTAGTTGAAATAACTATGTGGTTTTGGTAGCTTTGCCAAAAGTCTTGTGATTATTGCAATGTGGGTTTTTTTGAAAGCAGATATTGTGATGATTTCAGTATTGTTGCTTTTATGTGAAATTGCTTTAGCTGTACAAAGTTATTTGAACTACTTAATGAATTAAAGAGGAATTTTTTTCAACTGCTAGACCAAGCTCACCTCTAATTGCTATAACAATTCCATGTTCCAAAAGATGACTTTTAGAATTATATTTCTTAATATAATCCATCTTCCTAAAACTGGGTCTATATAAGCTGAAAGAAATACTAAAAAGTTATAGCTTAACCAGTTACAATTATTACCTAAATCTTTATTGGGCTGAAGGAACTCTTACCAAAATCACAATTTTAGTAACTTACTGCCTTGAGTGTGATTCTTTTTAACTAAAATACACCAAAAGGCAGTTTATACACAGGGCATTTGTTCTAGCCTTCACTTCTGTGTATTTACCATTAGAATCAGCTCATTAGCATAAATGGAGACTTGAAGACTTGCGTGCTTATGTGTTAATGAGGACAAGAGATTTTAGAGGGGTTTTCTAGCCTAAGTCAAGGTTAACAAGCCTTGTTGCCAAGTCTAGTTGGGAATAGGAACTGCCACTGTGCCATCACCTCACATCTGCTAGATGCTGACAATAACCCATTCTGGGGCTAAGCATCCTGACGAACAGTACTTTCTTGTGATTTATTTTTGGCATATCTTCAAGTATTCATGAACACTGCCAGAAAAATATCATTTGTTTCCTACAGGAATTCTTAGAATAGAAATTAATTATTTCATTAGTTATGGTTCTTGTGTATAGATAAAAAGTGATGGAGTATGAAATTTTGCAGGAGAATACACCCTTATTAATTGAACAGCTTTGCAAATCACTGGCTTTAAATTTGTAGTGTTTTGTTCAAATCATCAGACAATAAAAGCTTGGAAGAATTACATT
Source organism: Myodes glareolus (assembly GCF_982192425.1). Taxonomy (NCBI): domain Eukaryota; kingdom Metazoa; phylum Chordata; class Mammalia; order Rodentia; family Cricetidae; genus Myodes; species Myodes glareolus. The sequence goes on along the minus strand of NC_142043.1, from coordinate 17,343,697 downwards.
AATGAGAGACAAAGGAACAAGTTACTATTCATGACTGTGCTATAGATAAAATTAAAGTTACTATTATAAGCAAACTGATTATATCATTGTTCATTTAACCTTGTATAACAAAGGAGATTCAGGTCCTACTTTGCTAATTTGTAACTAATATGAACTTCAAATCTGGCTCTTCTTTCTTAGATTAATGTTTTTGTTAATTAGAAGTCTCCTAGAAAGTTTCTCACAGGTACATAATGCATGCTCACCACTCTTATACCCAAACAATCTCCTATTTCCCACCCTCCTTGTCTCCCTGTACACTTTGCAATTACTCTCCAAATCTCTATGTTTTTACCCACATACAAAAACTATACTCATAATCAAAGAACTCCAGTACCTAAAAAGAATAGGTGGAAACTTCAACTCCCTGAATTAGCCGAATCAGTTTAGTTTTTAGGTCAGGAATGTAAAAAAACCTCTTAATATTATGCAAAGGCAAATTAATTTAGATATACGTTTTCTTTATTTAAAAGGCTGTAAATGAGTGCTATTTAGAAAGCAATAATTCATGAGAAAACTGAAGCTGATGGAGAATTTAATCATATAGCCTAAAGTTTCTTAAAAGTTGGCTTGGATTATTTTCCTCAACAAAAATCTTCTGTAATTATATGTAGTTTTGACTCAACTTTAGGAATTGTACCAAAGAAATCTTTTCTCTTTTAGTTTAGCTCATTATTTTATTATTTTCTATGTGTACATATCTCTGTATGAACATCAGCACATGCATTTGGATGCCCACAGGTGCCAAAAGAGAATCAGATCCCCTGCAACAGGAGTTACAGACACCTGTTAGGAGACACCTGAAACTAGCATTGGGATGCTACTCTTCTAGAGAACCTGGCTCCTGAAAGCCAATCCCAGATTCCCTTCAAAGGCAGTAGTTAACTTAACATCTAAGCCATATATCCAACCCAAAGATTTAAGTGTGATTGTATCTTTATTACTTATGTTTTCAGAGTATGAATATGTGTCTGTCTGTGTTAATATACATGTTCATACCTGTGGAATAGGGTATCAGAACTCCTTGTTCTGGAGTTGTAGGTGATTGTGAGCCACCAGGCTTGAGTGCTCGGAAAAGAACTAGTGTCCTCTGCAAGAGATTCAAGTACTCTAAATTGTGGAGTCATTTCTGCAGTTCCTGGGTAAATATTTAAATAAAAAACATTCTTTCTAAAGTCTCACACAATGCAAATTATATGCAACCCATTGTCAGACTGTACTGTGTAGGGGATCATGGTAAACAAAAGGAGTTTGGACCTGTTCAGTTAGCTGTGTTTGTTGGGAATATCTCCCATCTGCAGTTAGCTGAATCCATACTTGTGAAAACTGTAGATCTGAAACTCCAACTTTATGCATAAATCCACACTCTAAATACACACACAGCAAGAATACAAATGGAGTTATGAATGTCTCCAGATGCAGGAGATCCTAGGAACGTTTGTCTGTAGCCCCACCAGGGATCAGTACTTATAATGCAGTTGGTGCTTTGAGTAGCTGCACCATGACTGTTTCAAAAGGCCAGCACTGCACTTCTGAAGGAAGAACAAAGTAGAGATGCGCAACAGGATTCCATTAATCATGGCTCTTCCATGTGCAGCTGGGTGGTAGTTCTTAAGATGAAAATGTTACAATGTGTAACAGGGTAGGGACTCATGAAAAAAGAAAGAAACCAGTTCACAGGAAGCCTGGAGAACTTTTCCCACCAAGACTACAAGTGAGGGACAGAGCATTTTGGAAAATAGATCTGAATCTACAAATATTAATGAGGTAGGTACTATGTAAATGACTCACTGGGGGTTAGGAATCTGTTAATTAAAGGTTTTTGAACTTCTAACCTTTTCCAGCTCTCTGGCCAACACCTATCTTTGGAAATATTTTCTTAATGAGTTGCCTCTATTTCTACCATGAGTCCCTGGCCCAATTCTTCATTTTAAATAGGAAGTATACGAAAGTCTCTACAGGTGCCCTCTTGACTCTAATCCACACATAAAAGGGTAAATCATAGTCAATGAATAATTTTAATCTACAGAGGCTCTTTAATCAACTGCACAGTCCACTTGGTATATCAGGTGCACATCCTCATGATAGCATGGTTGACTAGTACCATTGTTTACTGCAGGTGATCTACAGGACAGCATCCTCAGAGAGTATCATGGGGTGGTATGTTGAAAGTCCAGGAAAATATCAAACTTCAAAACTGGAAGTGCAGCCTTTACTTGATGTCTATTATTTTTACATTCTTCTAAAACTGAAAAAACATCCTCGAACCATTGCAAAGCAAGAACAACTATATCATGATTCTACCACACAGCTATGCTGTAGATGGAAACCGCTTCAAGAGTTAATAATGAAATGTCATACAAAAACTAGAAAGCCACAAGTTTTGAGTTCCTATTACTTTTGTTCCAGACAAAATTGAAACAGGACACACTGGTGTAAGCTTGCAACCCCATACCAGGACAGAACAGTGAGTTTGAAACTAGCCTAAGAGAGCTATGAAGATCCTGTCTCGAGGCACACAGGAGACACAGCTCTGTGATAGAACCTTTGCCTAGCATGTGGAACCCTTGATTCAATTGTCAGTTGACAAATCAAATGAACAAAACATAATGAAAATGAACAACTTCAGTAAAATATAAATGAAGCTATAGTTTTACATACACTTAATGGTTTTAATGGTTGTGCATTTCTTTCTCCTATTTGAGAATTTCCTTTATGCATATAATACAATTTGATCAAATTCACTATGATCCCTCCACTCTAAATACCCCCACCACTCTTCATGTTTTTGGTTTTTTTTTTTTTTTTTTTTTTTTTTTTTTTTTTTTTTTTGCAAACACACTGTGTAGCAATATCTGTACCCGCATGAGTGTAGAGATGTTTTCTGTAGCATGGCAAAGTCAAACAGGATCTACATCCTCGAAGAAAACTGACTCTTCCCACTCCCCACCCCCTCCAATTGCCACAATCAACACTAGGATCTTGGCAAGTTAGGTATGAAGACCTGCCTACAGTGAGTAGAACCGTTCCCTGGTCAAGGGATGCTGAACTGTATAAAATGCAAAAGTGAGATGAACACTGCCTTTCATTTATCTCTCTCCATTTGCTAACTATGGATGTGATGTGACCAGCTGCTTCAAGCTCCTTCTATCTTGACTTTCCCTCTATAATCGACTATACTTTAAACTGTCAGCAAAAAAATAATCTCTTTTCATATAAAAAAATCTGCAGCAGTAATTTTCATGTCTAATTCATATAAAATTCTTTATTGGTCAGGCGCATCCGAGCCTCAGTCAAGGCATGTTCTAATTTCTAGATTGTCACGCTTATTTACTTTTTATCCCATTGCACTGGCGTCTTTATGAGGAACTTTTCTCTTGTGGTCCTGAGGATTCATGTTTCCCATGAGCAGTCAGGTAAGAACAGATTTCCTTTCAGAGATCACTTAAGATTTGTTTAGAGAATAATCTCGGTCTCTAGAAAGAGGTGGTGAAGTAGTTAGAAGCCACTGAGTGGTGTCAAACAGTAAGCATGTCAGAACCTGAACCCTGCTTGTAGACAAAGCCTTAATCCTATTTTTGACTTACCATATATAAAATCAAAGAAAACACAACTTCTTCCATTTGTAATTAAAATTATTCATATTGCTATTGTATTTTCTAAAAGTTTTTCTCAATTATCTTCATGTGAGGACTCTAGTGTCTGTGGGTTCATAAAACCATTTTGTCAATAACATACTTCTGACTTAAGAGTTTAGGGAATAAACTTAGGAATTTATACTTCTTTGAAGACATTCAATAGTATTGTCATGTGTCTGAACTTTAACATACCATAACAAAAACTGGATACAAGGATCAAGATGTTATATGCTTTGCTAAAGTTTTACAGCATCAGTGCTAATGTATGATGTAGACCTTAGGTCTCCTTGTACTACCTACAAGTTTACACACATTGAATAATACCTTACTAACCTAAATTATAGAAAATATAAAGTCGTTGGCTATTCATTCAAGGTATCCTCTTGCTCACCCAAGAGTCTGATTGTCTTTGGCTAACATTGAGCACCAGTGCACACTAACAAATGATCATTGAAATTAATGACCTCCTATTGTACTAGCCTCAGGACAGCTGTTCCAGAATCTTCTAACGTGAACTTATTATACTTCTTGCTGCTAAGGCTGACGTGGCCTGTGCCATTGCACCATCTGCTCAGCTCTCACACACCAGCATCTGCTATTCTTGCCTTGGCACCATCTGCCTGGCCATCCCCATCCCCATCTGCACTGTTCAGTGGTACTGCCGAAATTACAACACATTTCACCTACTCCTAAACAGAAGGATTCCTGAGTCATTTCTCCTTTTAGACTTAAGGAGCCCTTTGTGAGACATCTATAAGGTTTACTTTGAGAATACCTTCATTCTCATGAGCACAAATTTCATACTATTTGTGTCTTTTAAAAATTGGAAAAAACTCCGTATGGTTGGTGATAGTAAGATACATGGAGTTTCAAGTCACCATTATAAAATTACTTGGAATTCAGACAATGTCTTGCCTTTAAAATTATTTTGCATTCAGGAAAAGTAGAACAAATGCATGTGGATTTCAGCAACATTAGATGTATAAACCTGGCTGATGTATGTTTGTCATATAATTGGTTAACAAACTAATAAGAAACATAATGTGAAAATTATTAAATGTCAAAACCCTTTTTTATCCAAATTTGATAATAGGCAGATATACGAATGGTTGGAATAGAACACTTACAGTCATTTGTTGAAAGTCTGTATTTAAAGTTTTACCCTGCTACCTACATTCTTTAGTGACTTTCTTTACATGCATATGCCAATGAATCCTGCCCTGCAGAAAAGAGGATATGATGCAAGACAAGGCTTTGAGTTCAGAAAAGTGAAGCACGGGGCAATGAAAAATTGGCAAGGAAATGGAAAAAGCCAGTGAGACTGAATTGTGTGACAGTCTTTACACACTGGATTAGTATACTCAATTTCTGCTTTCCACCCTCCTAGAAGACCATGCCAAAACTTGCCTCTTCACTGACATTTTTTTCTGCAGTCACAAAGAGTGCAATAATTTCCTTCTGAAGAGCTTAGAATGTTAACAGAAAAAGATCTAATGCTTTTAGTACAGATTTAATATAAACTTGAATCACATGGCTCCTGTAAATAAAAGAATGCAGGCTTACTAACTACACACTTTTATTGGAAGGATCATTGGAAGGAAGAAAGGGAGCCATAATAATAAGAAATAAAGACAAGAATGATGTCTGAGCTCAGTTACACCAAAGTATAGGGCCACAGGGTGAAAGGTGAAAAACATTAGGAACTATCCAGAGAATGTTTGTCTTGTTAACTAGATTCATCCAAAACCAAATCAAACCTTCACATCTGTATAACAAAAGGCAATCAGAACAAGAACCACAGAAACTTGAAGAAGAGTCATTGTTTTTTAAAGTAGTCAGGAATAACACTGTGTAGAGAAAACCTTTTTTCATATAAGAATGTTACAGAGGGAAGGAGAAAAGAATAATCTTCTACATTGTGGGAATGATATTGATTAATTAGTCACTGGAATAGGTCTACTGAGAGACCATACTGGTAGCCCACAGTCTCATGGTGAGACACAGGTTAATAGAAATGGGCTGATTTAAGATGTAAGGGCTAGCTAGGAATATGCCTAAGCTTTTTGTCAAACAGTGTTGCAGTTAATATCATTTCTGTGTTATTATTTGAAACTGGGTGGCCAGGAAACTAAAGCTCAGTTTCCTTTTACAGATCACAGTTCCAGGCGTGAAATTAAAGCTTTGAAATCTTTCTTTGGATAGGAGGAAGACCTAGAGGATATTGGTACCAACATTCTGGAAATGCCTTTTTAAAATGTGCTTGCCTGTGTTGAAGTTCTTTAGGTAAAAACATTTTAAAGGCAAAATGAAACAAAATAATCAGTTTAATTAAAAATAAATTGGAAAAGGCCTATAGAATAAGAGCTACAAAAGGAATGTATTTTTTCTTACAATTGTGAAATGTATTTGTGTTCTGATTGATCTGTTACTTTAGAAAGTGTTAAAATGCTCAAAAACCTTGAAATCATAAAGTAAAGCTATAATCATAAGTTAGGGTCAACTGATTTTTTAAAGAAATAATTATAAATTTAGTGTCTTCCAAATTCCACTGCTTGTAAGTCTACATTAGATACAGTCATGGTGTTGGCCTTCCCTGTCACTGGTTAGCTACAGTCATCCTTGGAAGTTCCCTGTTCTATGAACTCCATTCATAGTGTCCCTCTCTTACAGGTCTAATTGTTTTCCCTCATTTACACAGCATATTTACTACCACTTTTCTATATTGAGTTAGGCAAATGCACTGTGTTACTACTGTCTACTCTATTCAATACAATAGTGTGCTGTTTTGTAACACCGAATGGGCTCTCTGACGGAGGACAGGGTGGGGGTGGGAGGTGCAGGCCTCACAAACATCCTTATCTAAGTGTCCTTTATCATGATCATACAGGAAAACAACTTAGTGATACATTTCTCAAAGGGTCCCTCCTTCACTAAATAATACACGACTGCATTTTGTTAATGTGAATATTTGTGTTTATTTTTCTCTCTCTCTCTGTCTCTCTCATCTCCGTCTCTGTCTCTGTCTCTCTCTCTCTCTCTCTCTCTCTCTCTCTCTCTCTCTCTCTCTGTGTGTGTGTGTGTGTGTGTTGACATGGCATGTGTTTAGAAATCAGAGGAAATCTGAAAGGAGTCAATCCTCTCTTTCCACCACCTGTATTCCTAGAATCAGACTGATCCTTCAGGCTTGTTAGCACACACTTTTACCCGCCGAGCCATCTTGCCAGCCATGATGTAATTGCAGCTAACACACTGAGCAGCATTTAACTGAGTTACTGTTGCTAATATTCCAGACTATTTGAATCTGGTTTTTTTTTCATATCAAAAAAGCTTTTTAAAAAAATCTTTCCAAACTTGGAAAAATTTTTTTATGGATCCATTCTCTATTCCTAGTGACCTATTTAAAAATCAGTTAGACACATTCCCACCACTAAAAATATGTGAAAGAAATACTATTTTTATTTAATTATTTTCTGTCTTTTTAAAAAATCATATGAAGCCCTAGGGGATAATAGACACTAAATTATCAAAAATGAAGGGCCTGTATTATTGTTTATCTACTTGAAGTTTCTGAGATTTGAAGTTAGCTGTCAGAACCATAGTCTTGGGTGTAAAATTTCAGTAATCGTGACTACTGTCATCAGAAAGTATTAGAGGTTAAAACTAAATTCAGAAGGATTGCAAATAGGCTAGGAAGCTGAAAGGGCATGATAGCATTCTGGGTTTTCTTTTAAAATATACAATTCCTTGTCATATATGTCTTTCATTTGCTTGGTTAGAGTTACCCCAAGATGCTTTATATTATTTGTGAGTTTCACAAAGGGTATTGCTCCTCTGATTTCTTTCTCAGCCCGTTTATCATTTGTATATAGGAGCGCTACTAATTTGGGTTTTTTTTTTTTTTTTTTGTTAATGTTGTACCCAGTCACATTATGGAAGGTGTTTATCAGCTGTAGGAGTTCAGTGGTAGAATTGTTGTGGTCACTTATGTATATAATCTTCAAATAGTGAAAGTTTGATTTCTTCCTTTACAATTTGTATACCTTGATCTCCTTTTCTTGCCTTATTACTCTAGTTAGAACCTTGAGTACTATATTGATTAGATATGGAAAGAGTGATCAGCTTTGTCTTGTTCCTGATTTTAGTATAATCGCTTTGAGTTTCTCTCCATTTAGTTTGATGTTGGCTGTCAACTTGTTGTATGTTGCTTTGATCCTGGTTAGGTTTATTCCTTGAATCTCTAGTCTCTCCAAGACCTTTATCATGAAGAGGTGTTAGATTTTGTCAAAGGCTTTTTCAGCATATAATGAGATGATCATTTGTTTGTTTTTCCTTTCGATTTGTTAATATGGTGGATTAGATTGACAGATTTTCAATGTTGACCCATCTCTGTGATTCTGGAATAAAGACTCCTTGATCATGGTGGATGATTTTTTTTTTTTGATATGTTCTTGGAGTTAGTTTGTCAGTGTTTTTGTTTTGTATAGTTCTTGGACTTTAACACAGACCTTTTCACATGCTAAGGAGGGACTTTATAAGCAAGCTACAGCTCCCAGTTTTAGAAATTTCTACTTTGTTTTGTTTTAAAGACAGATCATAACTCTGATGCCCTGGCTAATCTCTAACAAAGAGGTTGAAACATTATTCTGCTGTAGCTTTCTGCTTTAGCTTTTAGCACATACAAGTGTGTGTTGCTGGACTATGAGGTTTTTCTTTTGTTAATATTTTCTGATATGCAGCATGACCTGGGAGATGCTTCATGAGTCAAGCATTGTGTGTATATAATTGTGTGTGTGTATAATTACATCACTACTGATTCATGAACTTGGATTATTTGGTTAGTTTTGTTTTAGGCTGTGCTGACAGAGATAATTTAATGTTGGTATTACGCAGAATCACTTTATTTTGTTTTTTGTATTAAAATTTGCTCCCAATTACTTTACATCTGCATTTTCAAAGAAAACTTTACTCAAGACAAAATAACTTTTGAAACTGCCAGAAATTGAATGTTAAATGATCCAGTCTTCCAAGTTGCCATCTCTGCTTCCAAATTCTTTGGAATTTCTGAATGAGAAAATGCCATTGGACCTATTGTATGTAACAGAATCACAGGCACACAACAAGAACTTAGAGTTATAGTAATTGTGCTTTTTTTTAAAAAAAAAATCAGTAATGACCAAAACCTAAGGAATGAGTTTAAAAGAGAGTTGTACAATCTACACAACTTCTAGGTATATGCCCATAGGACTGTATTTGGGCAAAACTCAAAGATCCATGTATATCATGCTTACTATAATATTATTCACAGCATCCAGGAATATAATGAGCCTAGATACCTATCTAAAGACTATACATACACACATGTACATACATATAGACAGACATAAAGAAGAAAGAAATTATACTCTTTAGTTCTTAAAGAAGACTGTAGCCTGGGAGCATTATACTAAGTAAAATAATCCAAAATTAAAGACAAAAAAGTACAAGTTTTCTCTAATTTATATATCACAGTGTAGGGCCCTGTCTCCCCTTACTCCCTGGGGTACGTCTCGAGGACAGTTCTGGTCAGCCAGCTAAAGCTTCCTGCTGTCCCTGTGCTCACTCTGCCATAGCCTGGTGATTCAGCTGTAGGGCTTTGCTTCATCTTTGGTATGGTAACTTCCCACATGCCCGGGAGAGGTTTCTACACAGCGCCAGTTTCCCCCCCTCACCTGGGAAGGAGTTCCCATGGTGCCAGTTTCCCCCCTGCCTGGAAAGGAATTCCTATGGCACCAGGTTCCTCCCACCTGGGAAGGAATTCCTTTACTGGGGCCCTTGTATATTAGTTTTGCAAAAAGCTGAATAAAGTGGCATTCGGCTGTTCTCTTTCGAATGACCCAGGTCTCTTAGGTCTTTTGTTCAATCTCCAGGCCTTTGCCCAAACTTGTGTGAGGTACGGTTGCACACAAACTGTACCGAGAGGGTAACACAGAATCGGGTGTTACAATTGGAGGCCCTGCTGGGATCCTCGTCTGCGGAGACCCATCTGCGAGATTTGGGAAATAGGGATCCCTGAGAGATCACTTTCAGGAGACTGGTCAGCCAGTAAGTGGTGAGGGTGTATTGGCTTATGGAGCAAGTAATTCTGTTCCAGTGTTAAGGGGCCGGTTAAAGGGCCAATTGATAGTGCTTTTAGAGAAGCAATAAGTAAATAAGAAATAAGGCACCAGTATTAAAATAAGATAGCACAAGAGTTCCTTAAGACAGTTTTCTTTTGTGTAAGGTAGTTAATTGCCTATTTTTTTTTTGAGAGAGTTTAGTCCCTGGTTTCTACGCACAGGGGGACTTTAATATTACTGATTGAGAACAAGTAAAGTTAAAAGCTTTGAAAGAATGAGGGCCAGAAGTTTTCCCCATAGCAATATTTTCGCTATGGTGCTTAGTCAGAGATGCTCTTCTCAGTGATGATGTAAAAGTGAAAGTGTAATTAGAGAATTTAAATAAAACCCTTGAGGAGATTCAGGAAGTAGAATCTGTGAGTTCTATTAAGAGTTTTGAGGAACAGGAAGTTTAGAGTACTCAAAGGAATATAGGAGAGGAAGAAGAAACTTTGGAAAAGGAGATTGCTACTGATAAAAAAGAAGTTAGTAAAAGAAGGAAGGCAGCTTTGCAGAGCCTGTCTTTTGTGGGAGGATTATTTGTTATGGAGAGGTGAGATGCAAGAAAATTGCAAAAGGACCGCACGGAATAATGCCATCGTGGGTTTCCCCCAGCATAACCTTGACATGTTAACTGGTAAAGGACAGTATGCTGGCTTAGCACTTGTGCTCAGACAGCTACCGCGGCTGTTGGAGCTTGGAAAACTCTGCCTAGTTAAGGAACAGGAGAGCAGCTTTCTAAGACCCTTCAAGGATCTTCAGAACCGTATTCTGAGTTTATTGACCGCCCTTTACAGGTGGGAAGTCGTATTTTGGGGGATGTGAGAGCAGCTATGCCAGCCATTGGTGTGGGAGAATTATCTGTATTCTGTCAATCATGTATTTTAATAAAACGCTGATTGGCCAGGCAGGAAGTATAGGCGGGTGAACCAGACAGGAAGTAGAGGCGGAGTAATGAGAATAGGATAAGGCTAGGGAGGAGAAAGGTTCCTCAGCCTCTCCTGTGCAGACCACTGAAGAGGCAGCATGTAATTTGCTCAGCTGAGAAAGGTACGGAGCCATTATGGCTAACATAGATGAGAATAATGGGTTAATATAAGTTATAAGAGTTAGCAAGAAGCCTGACCTAATGGGCCAATCAGTTTATAACCTTTTGGAGTCTTGTGTGTGATTTTCTTTGTTGCTTGCCGGCTGTTGGGGTACTGGGAGGGACAGAAACCCCAACAAGCCGGCCCTCATACTACAAGCCATAAAGCAATTAGCCTATGAAAACGCTAACAGACTTTGTCAGGAGGCCATATGCCCCCATGAAAATGACAATTTGGATGATTATATCCGGTTGTATGGTGGCATTCACGTACTGGGTCAGGTTATTGTTTCTGCCCTTAGGGAAGGTCAAAGCAGAGCTAGATCTAGGAATTGTTTTCATTGCAGAAGGTCAGGACACTTCTAAAGGAACTGCCCTGCTGGTAAAGGGTCAATTGGTCGGCCCAGGAAAAGGGCCAGGTGTAGTGGCGCAGGTCTTTAGTCCCAGCTTTTTGGAGGCAGAGACCTACAGATCTCTGTGAGTTCAAGGCCAGCCTGGCCTATGGAGTGAGTTCCTAGAACAGCTAGAGGCAGGATACATAGTGGCATCCACTTCTCCCTGGAATACTCCTATCTTTATTATTAAGAAAAGGTCTGGTACATTAAGATCTTAGAGCAGAAAATGGTTGTATGGACATTCTACAGGGGAGTCCAGATCCAACTTCCTTTTTATTTATTTGTATTGCCTGAACTATTAGTCCGCTGTAATCAACCTCTTGCTCCCAGCGTCACCTGGCCTCTGTCTCGGCCATGACCACGGCCTGGATGGGTGGGGCTGCTGGCGGACTCGGAGCTCGCAGTTTGGGGCTCTGGGTCAAGGCCGGCTGTGCGCTCAGGCAGCCGGGTACGGCGTCGCCTCAGCTCCGCGGGGCTGCCGAGTAATGAGCAGCAGGGCAGTCACCTCTCCCCCCACCCCCGGTCTGTTCCCATTTACATAGAGCATTTGTGGGCTCATATGGACCAGCCTACACCAGCACTGATGTTGCTAAATTTTGCTCTGAGTTTTCTACTTCTCATAAATCGGGTATACCCTATAATCCCCAAGGACAAGCTATAGTAGAACAAGTGCATCGCACACTCAAAGCTTATTTGCATAAAACAAAAAAGGGGGATTATGGTTCCACCCCCAGGGACCATTTGTCTTTTATATTATATATTTTAAATTTTTTGACTGTTGACGCTCATTCCCAGACCGCTGCTGAGCGACATTGGTGGCCAAATTCTTCTGGGATGCCTCATGTTAAAGGGAAGAACTTAGCAGATGGCACCTGGTATGGTCCAGATCCTGTACTAATCTGAAGCAGGGGAGCTGCCTGTGTCTTCCCGCAGAATGCCGACAATCCAATTTGGGTACCTGAGCATCTGGTGCGTGCTGTGGATTTTTCTGTCCAGAAGCCTGAAGACAGGACAGAACCAAGAGATCCAGCAGACACTGACCTGCCAACTGAAGAGCTGCTGGGTTCCTGAGAAGCTGGCTGTGGTGGTTCAAGTGCCAAGGACTCTTTCTTTGCCCATCTACCCTTCCCATGATATTGACAGCCATTGCTGTGGCTGCCAGAGTGGCTAATGCTGCTGGATTTTCCCTTAATCAGTTGGTTGCTTTTGCTAGCGCTTTGGATACCCTTTCAGGGCAGGTTGCAAATGCCGTGGCCGTTCAAATTGAACTAAATTTACAATTGAATACTGCAGTTAATTTTACAATTGGTTGTGGTTTTTGACCTCTGCTAGGTCAGGAAAGGCTTTTTGTAGTTTTTCATGGACCCTGGAGTACAAGATTTACCAATTGGCTATTATTTATTATTCTAGTTAACTATACCAGGGTTCCTTCCACCAGTGCTGAGACCTGACTTTAAGGGCTCCATTTTGGCCAGATTTATTAAGGGTTGAGCAGGCACAGTCTCCTTTTGGAGTGCTTATATGTACTGGAGCATCATCCTCATGATTTCATGGTGCCAGAGCCAAAGGCAAGCTCAGGTCAAGGTTGCCATGTGGCAAGTGCTCTTAGCTATTGCCCCGAAGTATCTTTCAGCATAAACCTGGCTGAACTTGGTGATGGGTGACTAGTGAGCCAATGACGGGTAAGATTTTTGGGGGCTTGCCCCAACCTAAGACAGGAAGTGTGTTTTGACCTGAATGCTTTCCCATGATGGGTAAGGGGTTTTGCCTGACGTCCATTGCCACCCAAGACAGGCCTAGTCATATAATTTATATAAAAGGGGGACCTGTAAGGCCCTGTCTACCCTTGTTCCCTGGGGTACATCTCGAGGACAGTTCTGGTCAGCCAGCTGCTGTCCCTGTGCTCACTCTGCCATAGCCTGGTGATTTAGCTGTAGGGCTTTGCTTCATCTTTTCTATATATTATATAATCAGCTTAGAAGGATAAGTCATATTAAAGAATAATTCAATAAAATATTTTTCTATACTAAAAAATAATGAATAATTTTCTAGGACTCTTGTAACACCCTTACCTTGTGGCACATATTCCCTTATGTGGTCTCTGGAGTACTTGACCAAGTCATGACCAGTTTTTATAGTCAGTAAATAGAGACATATGTCTACATGCTTTGTCATTTTCTGCTCATTAAAATCATGCCAATTTATTGGATCACTCATTCAGGAATATGTAGATGCCGTACATTAGGTATTTCAACTTAGCTCTGTGGAAGGCTGAATAGTTTTCTTTTCCACCAGACAAAGTTCAGGTCCTCTGCAAGAGCAGCGAGCACTCTTAGTCACTGAGCCATCTCTCCAACATCATCAAAGATGTGTTAAACTTTATCTGAGAGCAGAGATGTTTACCAACTGCATTGTTTTTCAGTGTTCAGGAGGTCAATCAGAAAAGTAACCCAAAATGAAGGCAACTTTCAAATCATGAATAAATGAACTTGGACACAAACACAAGGATTATAAACATCTGTGTCCTCTACTGACAGATGAATGCTCTAGATGAGGCACCACACACAAATCTGAGTTACTAATACCTATTCTTGTTTTAAACTCTTAAAACCTTTGAATTATTTGTTACAGGAAGTAGGCAGGAAAAACAACTAGAAGGATGGGTGTACATTAACAAGATTATAAAGATAATAAATTGTAAGATAACACTAGAGAAAAATCAAAGGCCATGATTTCAATATATTTTATAGAATTAAATTATGAAAATGATGGGTTTTATTTTCTATGTAGGATAGGTTTAGATTTGATAGAGTCTAAATTTCTTATGAATGGAACCAGCTTTACCAGCTACGAAGATTTTGAAGCATAAACACAAATGTTTGCAGTGGTAGTCAATCCCAGTAAACTCTCATAAAAAAGAGTTTGGCCAGGGAAAAAGAAAATAAGATACACGGATATCTCCTCTTGGGACAATGAAGCATGACAGTGAGGCCACAGGGAGAACAAGTGTCGAAAACAAACAATTTTGCAACTTTTTTGAGATTATAATTCAATTGCAACATTTTCCCTTCTCTTTCTTCCCTCCAAACACTCCAATATACCCCTTACCACTCTCTTTCAAATTCATAGCCTTTTGTTTTACTAATTGTGATTCCATGCATATAGGTATATTCCTAAATATAATCTGTCCAGTTTCTATAATGCTACCCGAATGTATGATTTAATGGCTCACCATATGGTACTGAACAAATGAATTGGTGTACTCTGCCCGAGAATGGTCATCTCCCACACTTCCAGCTTTCCTCAATTGTCCATACTTCTTTGTGTAAGATTGAAGCCTTGTGGACTCTTTTCTTTCCTGTTTAGAATGTTCATTGGTGTCATTTTTGTTCAGTTCGTGTTGGGAAGACATGTTGTTGAGGCATTAAAAATGTAAATTTTGGTATTATTAAGAGATACAAATTCACAGGAAATACCCCATTTTTCTGGTGCTTAGAATCTTTCCAGCCTCAATTCTTCAATGTTCTTGGAGCATTAGGTATGAGAGTGTGTTAGGGGAGGGCCACTTGTTGGTTGCCAGCCACTTAGACCCAAAATAATCACACAGAATCCATATGATTTAAATCACTGCTTGGCCCATTAGCCATAGCTTATTATTGACTAACTCTTAGATATTAATTTAACCCATTTCTATTCATCTGTGTATGGCCAAGTGGCTGTGAATTACCGTCTAAAGTTCCAGTGTCCCTCTCTGATGGGGCTACATGGCTTCTCTCTCTCTTCCTTTTTTTTTCCCTAGCATTCAGTTTAGTTTTCCCTGCCTACCTCTATTCCCTACACAGGCCCAAGGCAGTTTCTTTATTAACTAATGGTATTCACAGTATACAGAGGGGAATCCCACATCAAGAGTGGTTTATAGATATCTCCATTGAAATTGTGTTGCAGAAGTCTGTGTTTTGATTGTGGTTTTCTATAGGGATCTCCATGTGTTTCAAAGAGAAGTTTCCTTGATAGAATAAAAACTACACGTATCTATTGATATAAGAACAATTGTTTACAGATAATTCTTAGGAATTGTGCTGGTTTAATAAATTAGTATTGGAGAGTCTCCTCCAATAACTCTGATTTCACTAGTTTTGAAGCTGGCTTGGTATCCAGTATTAAACATCTAACTGGACTCAAGAGAAACAGTTTGTATGTACATATATGTGAGCATGAGAATCTCACAAGAGGAGATACTAACAATGTCAAACCCTGTCCTATGAGACTTCTCAGCTAGAAAGTATGCAATTATTTTTGGGAAAAAAAGCATTTTCTTTCATATTTAGCACATAGACGTTTGATTTTTGATTCATTGTGTATTATACACTTATGTTTTCTAAACTTTTGGTAGCTGATTTCTGACTGAATGACTGGTTTTAAAGTTTCTTTTAACTGCATTTATTTTAATGAACAAGATGTGTTCACAAACACATTAGTCTTTATTTATCTCCCAAGGGATTTTTGGGATGGCTCCAATTTAAAATACTCTATCATGTTGTTGCATCATATGTTAGGCCAATGTGTCTTTATTCTTTGTTTCAGGAGAAAAGTCACTGCAGATCACTCTCTACTATGCTAAAAATCTTAAGCAGAAAGAGAACAATTTATGGAAATAGAAGGGAGATGAGCAGAAGCAGCCAACTGGCACCATGTTTGGGGCTTGCATGCAAATCAGGTTCCTCTGTGCTTTCCAACACTTTCCAAAATCTTTTGAAACCATATTTAAAGCTGGATAGCAACTCTATATGAAGTCATCAGTGATATAAATACAGACAGCACTGTGTTGGGTAGAGCAATGCCAGGGATTGACAGGACCAACAGATAAAACCAAAGCAATTAAGTTTCCATAAACAGTTGACTTGGTGTTGAAACAACACTCTTCCTTGGAAACAACAGTGTAGTAAGAAATAAATGACAATCATACATTTCCAATACACAAATCAGGCTGGTCTAGGGAAAAAAAGAATTCTTTTCCAGTTTTCTTCTTTCAACATGGACAAATAAATTTCTCAGTAATCTGTAGTCGAGCAAAGTTTCTTGTCTACAAAGGTTTAGAGAACTTTAAATAACTTTTGATATTTTATCAACTTAGTATCATTCCCTCAAACTTTTCTAGCTACAGGTTTGCAAGTTTTGAAAAATATTTACTTTTAATTTCTTGCAGACTGTTTCCAGGGATTCATTACAAATCCCTTATTAAAGACAGAAAATTAAATTCTGCTTCAGAATCATCAGTTTTTTTCTTAACTCTTTTTCACTCCCATAAAAGCACAGAATAATCCTCTATAACCTACTTTTTATTTTCTTCCTTTCTAGAAACTCAAATGACATAACTTTTAAAAGGATGTGAAGAAATATTTTTATTAAATTATTTTTTCGAATCTATAGTGGAAAACATATTTAAAAGTCATGGGAGAAATCGTTCAATATAACTTTATACAGACAGAGGTGTATATATAAATGGACAAATATATATTTTGAACCTATCTATAAGAATGAAAAATTATAGGTAATAGATATAAGGTAGTATAAAAATTGTAGGTATTAGAAAGAAGGTTGATGATCTATAGATGAGAGGTATGTTCCTTTCCAAAGCATCTGATTTTAATCTTATGCATGTAAAATTATACATGGGCAAAAGAGAATAAATAGAAGAAATTCCCTAAAAATTCACTTGAGAGCACAGTTTGTTTTATTTTGTATGCACTTAAAACCAGCTCAAACAACTCGTATTATCCTCCTTTGATGATTCTAAAAATAATAAAAGAAATTAAAAACAACCATGAGAGAAACTAAAAGTATCAGTCCCAGAGTGAGTTTTCTACTTTCATGTGTGGTTTCTGTCTATTGGTGGGAATTGGCATTCTTTGTTTTCCAAATCTCTGTTTGCTTCTTCCCCATAAAATCAAGAGATGTCTGGATACATAGTGTTCATTTATTTAACATTCAGTACAAACCTACTTTATTTTTCCAGAATTCTCAAGGCAGTTTGTTATCACTATATACTTATGATTGTATCTCTGCCAAAATCTTGTCTTCTTGTAAGTTTTTTTTCTCTGTAATCACTGAGAGAAATCTTTATGATAGTAGACTAGCTTTACTTACATCCCGAGAAACTCTCAACCTGCCTGGAATAATATAGCCTCATCTCATAAATGCATTGCAAGCACAACACTTCTGACACTAAAGAACAACATCTGTAGATTGTGTAGTTTGTATTTTTGTTTATGCTAAGCAAGGCATTCAGAGAAGAAGCACTTCACATTAATATTTTAATAGATTAGAGAAATGACACAGTAGCTAAAGTCCTTGCCAGATACACATCAGGAGCATAGCTCAATTTGATAACCAACACCCAAATTAAAAACTGGAACTGCTGGCACACTCCTTGACTCCTTGCACTGGGAATATCGAGACAAGACGACTTCTGGAATTTGCTGACCAGATAATATAGAAAATCCATATTTTAAAAAAAATGAGGATTTGAGTGATAGAGGAAGATGCCTTACATTGATCATTGATGTCTGGCCTCCACACACATGTAAACGTGAGTGCACACGCATGAGAACACAAGTGTACACATACATATTCATATCACAGGCATACATTTCAATACATATCTTTGAGCTACAGAAGGAAACTGACAAAGTCCTTTCATTTTCGTTACCACTGCTGAACCTTTCAGGATTCTTGCTATTCCTCTTTGATTCTGCCTGATGATTTTCTGGATTTCCTCTGTGTCTGTTTTTATCCCCCTTTTCATTTCTGATTTTGCTAACTTGGATATTCTCTCTCTGCCTTTTGGTTAGTCTGGATAAAGATTTGTCTATTTTGTTGATTTTCTCTAAGAACCCACTCTTTGTCTCATTGATTCTTCGTATTATTTTCTTTGTTTCTATTTTGTTGATTCCAGCTCTCAATTTGATTATTTCTTGCCATCTAATTCTCTTGAGTGAGTTTGTTGCTGTTTTCTTTTTCTTTTTTTTTTTTTTTGGTTCTGAAGTTTTCAAATGTTCTTTTAATTCACTAGTGTGGGATTTTTTTTCCAGCTTCTTTATGTAGGCATTTAGTGCTATGAACTTGCCTCTTAACACTGCTTTCATTGTGTCCCATAAATTTGGGTATGTTGTGTGGTCAATTTCATTGAATTTTAGGAAGTCTTTAATTTTCTCTTTATTTCTTCCTTGACCCATTGATGATTCAGCCAAGTCCTGCAGCTAAGCCTTACAGTTTGTTCTCAGCGTAAGAATGTATAAGACTGGTAAATCATCTCTTGGTGATGTTGTCTAAGTCACTGTATATTACAGAAACATTCCCTTAGTCATGATTTGTAATCCACAGGCTATAACTTTTCTCTGAACATGCTGTACTCATGAAGCGCTTGTGCCTGTGGTTCCTGGAGCTGTTGAAGTCATTCCCCTTGTACTGACTGCCTCATTGAGTCGGTCTCCTTTGTGAAGTGTCACTTAAAACCTTAGTACGCGATGCAGACAAAGACCTGGTTCTTAGTAGCACACGGTGTTAAGAGTTACGTGGACCTGGGTAAGTTCTACACCATATTTTTAGTTCACTTAATTGTAAAGGAAATGCATAGGTAACAATTCGGTAGCATTGCTATAAAATAGAGTGCATGCGAAGTCTGCTAATGTTGTTGTGACCTAAAGGCAAAGGTCTGCCATTTCCACACTTTTAAGAGGATTTTTGATCAATATATTTTGTCCAAGATAATGTTATTTGTTGAGTTCATTCTCATGAACTATTGTAGGAGGGAACCAGAAGAAAGACTTGCCATGTAGGACTAATCACAAGTTATAAAATATCGGATAGTGCTGATTTAGACATTTTTACTTAAGTTTTAAGTTTTGCACATGTATATATTTTATATTGAGTGTATTCCCCTCATACCTCCATTCCCTTCTTCTTCTCTCTCTTTTCTCCTTTAATTATTCTCTTTTGTTACAATAGGCATTTTATGCCTACCTGTATGTCATGTATCCCTATATGATTTTGTGTTTATATTTAATCAAGTCACTGTAAGTAAGTGAGAGAAGATATGAGACATTTGTCCTCATGAGATTGTGTTAACTCACTTAAAATGATTACCTCCAGTTGAATTCATTCTCAAGTGAAAGACATGACTGTGTACATCTTTATGGATAAAAAAATTGCTAATATACTTTGCTGTCTTTATGTGTGTAAACAGAAGATACAGCACATTTTTAAACCATCACTCTGTAGTTAGAAATCTCAGTTGATTCCATATTGCAGCTATTATGAGTAATGCTGCAATAAACATTGTTTATCATGTGTCTCTGTGATGTGGATTTTTTTTTTTTTTTTTTTTTTTTGTCGGCGGAGTGGTGGTAAACCTGTTGTTAGATCTTTGAGATCCCTCCATACAGACTTCCACAGAGGCTGAACTAGTTTGCATTCCAACTAGCAGTGTAAAGCATCCAACTAAGGAATAAGTGGCGTCTGGGACACCTTTTCTTTTATCTGAATCTGTTTGAAACTGCCGTCACTTCAGCCAGCCAGAAGAAGAGCGTAACACTCCAACAGGTAGAAGTCCTGCATATCTTTTACATCTGCAGTTTCCCTTGGGGACTCATTGTGTGGATGACAGAATAAACCTTTTCGCTTTACCCAAGTAAAGCAACCTACAGAAGCAATTGTGGACTCAGGGGAGGAGGGCTGTTTTTGGCTGTCCAAACACCTGTCTGAGGCTGTTTTGATTGCTTGTCTCTGATCTTTCTTCCACTGTTCAGTATCTTCATGTGAGATCTGGTATCCTGTAAAATCACATAACTGTGTGTCCCACTTGCCCACACGCTTCCTCATCAGTGTCTCTCGTCTGTGCCCTTCCTCATTCCTCATTCCCCTTGTGATTTTTCTCTCTGTTCTACTTTCTTTTCACCATTGTGTGTATCATTCTTCTTTGCTCAGATTTGGGAAAACATTACCTTCAGCATATATTTCATAGTGTACATGATGAATGCATACTCATTCTTTCAGTGACCTTTAGTACAGAAATTAATGAATTAATCTAATGCAAAAATAAAAAGGAATATCTAAAGGATGACAATTTATTTAAAAAGTAATGATGAGATACCCATATAAAATAAGTTTGGATTATGTCAAACAAATGTAATCTTCAATAAATATTTTTAAATACATGGCGCATTAAACATAATTTTTGTTTAAGACATAAGATAGAGTTCAAATTTCTTATCTTTGTCTTATATATTCCAATGACTTTTCCTTATTCAGTTTCATTTTATACTTTGCAATAAATCAGATGATAATTTCTGTAAATTTACATTTACATATTATAATATTTCCTTAATGGTTTTTCTTGTATCTTATGTCACCAGTGTTCTCCATTCCCCATTTTAATATGTTTTACTATCTATAAGTATAAAGTTTCAAGTTTTCTATTCTTCAATATTTTATCAAGTTTGCATCAATGTCCAGAGAAAAAAATACTTTCATGATTTGTCTACTCAGATAACCAGCAATCATCAAACACTCATATACACAGAGATACACAAACACAGCATTAGCTATAATAAGTGAAAACAAAACTAGACATCTATTTTTAAAACTTTAGTTAAATAAAATATACAGCATAAAAATGGGCATCTAAACCACGTGTCCTCCATCTAAGGCTTAGAGATCACTAAAGTAGGTGAAATAATTAAAAGAACCAGGAGCATTGGGTGACTACACGAATATCGTTTTCAGAATACAGCAGCGTGACTGTAGATATGAATTTACAATGACTGTAACAGACTGCACAATCCTAGGTATTAGCAGCAAATCCAAGCCAGACAAAATCCCAGCATGGACACAGAAAGTGGGCACAAAGGCCCATCCATTGTTGAGGCGCTGTTGGCCAGTGATGGCTGCTGAAAAGGGACAGTCAGTTTCCTTTAAGGATGTGATCTCTGATCCAAGAATGGAAACACAAATTGCATTTTATGAAATTAAATACAAACAAGCAAACCAAAAATATGGGGGGGAGTTCTTGGAGAAGTTGGGGAAGGACGTAAATGTGATCAAACTACAGTGCATGAAATTCTCAAAAAACTAATTTAAAAAACTGTGATCTATTTTGAAAACTTTCAAAGAGCATAGATAATTCACACAAAACAATAATAAAAGTATAATCAAGTAATTATAACAACAGACAAAACTTACAAAGAACATAGATAATTCACACAAAACAATAAGAAAAGTATAATCAAGTAATTATAACAACAGAGCAAAGAATAAACAAAAGATAGTACCTAGTTTTCTGATAAAACATTAAATGCACTCAGTATTATTATTGACAGGATAAACATAAGTTAAAATTTTAATGATACATCATTATGTATAAACAAAAGATAATAACAAAAGTTTTAAAGCAGCAAGTACAAATAGAGGGTGAGGACAAGACGCATTGATGGCTAGTTTTAAAAGCATGAATTTATTAAAAAATTGAACTACTCTGGAAAATCATTTAAATTTCTTAAAGGAAAACACAAGTATTTCTACAGCCCAATAGTTCCTGTCTAGGGTAAACAGTACAGCTCTAAAAAGGGAATATAAATAGTTTGTACCAAAACATATATGAATGGCATGTTCATAAACACTATTGTCAAAATAATAACTGAAAAATATCAAAGTCTGTGAATAATAAAAAGGATATATTATATGATAGATAGATTGTGGACATCTGCATAACTATTAACAATCACAAACTTCCTCACATGCACCATGAATGATTCACATAAGCTTAACTGTTAGTATAGAAACTAACACTGAACTATTTCATATATATATCAGCAGCAGAAAGCTTATATTGACCAACACAACCCATAGCCATGAAGATCAAGATGCTGTTTTATTTGGGGACTGTAGATAAAATGAAGTATGAGGGACCTACACGGGTATTGGAAAGAGTAAATGTGTGCAAATACACATCAAGTGATCATCTGGACCCCAGAGATTTGATTACATTCCAGTAGTCTGTTGAATGTAGGGGTTAACCTATTCACCGAGGGAAAGAAGATCAAATGTGAAAAGTAGGCAGTTGGTTTACTTCATTCTTACCAGTTATTGAGCCAAGGCAAGAAGAGCCTGTTCTTCATTAACATTCACTATGAGAAGTCATGGTCCAACAATTCCTGGATGAGAAAACTGTTCCAAAGGCTTACCACAGGGCACTGCTTGATCTTCCTCAACCTTTTCCCGCATCCTTGATCTTTCCTCCCACTAATATTAACTTTTAATTCTTAGTGAACCATCTGTCCAAGCTGAAAGTTTGGGAAAAAGTTTATATAACTAGTTTTTCAAGACTGGGGTATTATTATTTATTTTTTAAGAGTATTGACTGAAAATTGCATGTTTGGAGTAAAATAAGTGTGTTCAAAAGGATAGTTGAGTTTGTTCTCCTTTGTCTCTGTGGCA
Source organism: Myodes glareolus (assembly GCF_982192425.1). Classification (NCBI taxonomy): domain Eukaryota; kingdom Metazoa; phylum Chordata; class Mammalia; order Rodentia; family Cricetidae; genus Myodes; species Myodes glareolus. The sequence goes on along the minus strand of NC_142043.1, from coordinate 17,320,911 downwards.
TCTCAGATAAAAAGGTCCACATTGTTTGAAGACTGTGGTCAATGCAGAATCTTGCAACACACCTTACAAGTCCAGCCTTGGCTGGTCTGTGGGTTTCATTATGTCCCAGTGACTTTGAGTTGTGTCGACAAGCACAGCCCAAGAGACCAGAGTCTGCAATCCCTTATACTCATACCTAGACTAACAGCAATCCTTAGGTTCCATTTTCATCCTAAAATCCTTAAGGCATTGCTGATGCTTGCATATCAAATAGTATCTTCCTGTTTGAACTTAGTCATTTCAAGTGCTATTTGAGCTTTAACCAACTTACTTTCTGTGTACTTTCAATTCTCTAAGGAACATTAGTATGAATGGGGACATTCTGCCTGTCCACAGCCCTAAAGTCAAAGTGGACATTGGGGTATGAGATGTCTTTCGTAGCAGATTTTCTTTTTTCAGTCCAGTTACCCTAATCTTTGCTAATCTAAAGTTCTCGGTATGAGCCAAATATACTAAAGTGACCATAATCCTAAGAGAAACTAGTTGTCCCATAGTCACTTTCCAGATGTCAGAGTAAGTGTATTTGTGGTTTATTTTTCACAGGTTTATCCAAAAGTGTTCAATCCCTTAAGCATGTTGCATAAAACAATAATTTTCATCCATTTGAGACATATTTCTTTGTATCTGAAATGCCTACATGAACATTCATGTATACATATGCTTCAGTTAATCGTTCTGTGAGAATATATGTTTCCCAACACCATCTCATTATTAATTAAAGACAATTTATAAAATATGATATGCCTTCTCATTTGAGTTATGAGACAAGTTAGCAGATTGTTGCAGTCTGTGCTAGAATCTGCCCATATGGGTTAGATGTCAGTTAAAGATTTTGGTTGTTTCTTTTGATTCAGTCTGTTCCTCTTGTTTAAGTACATGTGTTTGCAGTTTTCAGTAGACCGCCATTACAGTAAAGTGGTGCTGGTGTTTTTGTCCCTTTTGTTAAGTGTTCTGGACACCAGGCTCTATCTCCAGTCTGTCTCTGTGGGCTGAGTGCAACAGTAGCTACAATCTAGACATTAATACATTCTGACAATAGACTAGAAATACTTGTTAAGTACTAATGGATTTACGGAATAAAGGACCTTTGTGTATATTATCAGGTAAATTATCATAGGTATGAGTAGAAAGGCACAGAATGGGTGAGCAGTCCTGCTGAGCCTAGTCACTAGTGCCAGACTGTCAGATGGAAAGCGGAGGAAAGGGGCATCCATGGGAAAAGAATAATAGAAGGGAAGAAAAATGGGGTGGATATCTGGAGATTTATGGTAATGACAAAAATAAAAAGAGAAGAGAAAGACATATATTAGATGTCAAAAATCCAGTCTGTCTTTAGGTTTTGGGGGACGTAACGCTAAGATGAATGGGCATGAGAAAGGGGAAACAAGAAAATGGAAGGAAGGGAGGGAGGGAGGGAGGGAGGGAGGGAGGGAAAAGGAAAGGAAAGGAACGGAAAGGAAAGGAAAGGAAAGGAATGGAAAGGAAAGGAAAGGAATGGAAAGGAAAGGAGAACCAGAGATAGAGCAAGAATGGGAGTAAGAATGGGACAGTAAGATGCAACAGTGCAAGGTACTGCTGTCCTGCTTGGCTGACCGCCTGTTATGTTCAGACAAGAAATAGCTGTTTGCAGTGGCACTGGTTGGCACTAAACGATAATAAAATGACCGGCCTCTTCTTTCTATATCTGTTGCATTGTCTCACTGGCCTGGTCTGAGTATCTTCTGAGCTAATTGTTATAGGCCTTCCTTTTGTCTTATGAGTCCCCAAGTCTTCTTATGTGTACATGGTTGATTGTGGGGATGTAATAAACTTTAGAGAATATAGAGAGGAAGGGACTGGTGTGGATGAAAAAGGCAGAACAAGATTAGAATTTTTGTTTTTATTCTTTTACGGCATCTGTCACATTAAACATGCTTTCGGGGAACATGGGACTCTGGGAGCAACGACTGAACAACCTGTGGCTGTGAAATCAATGCTCTTCTGTATCATTTAATTCTTCAAAGGTTCGCTTAGCTCCTTTTCAAAAATAGAAATTTCTGTAAAAGATAAATAGTATGCTTTCAGCAATAAACTGTATAGGTTGTTAGAAAAAAAGTGTCATCACACTTTTAAAACATGAATGCATTGATATTTTAGAATTAACTCACTGTATCAAATGATAGCATAAATCCATTAGTACAAATTTAAGGCACAAAGACCATTATCCTTAGTAAGGTGACAGGACTGTACAGAGTATCTTTAAATCACACCCACACAGTAGTAGTAGCAGGATCACCTCCCTTCAGTGTAGTCTTCCAAACAAGGTATGACTGATAAGCTCATCTGGTGCTCTGCTACTGAAGTCGTCTCTTGACTTTTTTATTTTACAATTAAGCACCTCTGGGATTAATTTAAGAAATGAGTACAACATGGGATAATCTCTTCAGTTTGTTGATTAGCAACTCAAATCCCACCTGCTACCTAATTGCCTATTAACACCTAGTTGACCATATTCAGACTCTGGGAGTTATGAAGTTTACATGTTTGACTCCATATCACGAAAATCAGTTGTGTATTATTTTTCTGAGTCTCCTAAGCTAAGATATAACATTACAATTTTTTCCTCAGGTCTAATTCTACAAAAAAAAGCAAGCAATGTGTATAAAGTGGTTCAAGGTTTCTTAGAAAATACTGTTCCAAACCATGAGAATAATCTAAAACTCTTTTATTTATCTTTCCAGGAATGATGGTGAAATACTTCTTGTTATTTGCTGCTGCTGTGACTGCTACTGTTTTTGTTCCTGTTCTGGCTATGGATACCGTTGTATGTGAAGACTATATATTACAGAACTGTATTTTTAGATAAGGATACCAAACAACCCTTTGATGAAATATTGTTATATGTATTGCTATGAGATGGTTTCTTCAGTTATTCACTTATTTCACATAACATGAAACTAAAAAGTGTTCTTTTTTTTAATAGATCAAGGATAGAACCAAAGAATAGAGGGACTAAGCAAAAAGTCTTATTTACATGACTAGAATCTTAAAGTTCAGCCTTCACTTTCACTCCTTAGGCCCAAGTCTATGTTCTTTCTCAAAAATAATAAAAAGAAAAAATGAATATAGAAAGGCAGGCAGCAAAGAAAAAGTGAAAGAGAAAGAGGGGTGGAGGAAGGAAAATGGTGGAAGCATAGATAAGAACTTCTTTACAATTTACCCACGTTTCCAAGACTAACTAGAAGAAAATACACTAAGAAGAACTGCTGTTGTCACTTTTTCTCCCAGATAATCACGTCTTCATCAGAGCTTTTATCATTGGTGATTCTGAGAATGTTACACATCAAAAATAAAAATGAAATTGAGAGGTACAACTGCTAAGATGTGTGAGAGACTCAACAACAGAAGATGATGTCTGGATCTGATTGCTTATAAAAATAATACTGCTGTGCTAGTGATATAGCTCAGTGATAGAATATTTACCTCTATGTGTGGAGAGCAGAGATCAACCACAGAACTACAAATGGATGACAATGAAGCCCGCCCCCACAGTGACACACTTCCCCCAACAAGGCCATACCTACTATAATAAAGCCACACTTCCTAATAGTGCCACTAACTATGGGTCTATGGGGGTCAGTGACATTCAAACTACTACAGAGGGTCAATTGCCATAAAAGTAAATGAAACAAAATATCAGGAAAATAGACTTTGCTTTTTTCATTCATTATAGAGGTTTCAAATGTTTGGAGATGACCCAAAAGAGGCAAACATTGTATGTTTCATTAAAATAAATCGATCAAGGGAATAAGGAGTATTTCAATGATATTTGTGGATTCTTGTGAGTCTCCAGACTTTTCTTTGATGTAGACCATAGCTGATTGCAATGAGAAAGGAACACATTTAGTAAGCAAACTCCTGAGAAAGGAGGTAGTGTCTGCATCACACAGAAATGTCTTCTCTTGACCCAAATGACAATCATTTGGTCAAGGCACTATTCTGGATTCTGGCCATTTCTACATTGATCTCAATAGTCCTGTGGTAGCCAGGAAAAAATATACCACTCAAATTATACAGCATTATTTTTAATAATTGATAAGAAGTTCTAAAGTATATGTGTTACAAACCACACATATAAAAAGATACTCTTTATGACTACTTTTCCTAATGTAGGCTCCGTGAAAAACATTTTTCTTTATTGATTAATTACAAAATAAAAGGTATAATTTTTGTAAAAGGGAGTTACACGTTCTAAGCTGCAAACTGAGCTTGAATTTCTCTTATACTTTTTAACTCATGTGCTTGCAGACACTGGTGATCTTACCTATAAACAAAAAGGCTAGAGAGCTGGAAAGTGAAAAGGACACTTAGCCACGCTCTCAAATCCACTCTCAGTGTTGGTTCTTACACACATGCACACTTTGACAAGGACGGAAGTGCACAGGGTTCATCTGGGGGGTATAGGTACTGCTTTTAGTAGCTGTATGGAGAATGAGCTAAGGCAGTAAAGAAGTAGTGTCAAACCATGGCCAATAACAAGAACTTTTATAGGACTTGAAGTGTATTTCATCCATTTGAAAATCTCTAAGAACAGCCTAGTTTTGTATTGTTTTCAAGACTAGAACTTAGAAATCCTTGAAACATGCATTTTTAATAGTTCCTGAACTCTGAACAGTATTGTTTATTTGTTGAAAGTTCTAATTGAAGTGATACTAATTAATAATTTTCTGGTAGCACCACAAACATCATAGAGCTCTCTATAATAAACTGATCACGGAATCGCAAAGGAAGCCACAAGAAGAAATTGTCAATGCACACAATGCTTTCAGGAGGAAAGTGTCTCCACCTGCCAAGAACATGCTGAAGATGGTAAGTCCAAAGAACATCATCACCGGGGATGGCAGGGACAGTGATGGTGCTCCCTATATTGTTATATAGTCCTGTGAACTGTGACCGTGCCAAATGCTTGATCAATGCAGCAAATCTACGACATAACTGAGTCCAAGCAGATTTAAATAACTTCTCCAGAGTCATCCTTGCTACATGATAGAGCCACAATCTGACTCAGCCCAGCTGCACTCCTAGGCACCTTCAGACGTGTGACATTTATTTTAGAATCAGGATGTCCAAATTCAAAGCTAGTTGAGACCCCCATACACTAGTTAAACAAACACTGAAAAAAAATCTGCTAGCAAATTTTACCGAATTCCATGGAAATTTAGGAGCCTGGCTTTGCAGTGCAAAATCTGGTGGATTTTATCACAAGACAACTTTAGGGACCTTGTCCAGTGTCCTTGGACCCAGGACATTCAAGAACAAAGTTCAGATATAGTGCAGACCCACGAAAAGCATTCCTAAACCTGTGGTTCATAAATCAGATTTCCTCATATCAGATATTTACAGTATGATTCAGAACAGCACCAAATTACAGTTATGAAGTTGTAACACAATAATTTATGTTTGGGGATCACCAAAAGAGAAACAATATTAAAGGGTGACAGCATTAGGAAGGTTGAGAACCGCTGCCCTAGAAGCTGATCCTGATCGACAATACCCTCTTGTAAATGTTAGAGGGTGAGCAACAGGAGAAGGGAGATGTGGGTTTTGAAAATTCATCTCTGGACCACCTTAAAAGTTAACAGTATTACTTGAGTAACAACACAATTTTAAAAACATCAGTAGGTATTCCTGTTGGTTTAACATTAAAAATAGCATTTATTACTGTAATAAATGTTCTTCAGCGAATCACATGTGAGTTCAAATCTACAGAAAAGGGAGTCTTATAATTTCTTAAACTACTTTATTAAGTTTCCAACTACAGTTGAATACATTTTAAAGAATCTCAAATATAATCACTGTTATTCCAATTCCTTATTGTAAAAGGGTTATCCATCCCCAGGGACCCTGATCTTAATTATTTTAAGTTACCCAAATTCCTTTCTCCCAAAATGAAAAAAATAACTACAGCTAAGAAAGCCTCTGAATTGAGAAAGTCTCATTGCAGACAGAAAGTTATTCTTTTGGTCTTCTCAAGTTCCTCAGGTAGACACAGACAAGAAAAAGTATGGAAGTCCTAACTGTGTTTTGAGCCAAGTCAACCTGAAGAGTAATTCTACGAAAGAGCCGCTAGATGGTAGTATACACACACAGTTGATCATTTCCTGAATTTGAAGCAGATTAGTCTCCACTCTGAAGAGGGTTTGCAATAATGCTAATGTTGTTCCCTACGTTGCTATAAAGTCCAGTGAACCGGGTTTATTACTAAAAATCTGCTCATCACAGCAAATCCAAACACAAAAACAGAGGACATTGAGTCCAAAAAGTTGTAGATATGTTTACGTTTTTAGAGGATGTAACTCAAAAGTCTGTGGTTAAAGCAAGTTAAAACACTCTGTAATTGTGGTTGACAGCGTGCACGTGAGCAGGCTGTGAAAACGCTGGTAGTGAGATTCTGAGGATGTCCCAGCTACTCCCACCCAGCTGTTTCTGAGCTGTCTGTAATAAAATATTTCAACTTAGTACAGACTGTCCTTACCCCATCCGCATGAAGAGTTCTGAGCACACTAGGTTGATTGACTCAAATTCTCTATCGTGTGATCCTTTAAAGTTTTCAAAACTCTGTGCTTGCTCTTAGCTCACATATAGAGACAGTATTACTGCCTGCTTTTAGCTGCTGTAAGGAAGAATAGGAATAACACTGTAATAGGTTCTAGGGACATCAACTGCTCCTTCGTTTTCATCATAATTTGAGGTAGAGGTGGGTAACTGCTTTGTTCACAGAGATCATTTGCGAGACTCAGAATATAACAACTTTGGTGTGAGGATCATCACACTAAGTCTGCTGTGTCAAACTTTTGGCATGACTTAGACATCATCTTTACAGCAACTGAGACTCAAAGGGCTAAAATGACATGCTTAGAGTTGTACTTGCTTGTTTCTCTGTTCTGTGATAAAAACACGGACCCAAAGGAACATGTGGGGGAAAGAGGTTATCTGGCCTACAACTCCGGATCACAAGACATCATTGAAAAAAGACAGGCCATGGAATGAAGCAGAGGCCATAGAAGAAAGCCTCTTACTGGTTTACCTTTCATGGCTTCCCCAGCCTTCTTTCTTATGACACACAGGATCACATATTAGGAGTTATCAATTATTAATCAAGAAATGCTCCCCAATGACTTGCTCACAGGCCAAGATGGTGGAAGCACTCCCTCAGGTAAGGTTCCCTCTTTACAGGTGATTCTAATTTAACACAGACTAAACAGACAACAGCAAAGCCGCTGACCAGTTATTGGGGTAGCTTTCTAACATTGATCTGCCTTTCTGAAACCATTCAGCCATACTCTGAGAAATGTACTGTGATCTGAATGTTATGATCTAACTATGAACTTGCAATTTCCCAGGAATCTAAAAGGAAGTGCATGTTTATCTCCTTTTTTGTTCCTTCTAGATTGTTTAATAAAAATGAAGCTATGCAAGCGTTCAGTTTCTCCAAGAGAAGGTGTCACGAGCCCTATATTTTTAAAAGCAGTAAGAATCTTAGTGTGTGAATGCTAATTTTAGCTTGTTTCTGGGCTTTTCTTTCTTGCCTCATAGAGTTGGAGTCCTGCGGCTGCAGGAAATGCGAGAATCCTGGCGAGATACTGCGACATGTCAACGAGCGACCCACTTGAGAGAAGACTCAACAGTATGTATGTGTCTATATTGCACAACTTGTATTAAACAGTGTTTCCAACCCTGGGAAACTCCTGAAGGAAAAACACTTTCAAATGAGGAGGTTGGTTTTTATGGTATAACTCCCGAAGGTTCAGTCCATAATTTTTGTTGGAGCGATTTGGGACTGAACTGAGACCAAATAACATGACAGAGTTACAGTAGAGGAAGCTGCTCATCTCGATTGGCACGAAACAGGATAGAACAGAAAGAAATTAGCTAGAAGTATACACTTGGCATGAATGCCTTGAAAGACCCAACCCTGCTGTGTAGGCTCCATGTCTCAAAGCTTCTACAACCTCACAAAACTACCTGCATCCAAAGAACAAGTCTTCAGCACGCGAGGCTTTGTCATGCATGTTAGACACAAACTACCTTTAAACAAACAAAAATTTAAATGAAGAAAAAGGCCCCCAAAACCTCACAGATGCAAGCAACTTGACAATAGTGAGCTAACAGACTCACTCTACACTGACACCTGTCCTTGATAGTGGATTGTAGCCTGACTTACCATATCATTCCTTATAATTTTTAACATGTGGGGATCCTTGGATCTATGTTGTGATCAACAGGATAAAGGAATCATGACCAGCATTGTTTAAGGATTGCGTGCATCTGGATACCTAGGAGGTTTCCTTTCAATGTTATCTCAGTTGTTTATAATGTCAGAATGGGGATTTCCTTGGCTTTGAAACACTAACACAGCTAAGCACTGAGTTATAGGCAACTGTAAAACTACCCAGAGGAACAATTTTGAGTGTTCAAAAGTGGACTTGGTTTTGTCAAATAAACTAAATAATTATGATACAATTTTTAGTGCATCATACAGAATTATATAAAACTGTATGCATTGCTTTCTTCCAAACTAACATTTAAAAGTACAACTTTATGTCTAAAGAGTATTGGAACTCTTATGCTAAGGTGTTGAGCAGTTGGTTAGCAATGGGGGGATCTTTGTATTCTAGAGAAAGGCAGAATATTTCTCAATACCATAACCCACCTAGAGAATGCATGACTATTGGATCCAGTATTTTTTGAGATTGTGAGCCTTCTTTGTAATTGCTTGCAATTACAAAATTCAGTTACAGCTCCCGAGAGCTCATGCCGACCTTCACCACCTTTCTTTGCCTGACAAGAGACAGAGATTTAGATATCTGTAGTCTCTGTGTGGTGGTAGTAAATGCCTTAAATCCCAGCACTTAGGAGGCAGAAGCAGGCAGATCTCTGTGAATTCGAGGCCAGCCTGGCCTACAAAGGAGTTCTATGACAGCCAGGAGAGTTACATAGGGAATCCCAGTCTCAAACAAATCAAGACACACACACACACACACACAGAGAGAGAGAGAGAGAGAGAGAGAGAGAGAGAGAGAGAGAGAGAGAGAGAGAGAGAAACAGAGAAAGACAGAGACGGAGAGAGAGAACAGTAATCATTTCAAAGCTTTCTCATCATCTATTACCAATTTTTCTTGAGCACCACATGTTCATTCAACAAGAGTGAAGATTTTTCAGCAGAGAAACAACTATAATTTTCTATTATAAATTGATGCCTAGATGATCATTAAAACATTTGTGAAAGAAAATGAGGGAAAAATTATATTCTGTCTTTAAAGATTATTATAGCTGGGTGTGGTGCTGCATGCCTTTAATCTCAGCACTCAAAAGATAGAGGCAAGTGGATCTCTGTGAGTTCAAGGCCAGCCTGGTCTACCAAGTGAACTCTGGGACAGCCAGAACTACACAGAGAAACCTGTCTCCCAAACACTAGAAATATAGAGAGAGAAAAAAATAAAAAATAAAAAAATATTATACAGTCATTTCCCTCCTTTTCAGATACATTTTGTGGAGAAAATATGCACTTTGGACGTTACCCCTACTCCTGGTCAAAAGTAGTTGAAATGTGGTACAATGAATCCAAATACTTCACATATGGAGAATGGCCATCTTCAGACGATGACTTTGAAACAAGTCATTACACTCAGGTAATCTATAACCTTTCAGATACAAACATAAGTGGATATACATGTGGGTCAAAGATAAGTACTGGTTCTTCTCTCAGGCTAAGGAAAATGACCCTTGAAATCCGAACAATACAATTGCCTGAACGTGACCAGAACAATGAAAACATCACTCACTGTGCCACTGCAGGCAGAAGAAATTCCATGTGGTCCCACCTCTTAGGAGACAAGAGCCAGCTGACCTCTGGTGGCTGAGAAAAAGACGGTGTCAGCCCTATGCGTGTCTACATATGAGCCATGCTAAATGAACTCAGTAGATTGAATACACAGTGGGTACATATCTAGATATTTATGTAACAATAATGATTATTAAAGAATATGTAACAATAATTGTTATTCAAGAAGGAATGAGGGATTCATGAAGGAACTTGAAGTGGGAGTAGAAATGATATAAATATGGAGCTCATGTATGATGTTTGCAGCAAACATATTTTTGTTTATTTTTTATGATTAAATAAGACTAAATGCAAGCACTACAACTGTAAATGGACAACACGCTTGCCGGAGTCTTTATGTGGGTTCTGGAAATCGGAACTCTGGGCTTCATGTAGAAAAGGCCAATGCTTTTGTTTACTGAACAATTTCCCAACTCAGTTAATTTAGCTTTTTTGTTTGTTTGCTCGCTTTCTCTGTTTTGGTTTTGGTTTCTGGAGACAGAGTTTTTTTTTTGTGTGTGTGTGTGTGTGTGTGTGTGTGTGTGTGTGTCTGTGTGTTTGTGTGTGTGTGTGTGTAGCCTTGACTAACTCTGCAAACTGGACTGGTCTTGAATTCACCAAGATCTGCCTTCTTCTGCCTCTTGAGTGTTGGGGTTAAAGACGTGTACCACCGACTAACTTCCCACTTAGTTTATTTTTATTAGCATATAATAATTGTACAGAGTAAATTTTGTCAGGCCATTTGCATACATGAAATGCCTGCTCTGACCATTCTCTCCCTGTGCTTACCACTTCTTTTCCCTTTTCCTTTCTCACTTTCATACCCTAACCGTCCCTCTATTGCCTTGTCTTTTTTTTTTTTTAGCTTGACTTGTTTGTTTCTAGCCAACTTTTCAAAAATTTCTTTTTTTTTTTAAATTTGTGGGAGCCCACATGTGACTCAGTTTCCATCTGGAGTCATTTCTGACATAAAGAAGTCATTTGAGTTCAAGCTTCCATGCTCTGCTTTTTCCAGTAAACTTGAGGGCTATGAGTGACGTCTATGTTAGCCCATAGAAAGAGTATCTTTGCCCAGATGAAAGAGCACATTTTTTTTTCTATTGATATTTGGGCTGGCACATGCCAGCTGGAAGTACTCCTCATTAGAGATTAGAAACTGCCTAACAGAATGAGATAATGCACCTGCTTGAGCTTCCTCCCACGGACAGTGCAGGGAGGTGGACTGCACTGTTCTTTGTTCTGCCTTTTGCTTGCAATTGGTATAAATGCTAGCTGAGAAATAAACTCGGGTTCTTTGATACCAACCTTCAGTCCTCCCAGTGTGTCGTATGTTTCTGTCTTCATTTCTCTTCACCTAGCATTTCCTCAAACTCAGCATCCCTTCCCAGGGTACCTCCAGCTGATTTTTGCCAGAAGGGCTCTTATATAATTTAAATGTATTCATTTACCTCTTAAAAAAACAAAAATGAAAACAAAACCATCTTTTCTCGTTTTACATACCAATCCCAGTTCCTACTCCCTCTTCTTCTTCCAGTCTCCCCAACTTCTTTCCACCTTACCCCCATCCACTCTTCAAAGAGGATAAGGCAGATGCAGAGATCCACTGGGAAGCACTCGGCTGAACTCTTTCAGTCAAGAGAGGAAGGAGTGATAATATGAGCAAAGGAGTCAAGACCATGACAGGGATGCCCTGTCTCTTTAACACATGGACTCCAGATATAAGAAAAAATCTGATACTGGACTTTATTAGATGGCCTTTGTTCACTCAATATCAACATCCACAGCTCTATTTTCCTAAAAATGGCACAATTTATTGTTCCGTATGGCTGCAAAAGACTCTCTTTAGATCTAACACATTCATCTATTGACAGGTACCTATGCTCACTTGGCTGTTGTAAATGGTACCGTAGTAAACCCAAGTGTACACATGTCTCTGTTTTAATCTAACTTTGATTTCTTCCTACATCCACCCAGAAAAGATAAAGCTGGGCCCTATGGATTTCCACAGGGGAGGCCTGGTGTATGTTTCTACCAACACTATGTAAGAGATATCTCTTCCCACATTATCAACGTTTGTCCTTTTAATTTTTCTAGAAGTCAGTCATTTTGACTGCAATAACAGTGATATGAAATCTTACTGGCATGTTGATTAAATTTCTCTAACAGCTAAATATTTTGAACATTGTTTTCAAAGATCTATGGACATTGGTATTTCTTCTTTCCAAATACAACTATCCAATGGTCGAAATGTTCAACACCTGACTCAGTGGGGAGCAGTATCCATTTTCTTTTTTTCTTTTCTTTTCCAGCTAAGGCAGTGCTGATGTTTATTAAATTATAAAAGTTTCCATTTCCGTCCCTCCTCCCAACACCCTCCCACTCCCCCCCTCCCTCTCCTCCTCCCTCTCCATCCCTAAGAGCAGTCAGGGTTTCCTGCCCTGTGGGAAGTTCAAGTTCCTCCCCCCTCCCTCCAGGTCCAGGAAGGTGAGTATCCAAACAGACTGGATTCCCAAAATCCAGTATATGCAGAGGAAACAAGTCCCAGAGTCATTGTCAATGGCTTTTCAGAAAGACCCCATGCCAGCCACATTCAGAGAATCCGGCCACATTCAGAGAATCTGGTTGGATCACGTGCTTGTTCAGTCCCAGTCCAACTGGCCTTGGTGAGCTCTCATTAGATCAGTCCCGTTGTAACAGTGGGTGAACGCACTCCTCCCGGTCCTGCCGTTCTTGTTCATGTTCTCCTTCCTTCTGCTCCTCATTTGGACCTTGGGGGGCTCAGTCCGGTGCTCCATTTTCAAATTACATCAGATCTTTAATTTTTTTCAATGATGTGCTGCAAATATAACCTTAAAATACTTAAGTTTCTTTGTCACAGACACATAAACGTTTTGTTATTATTATGCCTTTTAAACAGAATAATTTTCTTAATTTACTTTTCTTCTTATTCATTTGTTCTTAGTATTACAGACAGCTAAAGAGTGACTAGTAGGCATAGAGAAGGTATTGAAAACAGAAACAAAGTGGTACATATGAGTAAAGCCTGTTAGCTGTTATCATATTTACATTTATTTTAAATTCAGAAAGGAATCAGTGAAGAACAGTATACAATGGTTGTCTTAATTTGATTAAAAAATTTAAAGGAACATTTGCCTGCCATAGAGAGACTAAACTAATTTTGAAGACAAAACTTGAATCCCTAAATATAAAGTAAAAGAATATCTACTAGAAGACAGAGAATATTAGAAAATAGTTATTGTCCACGAAGTAGAAGACTCAGAAGTATACATTGGTAAGTCTAATAATTTACATAAATTAGTTAAGATTGATATTAGAAGTTCCAAAAAATAAAACCTATAATAAGCAGTCATGGATATCTGTACAGAATTATTAAATGAACATCAGTCAATAATATAATTTTTTTTTCAAATTTAATGGTGTTGGATACAAATGATATGTGCCAATAAACCAAGATGCTTTAATATTTAACAATTGAATTGTATGCTTTATGATGACAAAGGATTAGAAGACATCAACAGAACAGGAATCCAAGGGGAAAAAACAGTCAAAAAATTGTGATGTCACCCCAGGCCTATAATCCATTTAAACAAAAGGAAATTTGACCCTTCCTTTTCTTCTATAGTAAAGGCTTCAGCTCTGTCAGTCTTGTGCAGTATTTTATTCCACCTGTTTTAATAATCCTTTTTTCATTTGTCAAAGGAATTCAATGGCATGCCTAATGAACTTATAAAAAAAGACTCCTCCAATTTGTTAAGTTTCTAGAAAAAGTAGAAGAAAATAATATACATCTAAGAAATAACAGTTAGTGAAAAGAGAGTTCATGAATCTGAAAAAAACACAGAAAGGATTTATGAGAGGGCTTGGAGAAAGGAAAAGAAAGGGGGAAATGATGCAGTTATACTATAATCTCAAAAAATAAATGGTTTTTAAAAATCAAAGAAATAGGTCTTTATTTTCTTAAATTTTAGGGGGAAATATTATCATTACCTGTAGAACCATGTGAGTGCATTAGTGTGGTCATAGAACTATTTAATAAAATAAATCATTTTTTTACATTATTTGTGCTTTTTCTTAGATATATACAGAGTGAATAAATGGAATGAAGAACTTACCCACTTCTTTATTAGTAATCAATAGAGAATGTAAAAATGACAAAACTGATATTCTAATTCATTTTCATTGCAATTTTTCTGTTTTCTAATATTCTGAGTTGAAAAAAATTATAAGGCAAAGAGACATCTGTGAAAAAGTGGAAAGAGAAACTTGCAAACGTTGAGGTACATCATCTGATGTTTGCGTGGTGGGTGGAGCCCCAAATTGCTGAAAGCATAGCCTTCCTCATCATAGGTAATTAAATACTGCATGACGTGGAGAGAGACTGACACCCAGGAAAGCTTCCCTCTGTGAAGGAATTTTCAAAAATAGTCAGAGCAAGCTACTATGATTTAAAAAGAAAGAGAGAGAGAGAGAGAGAGAGAGAGAGAGAGAGAGAGAGAGAGAGAGAAGGGAGGAGGGAGGGAGGGAGGAAGGAAGGAAGGAAGGAAGGAAGGAAGGAAGGAAGGAAGGAAGGAAGGAAGGAAGGAAGGAAACATGAGTAAAGAGTCCAGTGCTGGCTGAGAGAAACTTCATCTAGGCCCTGCAAGGGTCACAGGAGATAATGGGTCCATTGCTCTCACCCTCACTTCATCCTCTAACCTCTTAACCATTTTACTATTTAACCCTCACCATACACATGCATATAGAGGGAAGCATTATTCATCCACCTTACAGATGAGAAAATGAGATGTCAGCCAAGAAAGTGCAAAGCAAGCAAACAAACAATTTGAAAAAAAAAAAAAACACCAAGTTTAGACGTATAGAGGTGTAATTTAAACTGGCTCACTTGCACTCAAAGCCATTTGGGTATTACCCTATACTTGACCAGTGAGAAAGCATCCCTCCTTGGTTTGAGTCTTAAGGGCTATCTTTGTCATATTAGCTTATTCACCACAAAGGTTTGAAATGGAGAGAATAAACAGTATGGATGCTGCTGCTCTTTCTTTTTGGTGGGGATAATATAACAAGTTTCTGGTTGCAGTAAGATGATCTAGACACATGAGATTCCGTCTGTGTGCCTTCTGAGTAGGCAATGCTGGATGTAAACTGAAGACACGATTACTTTTTAAACATTAATTTTTATTGTGTGTGTGTGTGTGTATATTTTCATGTACACATGCACTCAAGAGTGTCACAGAGATAAGAAGAGGATCTTTGATACCCTGTATCTTGATTTAGAGATGGTTGCGGGCAGTCCAGGGGGATGCAGGAATCAAAATCATGTCTTCCAGGAAAGCAGCAAGCTCTCAGAAGCACTGAGTCATCGCTGTACACTCTGAATGTTTACAATTAATTATGACAATAGTGCTAATATTGTAGTCATTTAGTGAGCATGCAAATCTGGAATAATGTCATCTCTCTTTTTTCCTTTTTTTTTTCCTTTTTCTATTTTGCTTTTGGGGATAGGGTTTCTCGGTGTTACATTCCTAGCTACCTAGGAACTAGCTTTTTAGGCCAAATTGGCCTCAAACACACTGAGATCCACCTGCCTCTGCCTCACGGGTGCTGGAATTAAAGATGCACACCATCACCACCGGCATAAAGTTATCTCTTATCTTTACAGATGGTCTGGGCCTCTTCTTATCTCATTGGCTGTGATGTTGCATCATGTCGCAGACAAAAGGCACCTATATATCTCTATGTGTGTCACTATTGCCATGAGTATGTATACCAGTTTACTATTGTTTTTAAATATATTAACTTCTTAAAAATCTTGTCTAATGTTACAAGCATCATAAATTCGTGATCTGATATTTCTTTTACAGTTAGGTTGTCAGCAAAATGTCATAAATACACCCACAGCCCTTCATTTTTATCATGTTTTTACAAATAAACTTATTAAAAGATACAAACATTCAGACAACTTATCGGTATTCACTGGAGAGTTGTCCCACAAGGAAGTGAATTTGAGCTGTCGTAGGCAAAACAAGGATATTCAGAGGCACACAGAAACCTGTGTACCATCTTCTGGTCCCAATGTTAACCTTTGCATTTCCCTTAGAAATGAAATTTACATGGCACAGAAGAGATGGTTCAGTGATTAGGAGAACTTGCTTCTCATGCAGTACCCAAAAAGTGAAGTCTTGGGACTACCCATAACTCTAGCTTCAGGGCACCCTATGGACTCTTCTAGCTTCCACTGACCATGTTCATACAAACAAACAAGCATTGCATGCATACATACATTGCATACACACAAACATTTACTCACACTCATGTACATACAATCACAAAACTAAAATAAATCATTTTTAAAAGTTAATTTGTGTATCCTAAAAACTACTATCATAGATACTAGTGACAAATTCTAGAACATATAACCCGAATACTTCAATGAGAAGAAGATGTACAACCTTATCTTATCAAACACAGGTATGCAGAAGGGTCCATTAAGATAAAGATGACTGTGACTCTAAAGGAGGACAGTAGGAGACGAAGGTTCTTCAAGTCTAGGCAAACACCTAGGATATTTGACTTTGATTGATAATTTGAAATGACTCTTGCTGATAAAAGTTGATGACAGCTCCTCATATTTCTTTTATCTGTATTATTATTTAGGCCAACACTGTGGTATCTAAGTAGAGTGTGTATGTGTACAGAACCATGAGACACCTAGCATGAAACTTAAAAAGTGAACCCTATTTGCATTTAAAATAGAACTTACTGAAATGTGGTGTATTAATAGATTATAAAGTATTTCAACATAACTTATTTAAGTTCCTGTCTACTGTCATCGAGTCTTGATGCAACTTAAAAAGTGTCACTAATTAAGAACTGCATATTATTCAAACAACATTTCGATATTGATAAGCAAGAAGTTTTTGCATTTTCTGAAGTTTCAATGATTCCACAACTATTGGTTTCCTTCTGTTTTCCACACCCAGTATTTTTTTTAGTTCTTTCCATGCTTAATGCTTTTGTGATTTTTATAGTGGATCTATAAGACACAATAAGAAGTGGCATGCTTTTCATCACTGGTTAAAATGAGATTAAACAAAAAGATCCAATGTAGCATGATGGGTCGGCTAGTTGGGGTATCTGTTCCCGCCCGGTACCCCACAACCGGAAACTCCCAAGGAAAATCAACCACACAAAGATCTCTATAAGTTATAAAGCTGATTGGCCCATTAGCTCAGGCTACTTATTAGTTCTTATAACATATATTACCCCATTATCCTTATCTATGTTAGTCATATGGCTTGGTACCTTTTTCAGCTGGGCAAGTTACATGCTGCCTCTTCAGTGGTCTGCGCAGGAGTGGCAGAGGGAGCTTCCTGCTTTCCAGAATACTCCCAGTCTCTGCTCTTCCTCTACTTCCTGTCTGCTATCCCGCCTATACTGCCTGCCTGGCCAATCAGCGTTTTATTAAAATACATGATTGACAGAATACAGACAATTCTCCCGCACCAATCCAATGCAAATAAATTGTGTATATTTTTTTAACACTATTAAGAACCATACATTTTCCAAAAGACTTTCCCAAGTTCTTGTGAAGATTAAAACAAACAAACAAAACAAAACACAAAACAGCACCTTAAAGCGCCCATTTTCAGGTCTTGACTGTACAAATTTCCTGAGTCCTGTGAACACACAACTGTTCAGATATATGGAAACAACAGCTATAAATAAACAGAATTTCTGGTGGTTTATTGCAAAGGCAATACTCATGCATAAATCTATTGTAAATATTAACTCTGTTTATTTACAAACATGCTTAAGTGATTTATCTATTGAATTAGCTGGTAGCAGTGAACATAAGTTTATAAATATTTCCCAGTGATAGTTTTCATTATACCTCCACTTCTTTTTCTTTTGTAAAGGGGAAATAATCCTGACTTGCTAAATATGCCCTATAAGGAAGGCTCACCATGTGGAGACTGTCCAAATCACTGTGAAGATGGACTATGCAGTGAGTTGTTTTTGTTCTTCAGTTGCTTAAAGTTGGCATATTAATTATATTGATATGGTGACCATGTCTACTTTAGGTTATGCTTAACCATGTTCTATATTTCTATAATTTTCAGCTCAATATTGTCACAGTTATATCTACATTGTTTCTACTTTCCTTTCTTTCATATCCAGTGTAAGCAAATCTCTTTGACCTCACTATAGAAGTGAATGGAAAATTGGAATACCTTGGTGTGAAACTCAGGTTACCTTCCAACAATTTAAAATTATGAGGTAGAGTGACCCTAATATTGATGTGTGATTGCTGTCCCTAGACAATTCATTGGATACCTTATTGTTGACCACAAATTATGCATATTGCTTTCAGTTTACCAGTCTCTCCAAAACACTTGCTGCCCCCAACTTGGCTGAACACACATCAGTGTGGAATTTCTTTTAGGCTGACCCTTATTCTTTTTTATTTGTTGAGAAGTTATCTGATACAGCATTCTATAACAATTTTTCCTTCAATACTTATGTAAATTCTGATTTTCTAATTAACGTATGAAAGTTGAATATGTAGAAATTATGGTCATATTCTGACAGGTAAATATTATATGCTTTTAGATCAGGGTAGTCATATCTGTTATTTTTCAAAAATTTGTAATTTTGGAGCATTGTTCACAATTTCACTTTTTAAAAAGTATGCAGTATGTTATCATGTATAGACACCAATAACACATTTACCTCTCTCAATTCTAATTGCTACCCAGCAGCCACTAATCTGCATGTCTCTTCACTCTCAAGTTGCTAGCCTCTTTAATTTGACTATTATTATTAAAAATGTCCACAAATACATAAATACAACCCTGAGTCCATTTTTGAAGTGCATGTGTTTTCAAGGCTGCCCACTCTGCATCGAACATTCAGTAAGATATCTCGTCCCTCTGAGATGCTAAGTCTCCTTCTCTGAATAGTCATTTGCTGTCTGGAGTTCTTTGTCTAGTGGTGGGACCCAGAGAATGGCATTTTACAAATATTGATTCTTCCAATACAAGGCACAGGTTTTCTTCCTGCTTTGTGTGCCATCTATAAAGTTTTCATTTCATAATAGATATGCCACTACTTTGAATGAATTAATTGCTGTATTATTTTATATGTTTTATGAGTGAAATTGTTTTCTTAATTTATATTTCACATATTGCTATTGCATACATCATGCTCCACATTTTCAATGCTGCTTTGATTTACTGCAACCAATTTATTGAACTAATCTAAATTCTCTTAATTTTGGCAGGCTTTCTGTCCATTTCTTTGTATGAGACCATGTCATGTTCTGACCATGACAATTTGACTAGCTATTTTTCCAATTAAAAACTACTCATTTTGTTATCTTGCCTCACTGCTTCAGTTAGGATTTCTACCAATGTATTCAACAAAAATCATGACAGTGATCATTCTTGTATTGTTCCACATCTCAAGGAGAAATCCTCCAGCTTTGATATTCAGCGTGATGTTAGTTACTGGCTCAGTATAAGTGGTTTTATTACAGAAAGAGGTTACTTCTTTATGAATGTTACTCACGTGGTGTTTCAATCATGAAAGAAGATTGAACAAAGATGTCAAAAATACATACTAGAGAAAAGGCAACATTTTCAAAAAACTGTGCTCAGGATATTGGTTGCTCGCATGTAAAATAATGAAATTAGTTTCATATCTATCACCCTACAGAAAAATCGACTCCAAATGGATCAAATAGATCAATGTGAGACCTGAAACACTGAAATTACAAAGAGAAGGCATAGTCAATGCCTTCCAGGATAAAGTCAACAACTTTCAAATGTTTGAGATAACTGAATAGCTACTGCACAGTAAAGAATCCAATAGAGTGATTTCCATCATGGAGTTATCATCACAGCCACGTCACAGAGTCAAGACAATGAATCTGAATCCAAAACAAGAGAGTTCGTTGTTGTATGTACTTGTGATAGAGTTTGAGTACTCAGAATATACAAAGAACAACAAACCAAGAGTCAAGAAAGCAAATGACATAACTAAAAATAGACGATGTAACTGAAAAAAGAATTCTCAAAAAAAAATAAAAAAAGGGAAAAAAGTTTTCTTTTTGAAATGTTCGACCCCCTTAGAAATTGAGGAAATGCAAATAAGAGGTATACTGAGATCTGCTTTTACCACAGTCAGAATGATAAGATCAAGAAAATAAGTGATAATGAATGTCGATGAGGATGAAGGGCAATGGGAAAACCCAATCACTGTTAGTGAAAGTGGAAGCTGGTAAAGTAACTATTAAAACTAGCGTGGAGAATTCTCAAAAGAAAGTTAAAACAGCTCTAGCTTGCCATTCATCTATAATACTCCTTAGCCTGTGCCTACAGGAGCTGACACCCCTCTTCACGGGAACTTACACAGCAATGATCATTCCCACTCTATTCACAAATCTAGGAAATGGAGACAGCATAAATGCTCTTCAACAGATTAATGGATGATTAAATTACACTATATCTATACACAATGGAAATCTCTTCAGCTGGTGAAAAACATGAAGTCAAGATATTTTCAAGGAAATAGATCAAACTGGAAAAGATGATATTGACGGAGGTAACCTAGGCCCAGAAAACAAATGCCATTTGTTTTCTCTTATGGTGAATCTTACCTCTAAATCTTTGGATGCAAGTATGCAACCTAGAGTAACCTGCAGAAACCAGGAAAATAAAGAGAGACCACGGTGTAGGGTTGGGAGTTTTAGAAAAGGGTATAGTAGGGTTCAGAACCTCTGAGAGGGAAAATGGAAAAAAATCGAAGAGACTATAACTGGGAATAGGGAAGAGAAAGAAATTCATAAAGAGAAGGAGGAATGGGGGCTATATAACACTAAGGATGCCCAAGAACACCATAAGGAAATATATTTTATTTATATATATTAGTTTATGTTTATATTTACAGCAAAAAAAAATGTGAAATGGAAAAGAAGCATATTTAACCTGGTCATTTTTTTTTTTTACGGACCTTTAATTGTTTTGAAACTGCAGTTCCCTGAGGCTACCTCTTTTTTGAAAACTTTCCTGTCAGCTCCTAGCTGGAGCCAAGTCACATGGAGAGAGAAGGACCCATGCTCCCTCCGTCCGTATGAGCCTATACCTTCGAATAGGAGGAAATGCATGCATGGTACTATAAACCATAAATACCCATGGATTTGATCACTGACCTTGAAGATAACCTACTACTGTCACTTTTCTAATCCAATACCATTTCTAGCTAGATTCTCCTCACTGATCCTCATTGTTACAGATAGGTTTATCTCTCATTGCTCAACTAAGGAGCCTCTTTCTGCAGGAGATGAAGTTCGTTACAGGAACAAAACAACTGGTCAAATTGAGGAGAACAACAAACTTATCTTTGGGTGTGCAACCCCATTTGATGCATCTACAACACACTACCTATACCTAAAGCTAAGAAAGAATCACAGAGGAGGGAGACAAAAAAAGTGTAAGAGCTGAGGCATCGGGACATCTGCGTCACGATAATGTATTCTCTAGGACATTGAGAAACTACATACCCATGAAAAACAAACAATCAAGTCACCACAAGACGTGCACAGTGAGAAAACCAGATCCAACTCCATGTGTATGCCAAAATCGCATAAACTCCACCTCTAGACAAAGAGCTACAGATAATTGCTGTTTGCTTAAAAAGGGAGAATCAGTTTCTTCAAGAATGAACTTTTTGATAGGTTATCCAAGCCTTGACATAGATATAACACTTAAATAATATGTCATCAATTAATCATTGAGATAGAGAAACATTGATAAGTTTGGATGAGAAAGAGGGAAGAGTGGAAATGATATAAATACATTTCTCAGGAATGATTTTTAAAAATATTTTAAATGACAAAATTTAATTCATGACAAATCATGGAACTAGTATTAGTAAAATGGCTCCTAGATTTCTTTCTCATTCAATTGGTTACTTATAAACAATTTACATAATTTCCGCTTATTCCATAACTTCCAAAGCATTGTTACTGGTTTCTAGTTTTGTTAAAGTGTGATTAGAAAAAATTAATAAATATAGAACCAGTGGTTTGAAATTGTTACAACCTGAGTTTTAGTTTAGCATATGATCTATCCTGCACAGGTTTTCATACACTGGTGAATAGAATGTAAGTTTTGTACTTCTTAGCTGGAATATTCTATTAATTTTGTTAACTCTGTTTGTTCTACATCATAAATTAGCTCTAGTGTTTTTTTTTTGAGTTTCTTTATGGACAATATGTCCATTGCTGAATGTGGAGTGCTAAAGTCCTCAAGCATCACTTCTTAGAAGGTAACTAATGCTTGCTTTTTATATTTTGAAGCTTTTTTGCATGTGTACTTAGAATTATTATTATTTTACCCACTTATAGTTAATCATTATATAATGAACTTTGATTTTTATTGATTTTGCCTAAAGTTCATTTTATATGTGATTAGCACAGTTACTCTTGCTTTCTTCTGAATTTTATTAAAATAATATGTCTTAATGCATCCATATTTTCTCTGTTTACGTGTGTCCTCAAAGATTTTCTTGCAAGCAAAGTATACCTGAGCATTGTTAATTTTTCTGATAATTTATTTGCTACATTTTTTAAAAGGAAGATGAAATCAGTTTACTTATATCCAAAGTCATCAATGATAGATAAGGCCTCATAGAAGGCATGCTTAAACTTGCTTTTTAGTTATGCAGTGGCACCCCCCCTTTTTTTTTCCTCTTACAGTTCTCTTGTAGTTAGATTTCTTAGTATATATAGTAGGGCATTTTGATTTCATACTTATTCTTCTTGTTTTGTCTGTGACAGATGTTTCCTTAGCAATAGGTTGCCAAGTAAAGATCTCAGGGCCAGGTAGTGGATTACCCCTAGTTTTGATTATACAGTTTAGAAATGATAGAAACTTACTATGATAATAAAGATAAGGGGAACAAAAAGGGAAATATGCTGATAAAAAACCCTATGTTTTCAGTTCTTTTTCTCTTACACTAGTTTCTTTTAAAATGTTCCACTTTACATCTTTCTATATCTCTTACTTCAATGAATTAATACACCTGCTATTAATTTTAATTATTTTAGTTTTAATAATTTTGCTAGAGGGGAGAACAGCTTATTCATTGCATTTGCAATATTGAAGCACTTTTGATTTTTGTAGACTTACTGTTCTCACTGAATCTGATGCTTCCCGTGTTTTCCACTGTTCATTTTATACTTACATTTGTTCAGCATAAAGAATCATGTTTAGCATTTTTTTTTGTAGAACAGCCATGGTAAAATCTCCCTTGAACATATTTTTCTGACATTGTATTGATCTTTTCCTCATTTCTGAAATATAGCATTGTCCAGTCTAGAATTCCTGCTTGGTAGTTTCTTCCTTTCTAGACTGAAAAATTCCACATGTCTTGCTTTTCCTGAGGAGGGCACCACAAATTGAATTGGGACACTGTTGAGAATCTCCTTTCTGACTTTTAATTTTGAGTCATTGATTGCACAACCTGTGAGGATCTGTGCTGAGTTAAATATAAAGAGTGAACTTGACTTTCCTCTACTTAGACCTTATTACTTTAGCTAGAGCAAGAGTGAATGGTGTCTTTTTCCATATCAGAGCACTGGAGGAGGAAGGTCATAATGACCAGGCTAACAGAGAGCTAGAGGCTCAGTTCATAAGCAGTGACATACTGGGAGGGGCTGGTTCTCTCTGATTCTGAAATTTTGTGTGTTGACTCTCATATAGGATTCCAGGTCTATGACCTGGGCTTAGAGAGGATCTCTTTATTCTGCATTTCTTCATGTTGAGGGGGGAGTTGTGATGGCAATTCTTTCATTAATTTGAAATTCTTTTCCTATTAAAAAATAAAACATGTACTGAGATCTCTCTGCTGATGAATGTCTTCATCAGGACAATTTCATGCCTGATTTGTCACTGAAACTGATCTGTTTTTTTGAGAGACTTGGCTGAAAGTCATTTTTGTGTCCTCTTGACTATCTATATATCCTTCAAGGATGAATTCCAAATACACTTTTTTTAAAATGACTGAAACTTTATTGCTTTATTTTCTATAATGGCATTTTTGGTCTCAGAATGGCAAAGTAATTGAAAAGATTATTCATCTCTGGTTTTTTGAGGTGTAGTGTAACCAGGTTTAAAAATTGAGATGGAATAAAACTGCTTTGTGTCATGAGAAGAATTCGCCCATTATTTCAAAAGAATCTGATTCAACTCAATTGTTTTTGCATTCACATCTAATCAGCTCACCTTACCCAAATTAATCCTTTACTGTATAGAATCTTTGTCTTTGCCTCTTAGGAAGATAATGCCTTTCCTCAGTGGTTGCCACTGTTTTAAACACAATGTTGTGTACTATTCTATTTTTTTTTTCAGCAAACCCCTGCCTTTACTACGATGAATACAACAACTGTGATAAACAAGTGAAACGTCTTGGATGCTCACATTCTTCAGTTCTACAATTCTGCAAGGCTACCTGTCTGTGTAAAACAGAAATAAAATAATCTTCTACTATTTACTATTGTGCTGTGGAGACAAAGGATGTTCTCAGGATCATTGATTTCACATTAATGGATCACAAGATCTTCATTTTATTTCAGTTGCTTTTTTATCATGCTTAAGAACCTAATTTTTAATCATCCTTTATAGGCATCAATGTATGTTCATCAAGATCATGCTCCATGTTACCCCTTTCCCCATTCCATCCTATAGTAACACGGTTTTAAACGTCTGTGTTGTTTTCTCTGGTTTTTTGTTTGTTTGTTTTTGGTTTTTTTGGGGGGGAGGAGGATCGAGACATAGTTTTTCTGTGCAACAGCCCTAGCTGTCCTGGGATTAACAGTGTTTGCTGCAGCAACCAGCACTGGGTCTTTCCTTGATATTTTAACTAAAGGGCAAGTAAAATATTTGCCCCAAATTTAATACATGTGATTTTTGGTGGGTAGGTTGACACAATCCAACTCATAATTTAATTGAATTCTTCGTCTGTAACTTATAAAATAAGTATTTTTGATAATCAACTCAGTTTTCTAATTCTCCCATTTTTCTGCTTTACTTTTCAATTTCATTTTTTTAAATCAAAAACATTAAAAACTTTTGCCAACATAACAAGAACCAAGTCTCCACTTGAACTATAGGTATTACTCAACTAAGAATGGTATAAATGCCTCACTGACTCATTCCTGTCTCTGCATGCATGTTTGTGAAGTGAGGGAAATGAGAGCCAGTCTGTCCATCTTTGGATACCTTGCCCTTCACTTCCACTTCTCCAGTGTCCCTCTGTTTCCTCACCTCACCCTGAACATCCAGTTCTGACATTTTTGTGTTTCTTACATCATAACTGAATGCATATAACACTGTGCTGTCAAATTATTTGAATACCCTAAACATTGTTTTATTTGACCTTATTATATTACTTCACTAGAAAAAAAACTATATCTTATAAATTGTTCTGTATACAAATATTTTCAAACAATGAAAACTGAAAATGAAACACAATAGTTGATGATGTTGTGATATGTTCCTCATATATTTACTTACTTAGACCCCACAAACCTTCCTGGTTTCAAATGGGATACAAAAGTTTGTGAGTCTGAATATCAAAGAAACATTGTAAGTAGCATAGCTGCATACAAAATCTGATATTTGGTACTTTTAGTTGTGCTGGGATAATTTTTTTTCTTTCAAAAATTTCCTCTTTTCTTTCTGAAAATGTCTCTAAAGCAACGTTCCTCAAATCTGTGTTCTATTTTTTAATACACTTTGTAAGTGGAAATGAAGATAATCCACGTTTAGTTTCAGAGATGGAAATTTTTGCAATCCCAAATGTGCTTTACTGATCAAATATTTCCGCAAAATGTGAGGCAAATGCTAGACTACTTTTCTCCATACTTCTAGGATCACAGTTCATGCTGGGCTTTTGTGGACTCAGCAGTATACTACAGCGTTGACACGGGTCAGTGCTATGTTGTGTGTCAGGAAAAGACTGCCACCCTGGGTTGCCAGGATCCAACATGTGTGTATTTATAAATGCAACAACATTTATTTTTTAAAAATGATATTAAGGATAAATACCGGAGTAAGACGTTTGTTTGGTCACAGCAAAGAATAGGAACACAGTGTGTGTGGGGAGGGGTGTAGAAGACAGAAACTATGGATAAAACCGAAAATATATCATGTGTCAGATTCTTGATTTAGAGCAGTTCAGTAGCATGATGTCCTCACAGTTTATGTGTAGACAAAAACAGTGGGATCTTTCAAATGTCTAGATTGAATACTGATTCACAGTGTTGTTAATTAATTCTACACTTCCATTATTTTTCAACATAGACACTACTACTTCACTGCAAAGGTACCACTTCTATGATCTCATATAATTCTGAGTTCACTCTTCCAAAATCTCTATTATAATAGGGATGTAGCCCACCTCCAACTCTAAATGAGCCTTCAGTGTTTGCTTATCTTTGTGGGAGAGAGGAGGAAAAACCAGCAGGGAAGTTCACTACTGTGATGTCAGAAGACTCATTGAGGGACCAGTTTTCAGGTTTTCTTTAGTACAAGTTCAGGATTCCCAACCACTTAAACCACAATTTTCCAGGCAAGTGAAGCACAAGACCACAAGATGGCAGGCTGTATATACTGTATTTAGTAATCCTAACAAAGACTCCATCTGTCTTGGCTTTTACTTATTCCATGTGCTGATGGTGTTTTGTGTCATTCATTTATCTAAACACACATGAAAAAAAAGCCTCTTTGTTTTATTATAAAGTTTTGCAAATATCAAAATTTCTTTAAACAGATAAAATGAATTTATTTTAAAACTTGAGAATTTATTTAGTAGAAAATATTTGTATATTCTACAAATAAACAAAGCTGAGCAATATGTGAAAAGATTTGGAAGTTGGTTTGATTCAGAAGTCAATTGCATCTGCATTCCAAGATTGGGATCTTTCATCTGAGAGTCACTCTTCCACGGTAGCATTTTTATTTCTTTCAACATACTTGGCATATTATAGATGACATATTATTTCTAGTAAAGAAAAGGTTGGAGATGAGGTTTATCTCCATATTACTATGAAGACAGTGACCGTTGATTTTAGCCAGTTTTCTCCAGGGAACACCAAAACAAAACCTGATTTAAATCAAGGTCATCTAACGATCTTTGGATCGTTAGATGCAATGACGTAATGCACCAGCAGAGGGCTCAGTCGCGTTTCCTAAACTGTCATAAAGTAGGAACCTGAACTTTTGTTCCCATAATTATTTTCGTTTACATTTTTTCTTAACACTTTATAGACAAGACTAGTACAGACTTTTTCCATCTGGGAAACACACTGAGCTACCAACTCGGTGCCTGTGGTTTTGAAAGAGTAACTGAAACCTTTGCCTGCCCTCACTTTAAGCTTCTCTATCAACATCAGAACCCACGAGTCATGACTCTTGCTAGAATGCCAAGTTCATTGGTCAGAAACATCTTTTGAGAATTCTCCGGTACATGTTTAAAGGTAATATACTGGGTAATGTTGTCTTAGCAGAGGTCACATTGTAGTCAAGTGCAGTCCTTTGTGGAATTCGGTCACTATTCTTCAGAGATTCCCTGTCCCCCTTTCACCTCAAAACATTGTTGGTGTTTCAGTCTGTCGTTATATTAATTGTGGTGTGAGTGCATGTGTGTGTATGTGTGTGTGTGTATATTGTGTGTGTACATGTGTGTGATGTGTGTGACTGTGTGGTATATATATGCATGTGTGTGGTATGTATACGTGTATGTGTGTGCATTTGAATATATGTGTTTAAGTATGTGTGTATGTATATGTATATATGTGTGTATGTGTATATGTATATATGTGTGTATGTGTATATGTATGAGTAACTTGTGTTTTCTTACTCTGTTTTCATTCCTTGACTTTTTCTGCATCATTAGAATATTGTAAAGGTTTCCATTGTAATTTAATTTGTAAGGTTTTTGAGTGTATATCATTGAATACTTTTCTCAGGCTCTCTTTATATAGTGTGCTGGATAGTTTTGTGTAAACTTGACACAATCTTAAGTCATCTGAGAGGAGGGAACCACAATTTAAAAAAAAATGTGTCTATATGTTCAGGATGTAGGCAAGTCTGAAGAGTATTTTTTTAATTTGTTGACTGATGTGTGGTGCCTTCCCTGGACTGCTGGTCCTGGCTTCTATTAGAAAGCAGGCTAAGCAAGACAGAGGAGCAAGCCAGTAAACAGCACCGCTCCCTGGCTGTGCATCATCTCTGCCTTGGGGTTCCTGCTATATTTGAGTTCCTGTCCTGACTTCCTCAATGAGAAAGAGTGATAAGAAATTTTAAGCCTAACAAACCCTTCCCTCCCAAGTTGCATTGGACATAATGTGTCATCACTTTCATCACAGCAGTAGTAACACTAAATAAGACTTCAACACCCCCAAATGTGAGTGTGTGTGTGTATGTGTGTGTGCATGTTTCATATATCTGTGTGTGTATGTGTGTATGTGGTGGTGGGGTACCGGCTGTTAGATGTCGATTCTACCACTTCTTCATTCACTATTGTTTTTAATATGGGTTAAATAATTTAATTCATCTGCAAAAAAAAGTCTGAATTCCTCAACTCCCAGACCTGTTACCAGAATCTTGATGTTTGGACTCCTTGTATTTCTTAGGTGAAATAAGATTTATGTTTCTGTTGTGTGAGCTCTTTTTCAAATGAACAGAATAAAAAAAAATCTGATAAAGCAGGTTGACTTGAAAAAAGCTTTCTAAAACTGGCCAATTACAAGGATATCAAAAACTTTGACAGCATAACTGTGCCAAGTGTTCAGAGCAAAAAAGTTCTACTTTTGTTTAAGCTTTGTTTGCCTGCAAAAATCCTAAACGACCTCTAAAAGATTTTCTTTGTGGCACCTGAAGGCCACTTACATTCTCCTGTTCCCAAAGATGGGTTGGTAAGTTAGGCCTGGCCATGAATAACTTTTGTCCTGTTATGTCTTAATGTTTAGACCCTGGTTTTCAACACCATAAGAAATGCAAGTGTCACTACAGCAAGGAGAAGATCCAGATGAAACTGAAAATGAAACTTGTGTGAGCACAATTTTAGCTGGATCAAAAACTCTGGAGTCTGACCAAGTAATTTGTTTTTCTTACATATTTAAAATTTAAGGAAATTTACAGTAAATTTAAGGAAAGATTCCATATGACAATTATTACCACAAAGCATTAGACATGGCTATATAGAAATCCCCCTGAAAAATCCTTTCCTACAGTGATCCACCTGTGACCTTTGCCATAAGAACAGGTTATTGTTGACAGAAAAAGGGTGTTCAGATAAAGAGCCTGAGGAGGAGGGATTTATAATAAGCTTAAGAATGGGTTCTATTGTTTAAAAGTACAAAGTATGAGGAGCAATGATGGCGTAGGCCTTTAATCCCCATACTTAGGAGGCAGGAGTAGGCAGACCTCTAAGGCTGAGGCCAGCGTGGCCTATAGACTGATTTCCAGTACAACCAGAGCTACACAAAGAAACTCTGACTTGAAAAACAAACGAGCAAAATGCAAAGTACATAGGAACTGGTTCATAAGGATGGGTTCTATTCACTAAGAGACAACACTCAGGGTAAGGGTCTAAACAAAGCTCAGGTTCTGGGGGAATTCAGGTGAAGTGTATCTCCACAGAATAACAAAATATCACCAGGTTGTCAGACAGCATCCACTGCAGCCTTCCAGCTGATCAAGTGTCAGTCATTTTCTTCCCTTGGAAAAAAAAGTCCGAGTATTTAATTCTGGTTTCTCTACCGTTTTCTGCATGCTGTGCCCTCTACATGTGTTTGTGACAGTGTGGAGTTGAGTGGTTTTGGGAGTAGGCATGGGTATACACATATAACTTACAACAATAGTTTTTTATTTATATTTAGATAAAGTGTAAGACAGTTCTCATTCTGGAGTTTTCTTTATCCTTTAATTTCAAATGTGTAATTACTTTTTCTATTTACATAATACATCCCTGCAGGTAGTTTTATGTTTCTCCTTTCAGCTAAAACAATAAGAAATTCTCCCTTCTTCATTTGTTCCTTAGATCCAATCACTCAATCTCATGCTCAGCTCTGCAGTGGAATACTTGGCATTTTCCTCTGGCCCCAGATCCAGTCCCAGTTCATGTATCTTGCAGATCCCATAGATCTTCCCCTCCTAACCTCATGCCCCACACTGATTATTTTGTCCCAGTTCCCTCCTCTAGGAGGTACTACCTGTTAACCCAGGAACCTTTCCTTCCAGGGAAACAGGTAAGTTGGCAACAGGCAGATTCACCTCCTTCTGCTCCTCCAGATCCAATCCCCCATCCTCATACCCTGTTCTACAGCAGAACACCTCTTGTGATCACCTTTATAACTCTAAAGATCTTCTCTTGCCACCTTCTCCCAACTCGTTCCATTACCGCAGCCTCCAATACCTGCAGGTGATGTGGGATTTCCCTCTGTTTGCTGTGATTAACATTAATGAATAAAGAACTGCTTTGAGCCTATAGCAGAGCAGGGCAGGGTGAAGCAGAACTAGGCAGGTAGGACTGGACTGAATGCTGGGAGAAAGAAGGGCAGAGTCAGGAGAAGCCATATAAACCCCACTGGAGACAGACAGCAGAAGAAACTTTACCTGGTAAGCCACAGCCATGTGGCAATACACAGATTAATAGAAATGGGTTAAATTAAGATGTATGAGTTAGCCAATAAGAAGCCAGAGCTAATGGGCCAAGCAGTGATTTAATTAATACAGTTTCTGTGTGATTATTTTGGTTCTGGGCGACTGGGAAGAACAAGCAGCCTGCCACTACATGCAGTCATTCACTGGAGAACACCTCAGCTCTCCTGAAGCAAGCCAGGGAAGCAGATCCATAGAAAATAGCTACCAGGTAACACAGCCTCAATTCACTCCTAATGTAGGTAGAGACTGCTTGTTCACTTCCCCACCACCAAGTCCCGGAATAATCACACAGAAACTGTATTAATTATAACACTGCTTGACCTATTAGCTCAGGCTTCTTATTAACTAATGGTTACATCTTAAATTAACATATTCCTAATATTTTGAATTGAGGTTCATGGTTCAACAATAAGGTTCTGGGGCATTGGGAGCTACAAGACATCTCCTTGATCTGCCTACTCTCTCTCTCTCTCTCTCTCTCTCTCTCTCTCTATATATATATATATATATATATATATATATATATATATCTTTCAATCTCACTATATTCTGCCCTACCATAGGTCAAACCAATAAAAGGTCATTAACCAATAAAAGCAGCACATATATACAAGGACATATAAGATCATATCTTCCTTTCTGTCTAATTAAAAAGGAAGGTTTTAACTTTAACATAGTAAAATTAAATGTACAAAACAGTTTTCAAGCAAAAATTAGAGCTACAATGTTTAGTCCATTTACATTTGGAAAATTAAGTAAAATACTCTATCATTTATCCTACCTTTGTGAGTCTGAAATTTTATATCTAATTTCTCTTTTATAATAACTAAGGAAAATTGTAACTCTAACTATCTTCAACTCTTCATGACTTGAGAAGGATAAAATATTATCTAATTAAACAGTGAGAAGGATATAATACTATCTTAGTAAACAGAAAGTACCTTGTAAGCAATTTCCAAATCTCTAGTATTGACAGAGACATCTCATTGCCTGGACATTCACACAAAGTTATTCTGTAACATTGGAGCATCTGTCTTCAGTCTACAGGCCCATAATATCTGATCGACTTTTCCATGAAGCAGGAAATTTGAAAACGTCTTTTGCCTTGTATTGGCATAGTTTATTACCAGTTTTCTTCTGTGTCCTGCAGGATGTCTGGCAGTTTCCTCTGTGAAGCAGGAACCCTGAAGATTTTGTCTTTTGGAAAGTTCAGCAGTCACTTTCCTGTAGGTCTTGGATGTTCAGTTCATACAGCAGACCATCAAGCAGCCCAGGGAAAGGCAGATTTTTGCCCAAATGTCTAGCATTGTCACATTGAAGACAAGCTCTATAATGAGTTTCTTCAATGCCCATCAGCCTCTCTGAAGTAATTGGGCCTGCCAGAAGCAGATGTGTTTCACTGTTGAGAAAATTCTAAGTTCTTAAAACATTTCAAATGCCATATTCTGTATGTCTTTGAAAGAAGATGTAAAGAATACTTATCCCTCTGAAATATATGAAGAGAACCTAACATGACTAAAAGTTTGACTATTATAAATGACTATCTAATAATCTTTATTTCATAACTATATATTACATTTTTAAATAAGGTACACAAACACAATACCTTAAACAAGAGCAGAATATATATAAAAAAATTGACCTTAAATTTGTGTCAATAGACCAAGATCCATGCTAATGTAAAATATTCTATTCTATAATGTATCTCCCTTTAAATGAAAAGAAACATTTATAAACAATATTTGGGAATTTGGGTATAGTTCTCTTTAGACTGCTTCCTAATTTTTGTTGGGTGTAGTATTTTCGGGGTTTTATGGATACTTCTGGAGAGTCTTGGTCCATCAGACAATATTAGCCTGGAAGAAATACGTAGGTTCTCATCCTCTGTGGAAACAGAATTAGAACCTGTTTTCCAAAGCACCATATCCTTAGACCCAAATTTTGAAGTCAAGATACCTTTAAAATTTGGTATTTGTGGGATTAGCTTAGCATCCTGTACAGTAAAATGCCTCTCTGAACTTAATTCATTCACAGCCAAAAATTTTAAAGAAAAAACAATATTGTATGCAATCCAGACTCTCTGTGTATTTTCATCTTTATATGATTTATTTTTCTTTACCCTTTTAATCTATGACCATCTGTACTCTGTCTCTTTAAAGACTATATTTTTTCAAAAAAACCATTTACTTCTTTTTATAACTATTTTCTCTCTCTCCCAAGCCTACATTCATTTATCTAACATCATGACCCATCTAGAGGTTTTTTTTTCCTCTGATCTGTCTTTATTGTGTATCTGTAATTATTTTTTGACCAGGAGCACATTCTTTTAATGCTAAGCAAGCATGCTTAGGGCTAACTCCATGGCCCTGCCTTTTGGCTCTGGCAGTCCAACATGGTGGACTCGTGCTCACTGCCTCTAACAGCAATGCACACCATCCCAACTGGAGAGTTGAGTGGGTCTATGTCACCATTATGCAATTTATAACATGCTGCTTACAGACTCCATTTAAGTGCTTGATCTCCTGAAAGATTCAGAGATATTCATTCAATTAACATGAACCACTTCTGTAAAGAAGCAGCACAGACTTTGCTGCTGAGTTTTATCTAGAATTCCTTTCCAAGCTCTCTTAGGTTTTGTGTAAATGTAGTCAGCCCATGTTGGCACACCATTCTCTAGACAGAAATTGCTTATTCATTTCCTGGAAGCCTAAACCTGGGATAATGACACAGGAACGATACTAATTAAAACATTGTTCAAACTATTAGCTCAGGATTCTTATTAACTAACTATTACATCTTAAATTAACTCATTCCTCTTATTTTGTACTTTGCCACAAGGCTCATGGTTTACAGGTGAGGTTCCAGAGCATTTGTCTCTTTCAGCAGCAACAAGGCATCTCCTTGACTCTGCCTACTCTCTATATACATCTCTTGCAAACTGGTTATAATCTGTCCTGCCATAGGTTTAAACAGCTTTTATTAGCAAATAAAAGCAACACATATACAGAAGAACATATCACATCATTCTAAAGTCCAGGGAAGAAAGAGAAATGAAGGAACAAAACATTCACTCAACAGAGACAAGTCCAGATGTCATCACTCATACCTATGATCATGACAATCCCAAATGCCTAGACATCAGTGAATAAACACTACCAATAAAACCAACACAATATGTCTCAAATGGATCCCAGCAACTCTGCTATGACAGGCCCAGAAAATTTTACTACAGTTTGTAGGACCTAGCCATGACAAAACTCCACAGATGTCTGAGTTTCAGTTTGCCTTTATACAGGAAAGACCACAAACTGAGACCACCCAGGCACCACACAGGATGGAACCATCTGGGAAAAGTATCTAAGGTTCCAAAGGAAATTCCCTTCATTCCAACTATTATAGATAAGATCATCTAATGTCCCTTAGCCCAGAACACACTATCCCCTTTCACCAAGACACTTCTAGAAAATGTTAGTCAATCAGCAGTCCTGAACCTTAAAAATCCCTTACACCAATTTTCATTCTTACAGATAGGCTTTCATCTAAGAAGCCTCTTTTTACCGGAGATGAAGATCATTACAGAAGCTCACAACTGGTCAAATTGACGACAATGTATCTTTTGTTGTGCAACCCCATTTTTTGCACCTACAACACAGTCCCTATATTGAAGTTAAGAAAGCTTCACAGAGTTGGGGGCAAAAGAAAAGTTTAAGAACCAGAGGACCAGGACATCTACTTTGAGATAGTGTATTCTGTAGATTGTTAAAAATCTACATAACCATGAAACACCAACAGCAAAGTCAGCACAAGAAGATGTGCTAGTGACAACACCAGCTCCAAGTTCATGTGGATGACAAAATCTCATAAGTAAGGCTCAACCTCTAGACAAAGAAGTACAAATAATTGCTGTTTGTTTAAAAAGTGAGAATTAACTTCATCCGAAATGAGTCCCTCGATAGGCTATCCAAGTCTTGACACAGATATATCATTTAAATAAGGTGTCGTCACTTAACCATCAAGAAGAAGAAATGTTGGTGGTGTTGAGTGAGAAAGAGGAAAGAGTGGAAATGATATTAATACATTATTTATGTATTAAATTTTAAAGCACTTTAAATTACAAAATTTAATTCATGCCAGATCCTGAAACTAGTGTAAGTAAAATGAGTCCTTGATTTCTTCATCATTCAATTGGCTATTCATTAAAATTACATAATTTCCACTTATTCCATAACTTTCAAAGCATTGTTACTGGTTTCTAGTTTTATTAAATTGTGTTTAGAAAACTTGCTGAATATAGTTCCAGTATTTTGACATTGTTATAACCTGAGTGTTAGATGATCATATGGTCTATCCTCTGGGATTATCCACATGCTGGTGGAAAAAATGTGACCTTTGTACTTATTAGTTGGAATATTCTATAGATTCTATTAAGTCTGTTTGATCTACATCATAAATTAACTTTTGCCTTTGCTGAGCTTCTTTATTGACAATATATCCATTGCTGAATGTGGAGTGCTAAAGCTCTCAAGCACTACTTCTCAGAAGCTGACTAATGTTTTATCATATATAAATTATAATCCATATGCAATTATATATGCATATGTAATTGGAAAATTTTCATTTCACTAGCTTATTGTTAATCATTATATAATGACATTTTATTTCATTTAACTAAAAATCACTTTAACTGCATTTTGTATTGTTATTCTTGCTTTCTTCTGAATTTTATTGAAATGATATTTTTTTCTTTTGGTTTTTTTGAGACAAAGTTTCTCTGTGTATCTTTGACTATCATGAAACTCACTTTGTATACCAGACTGACCTCGAACTCACAGAGATTCACCTGTCTCTGCTTCCCAAGTGCTAGGTTTAAAGGCATGCACCACCATGCCAAGTTTGAAATGATACGTTTTTATTACATCCATATTTTATAGTCTTATGTGTCTTGAGGAATTGTCTTTCATACAATGTACACTTGAGTATTGTCATTTTTTTCTGTCTATTCTTTTGCTACATCTTTTAAGTGGAAAGTTAATTTACTTACATCCAAATCCATCATAAATGATAAACAAAGTCTCATAGCAGCCATGCTTAAACTTGATTTTAATTATGAAGTATCCTTTTTTTTCTCTGTTACAGACTTCTTGGTAGTTAAGATTTCTTAGTATAGTAGGACACTTTGATTTCTTGCTTATAATGTTTGTTTTGTCTATTACAGATGTTTTCTTTGCAATAGGTTGCCGAATAAAGAACTCAGTGCAATAGCCTGGCAGTGGTGGTGCACAACTTTGATCCCAGCACGTAGGAGGCAGAGACAGGCAGATCTCTGTGAGTGTGAGGCCAGACTGGTCTACAAGAACTAGTTCTAGAACAAGCTCCAAAGCTATAAAGATATCCTGTCTCAAAAAATAAAACAAAAACAAACAAACAAAATGAACTTACTTAGTGTCAGATGAAGGATAACACCCTTTTTTTTTGGTTATACAGTTTAGAGATGATAGGAACTGACTATGATCATAAGGATAATGGAAACAAAAAAATATACTGATAAGAAAGCCTATATTTTCATTCCTTTTTCTCTTATATTGGGTTCTTTTAAAATGTTCCACATTAATCTTCCTATATATCTCATACCTCAATGCACTAATGAACCTGTTATTAACTTTAATTATTTTAGTTTCAATATTTATACTATGGGGGAGACTAGTTTGTTCATTGCATTTGCAATATTGAAGCACCTGAATGTGTGCTGACTTACTCCTCTCACTTAGTGTTATGCTTCCCATGTTTTACATTGTTCATTTTATACTTAGATTTGTTCAGCATAATGAATCATCTTTAGCATTTTTTTGGAATGCAAACATGGTAAAATCTTGGACATTTTTTATGATATTGGTTTTATGTTTTCTTCATTTCTAAAATAAAGCATTGTTCAGTACAGAATTCCTGGTTGACTGTTTTTTTTTTTTAGACTGAAAAACTCTCCTATGTCTTTCTTTTCTGGATGTGTACAATGTCACATCGAATTCCAAGTCTACAATCTGCACTTAGAGAGGATCTCTGTGCTGCATTTCTTCATGTTGAAGAGGGAGTTGTGATGGCAATTCTTTTATTAATATAAAATTATTTTCTAATTATTCAATAAACCAGGTACTAAGATTCCTCTGCCAATAAATTGTTGTAGGGAAACTTATTTCTTTTTACCTGGCTGCCCTGCAGCTCAGACCAAAATAATCACACTGAACTATAATATTTGCAATATTGTTCGGCCAATAGCTTAAGCATATTTCTGGGTAACTCATATCCTACATTAAACCATCTCAATTAATCTGTGTATCACCATGAGGCTTTGGTTTACTGCCATCTGTGTCTGGTGGGGCTACCTGGCTTCTCTTTCACTTTGACTCCTTTCTTTCAGCATTCAGCTTAGCTTTCCAAGCCTAACTAAATTCTACCTTGCTATAGGCCAAGACAATTTTTTATTTATTATCCAAGAAAGGCAACACATAGACAGAAGGACCTACCATACCATTTCCCCTTTATCTGTTTAAAAAAAAGGGAAGGCTAATTTTAACATAGTAAAATTACATATAATAAAACAGGTATTAAGCAAGAATTATAGTTACAATGTTTATATCTACTTTACATTTTATCATAACTAAGGAAAACCATAACATAACAATCAATTCTTCAACTTCATCAAAGACTCTAGAAAGAAATAATATTACCTAAGAAAACAGGAAGTGCATTGTAAGCATCTTCCAAAATTCTAGAATTGACAGAGACATCTTGTTGCCTAGACCGTCACCCAAAGTTCTTCACTATCATTGCAGCATCCATCATCAACCTTGAGGCCCATAGTATTCAGCTGGCTTTTCCATGAAGCAGGAAATTTGAAGATTTGTTCTGAAGATTTGCATTTGTAATGGCAAATTCCATCAGTGGATTTCTTCTGTGTCCTGCAGAATGTCTGGCAGACTCTTTCATGAAGCAGGAACCTTGAAGAACTGCCTCACCTTTATGCAAGTTCAGCAATAATCTCTCTGTGTGTCCTGCATGTCCAGTTTAACAAGAAGTCCAGGCAAGTGCAAGTTCTCACCCACATATTTAACCAACACCATACAAAGCCTCTTCGGTGTACATCTTCCTCTTGAAGAAACTTAGTGCTGCCAGGAGCAGATGTGTCTCACTGTCATGAAACGTTCTAAGTTCTTAAAACATTTTAAATGGCATATTCTGAAGGTCTCTGACAGATTTGAAGACTACCCAACTGAAATATATCTCTATATATCTAAAAAACCTACTAACATGACTAGACACTTGACTATTATAGATGATTATCTATTAACTTATATTTCTTAATTATACATTGCATTTTTAAATAAACTATACAATCACAATACCTTAATCAGGTCAGAAATACATATACACAGTATAACAAAATTGACATTAAATTTGTATCAATAGATCATGATCCATACCAATGCAAATACCTATAGCATATTCCCCTTTAAATGTAAAAAAATAACATTTATTGACAATATTTGGGAATTTTTATTGGGTGAAGTATTTTGGGGGTATATTCACAATGACCTTTCAATGGGTCTTGGTACCTCAAGCCATATTAGTCTGGAAGCAATCCACAGGTTTTTATCCTCTGTGGAAATAGATGAAGAATCTCTTTTCCAGAGAAATTATCCTTAGATCCAAATTCTGTAGTGACGACACTTTTGTATGTACTATGCATGCTGGTTTAGCTTAGTAGGTCATATGATGAAATGTCTCTCTGTACTTAGCTCCTTCATAGTCAAAAATTTAATCCAGAGTCTCTGTGAATTTTTCATCTTTATGTGGCTTATTTTTATTCTATTACTTCTTCTACAAATTTAATATTTATTTTATCTTCACTCCTTAATGTGGCTGCTGGCCATCTCTGAAAGCCATGCACAGTGCCTAATCTCTAGACTCATAGCCAGTCCATGTTGCCACCAAGCAAGCTGTACCATGTTGTTCACAAACCCCATTCAAATACTTTCATATCCTGAGCCAGAGGTTGTGCTGGCAGCACTGTCCAGAAAATCAACATTTCAAAATGGCATGGCTTTTTTTCTTTTGCTACTGCTGAATCAGGAAAGGTTCTCTTAAAGGAGCCACAGCATGCTGCCAGCAAACAAAGCCCATTTGGAAAAAAAATATAAAGCTAGGCTTTGCATTTTAAGATCTAGAATTCCTTTCCAATCCCTCTCAGGTTTTACATGGATCAATTTGTTGGAGGAGAGAGGACACTTGTTGGTTCCCAGATGCTTAGAATCATAATAATCACACAGAAACTATATTATTTCAACCACTGCTTGGCCAATTAGCTCTAGCTTCTTATTGACTAACACTTAAATCTTAATTTAACACATTTCCATGCTTAGCTCCAATGTGGCAGGGTTTACAAAAAACTGCTTAGCAGGTAAAAGCAAGTCAAGTAGGCATTCTGGGCCATGGATCTTTTGGGCCTTTCAGACTGGTAGACCAGGTAGGTGTGGAGTTGAGATTCAAATGGGGTGCCAGATGAAGTTGGACCCAAAAATGAAATCCCACACTAACTCAAAATTGAGTATAATAAAGGGTTATTTATTTAGGGGTATACTCACAGATCATAGTCCTCTGCATAAATGGGGAAACTGGAACCAAACAGAGCAACCAGAAGAGAAAGAGACTGCGCTTTACATCAGCATTTATAGCATAAGAGGCCATGCCCATGTGGACTGGTAACTAAGAGCTACTGACTGAAAGATTTCCTACACATAGCATAGACTACTTTTCTCTTTTTCATATATATATATTCTTTCATACACACACACACACACACAGAGAGAGAGAGAGAGAGAGAGAGAGAGAGAGAGAGAGAGAGAGAGAGAGAGAGAGAGAGATCTCATGGCCAAAATAGGTCTAAGGAAATTTCAACAGAATTTAAAGCAGTTCAAAGTGTCCAATGCCCTTGATTCTTGTGGCTAATATACTTGCCAAAATAGGGATTCACTACCACATTTAGATGAGATATGAGTGAATCAAGCTGGAGAGTTGTTCTAAACCAGAATCAAGTCACAAAATTAGTGCACTGAACCGGGGCTCAGAGTCTACACAAAGTGCGATACAGGAACTTGGAGCCAAAGAAGAGAGATAGACAGAATCTGTCCAGAACAAATAAAGACTGGACATTCCCCATAAGGATAGGAGTGCAGCTTGGCTGTTTGTGCTATGGAGTAGGTGCCTTGGTCACTTTTTATTAAATTAAAATATTCATGGGCTTCATTCCATTATATAAAAGTCAAAATAACAAAATCTAATTATATGGACATTTCCAGAGCTAACCATATTCCTGTATAAATATTTCCACTTTATGTAGACTGTGGTATTGCGAAATCAAGGGCTAAAAAGTTTATCTGACCCCACTGATCAGTTCAGCCACAGAGGTGAGATAGATGGTGAGATCTGGATGAACCAGAAATTGAATGAATAATTTGATAACTGTAATAGGCTATAACACTGGGAGCTAAGGTGAGATAGAATCCCTAGGAGAATCAGGAATTCTTTGCCTTTCTGTCTCTCAATATACTCTTGGGCTGGAGGCCAACTAATCTCAATACTGTCTTCTCTTTGTGGCAACCAGGTAAGGTTTCTGTGCTCTTCTAGATCTGAAATTCATTGGTTTTGTTTACCTGACATGTTTTGAATTCTCTCATGTGCT
The DNA here is from genome assembly GCF_982192425.1 of Myodes glareolus. Taxonomy (NCBI): domain Eukaryota; kingdom Metazoa; phylum Chordata; class Mammalia; order Rodentia; family Cricetidae; genus Myodes; species Myodes glareolus. Next base: position 17,280,524 of record NC_142043.1, on the reverse strand, counting down.
CAGCTGATTTCTTTCTGTTTTAATAAGTTTATAACTAGGTATCATTTTACTTGAGAATAAGTTATTTGTCATTCTCTTCCTCATGGATCATCTGAGTGGAAATGGCTTTAATGTTTGCAGGAAGGTAGAGAGTCGCTTGGCCTATGCATTAATTTATAAATCAACAGAGTTACTACTAGCATAATTGAGGCCTTCAGGGGAATGAATATTTTGAAAACAGGGTTTTTACAATGAGGAGTTTCTTTAAGTAGCGTCTAACCCATAGCATCAGTGATAGTGTGGGGAATGAATAGAGAAAAAGTGGGGGAAGAATCCCAAATCTTTCCTTCTTTGTCTTCCCTTCAATAGAGGAATGCAGCTCTGCTTGCCATGGTAACACAACAGGACTGAAGTTTTAAAACTGTGTGTAAAATAAAGATTTACAGATTGTTTCTTAAATGTTTTGGGTTATTTTTCTGGTGAAGCAAAAATCCCTTGATTACCAACTCAAAAAATAGTTGGTAATAAAAGCAGAAAGCACAACAATGACATAACAAAACCCAGTAGTTCACAATTTTACTAAGAACGGAACTTAAGTATTAAACAATAAAGAGTGGATACTGGAACAGGTTATAAAATATTTCACTTGAGAAAATTCATATAGCTCATGCCTTTAGAAAACACAGAATAACAAAGAATTACATTAAAAAAGTGCCGTAGATGAGCCTGCTATTATTGAACTGAAATGCTGTGAGGCTGAGTTGTATTTAGGTCAAAGGTAAAAGAATTGTGCAATTTACAGTGTGTGAGTTACACTGTAGAATGAGATGTACCTGGTGTAGTTTAATTCTACAGATAAAAATTTTGCTTCATATTTATTCACACAAAAGGCACTGTTAGTAGATTTATATTCTTTAATTTTCTTTTCTTTTCTTTCCTGTTATAAACCTATATGAAAATGTCTATGTTCAGAAAAATTTAAGATTGTGTTTAACACTGCAGACTAAATTACAAAATTAAAATTTGATTTTGCTGTCTTGTACTCTATAATAAGGCTTAGTAGTTGATACTCTGTCCTGCCATATTGAAAAAGCACAAGTAATCTAAAAAAAATCATTCCTTCATGGCAAATCATTTTCTAAGAGCTGGGCACAAGATACGCCAAGCACCCACCATCCAAAGCCTCCTGAGAAGTAATACAAAGTTATGATGCCTGCATCTGCTGTGATGGTTTCTGTGATAAGAGCTGTCAAGGAGCTCTCCTCTCTAAGGAAGACATGAATACTTTCAAAGGTTTCCTTCAAAATCTCTATGAGATATACATAGTTAATGTTTAACGGGAAATAACCCCACCAGACCTACCAGAAAAATTATCATTGTTGGTGGTGAGTATGCCAGATATTTTGAAATATAAGAAGTGAAAGCTGTTCCAATTACAAAGGCTTGTCTTCAAGAGCAAATATGTTATCAGCCTCTTATATGAATATCATAGGTGCTTAAATAAGTTGAACAAATATGAACATTCCATTCAGAGTTACTTTTCTTTTCAATATGTAGAAGGGGACATGGCTTTGTCAAGTACAGGAAAGCAAAACACTAACTGTGGTTTCCAAGATTCAGTCAAAGATGGGGAAACGTCCCATGGGAACTGGGTGCTCTCTAGAGAGGTTCAGGCAGATGACAGCTGTTGGAGCATATAGAATTATTAGCTTCAGTGTCTTAGCCATTACTGATGTGCCTTTGTTTTAGGGATCACTTCATACACATGGCTTGGGTTTAGCTCAGGATAAACCAAGAAGGTCACAAAAAAAAAACCCAACAAAAACACATGAAATATTAATTTATTGAGAAAATAGATTAGTATTCCATGGAGAGGAAGGGAAATAAAAGATTATGAGATGCAAGTGTGATCAAAATCTGCCATATACTTGAATGAAATCATCAAAAAATAGCACAAAAGGAAAAAAGAACCCAAATGATATTTGTAATTGCAATGTTCATAGTCTGAAGTATAAAGCATTTCCATTCAAGTTAGATTGGACTGCACGTTTGAAGATTGGAAGATCCATGACAACTTTATAGGGAATTCTGACATGAAATAATATGTGCATTTCAAGCAGTGGTTCTCAATGTTTTGGTCAAATTCCTTTGGGGGGTTTCAAAGACAATTTCATAGGTTTTGCTTATCAGATATTATTCATATAAAATATTTACATTATGATTCTTTACAGTAGCAGAACTACAGCTGTGAAGTCACAAGGAAAATAACTTTATATTTGGGGTACACTAGCACATGAGGAAATGTATTAAAGGACTGTAGCATTAGGAAGGATGAGAACTACTAACTTAAGGATAGAAAGGTTAGGCTATGAGTTCTGAAGTGTTCCTAATTCCCAGATGCCTGCTCCATCGACAACTTATTCACAACAACTTTCCACTGACCTTAGGCAGAGAGACTGCTTAACTTTGTTTATTTCATTTATTTACTTTCTCCATTCCACTTGTATTTGGGTGCTTAAATAAACAGTAAACAGGACTTGAAAGAGAACATAATAATGGGTACAGTGATGGGTTAGTGTTAGGTTTAGGATACCAGGAGGCTCCTCATTACCATTATTTTGAACCCAACCTAGTACTAAGATCAAGAATTCCTCCATCTCATTAATTAAGGTGGAAATCCATTGAGGCATATTATTTTCAGATATGTTACATTTGTTTATGCTGCAATTGACTAACTGTGAAACTCTGATTCTTTGCCTGTCTACAACACCTGAAGGTCCTAATGAAAAGATGACCAGCCTATAGCAAGGCAGAAGCAAGGAAAGGTGGGACTGGCAGGCAGACATTATAAAAGGAGAAATGAGAAGGGGAAGGAGAAGCAAGAGAGAAGAGAGGAGGATATTAGGGATCAGCCACTGAGCCACTCATTCAGCCACAGAATAAGATAGAAAGTAAGAGAACAGTAAAAGTCCAGATGCAAATGGTACACAGGTTAACTTAAAGTAAGAAAAGTTGGCATGATACAAGTCAAGCTGAGACTAAACATTCGTAAGTAAAAATAAGTCTCCATGTGTGATTTATTTTGGAGCTTGGTGCTGGCCCACAAGAGAATAAAAAAAAAATTACACAACAGAAATCGAACTGTATTGTATGTGCCTAACTCTGGTTCTTTGTAGCCATGCTCCTGGACCTTATTGGGCAGATTTTCGCTTGTAATAACAAGATTTTCTCATGGCATTAATTATGGTTGTCACATATTTTACGACTTTATTAATATCTTCTAGGCCTCTTGGCATTGCTAGTTCTTCAGGGCTTAACAGCTTCAAAGCCTCCATGGTTTCTTCTTCATCATCACAGTCAATCTTCCTCAAGGGAGCCTTAATATTTGCCTTGTCTGCCAGAGATAAGTCAGATTGTTTGCGGATCTGTAAAAAAGCCTGAGGTAGAGATAACATTATGAGAAATACAGGAAGAAACGTAAGGCCTAGACACTTGTATTTGCACATGATGTAATAAGATGGGAAAGGCTGGGACCTCATGACATCTCCTAAGTTTTACAGGAAATACATGCCCTTTTGTCATCTACATTAAAAGAGTTTTACTTAGGGCAAGGGCATGCTTCCCATTTAGTACTCTACCAGGAATATTTTACAGATTTAAATCACATTCCTCAGGACTTTTCAACAACTAGCTTTCAGATATTAACACACACACAAAAAAAATCTTTCAGTCTATTTGGGGAAAGAAAATTGATTTACTGAAGTGATAGCTTCTCAGTTTGTTCAGGTTAGTGGTAGAAATTCTACCTATGAACTATTAGCTCTGGTTCAAACTTAACAATATTTTATAGATGTGTGTATGTGAACATCAAGTGCAAAAGTAGAACAATACTTGTGAGTTGTTGGAAAGAGATGTAAGACTGAATTTACACAGCAGTATGATAGCCTATGACTAGACAATGTTATATGCACATGTAAACAATGTACCATTATATATTTCTTCTGATACTTAGAGTGAGTTATTAATTTCACCATAACAAAATATTAAAGTTTTAAGAGTCTCAAATCTAGCCTTATAGACCTCACTATATAGTACACAATTTTCTGCTCTGTATATATCTTTTTCTTCCTTTGTTTTTTCAGGAAGGGGAGCTATTTGTCATTGCTTAAAAGAACACAACACATTTACCAATACCTTGTAGAAAAAAATGCACATGGTAAACACTTAATAAACATTTATTATTATAAATTGGATTTTAAAAAGCATAGTGTTTTTTATTTAAATCAAAGCGGTTACATCCTATTTGTTTTATACTTGGCTTTGAGTATAATAAAAATAGGATGGAAATAACAGCTTTGGTTTAATTTCTATGTTTTGAAATGAAATGTATTTGTTTATACTTGGCTTTAAGTATAAAAATACATTTCAAAACAGAGAAAGTAGTTTTTTTAGTAGAAAAGGTAAGAGTAAATTTCTGTTTCTTATGAAATCTTGTTTTGAACATAAAAATTCTTCAGAAGAAATGTAAATTCTCCATAATGAATATAGTTGGGGTATTCATTAGGAGGTCGAAAAATTTAAAAATTATTGAGAATAATATAGAAATATATCATCATAAAAGTTCTTGTTGAGTAGGATGTATGTCATCAAACTTGTATAAGAAGCATTGGTATGATACAGAGGAAGGAGGTGTTACTTATCTTGAGATTGAGGAAGACTTGGTATGTCTAAGAATAAGAAGTAAAAGGGTAATTTTGGACATTGGTTCTCAGATTATACATTATTTGAGATCAAGTTCTTTGTATATTCCTGGGTTTTTCTATCCTGGGCTCATATTTCTCAGAGTGAACATTCCAGACAAGTTTCATGTCATAACTCAATGTTTCATGATATACTGACTGACATGCATCCCAATCCCCTTAATGAATGTGCAATTTGATATTGGTAAAGATCATGTACTTGTAGTGCATGTCCCTTTTAAGTGTCCTGTTCCCGCATGTCACAGGTGTCTACTATAGTGGTATATTATTTGTGTTTTAGTAAATAACACTTGCCTGAAGTTCAGAGGGCAAAGCAGCCACACTAGTCAGCCATATAGGCTAGGGAGTGGTGGCACAGACCTTTAATCCCAGGACTCTGTTCACAGTGCCAGACAGATCATTTAAATTCAAGGCTACCCTGGGCTATACAAGATTGATTCAGAAATACATCCAGTGGGAAGTGATTCACACGTTTAATTGCAGTGTTTGGGTGTCACACACCTTTAATGCAGCACTAAGGAGGTAGAGATAAGAGAGATATGGTGGGGCAGAGAGGGGAATATAAAGGGGAAGAGATAGGAACACACTGAAGTGTGGAGTCTCAGGTTGTTGGAGAGAATTGCATCATCACTTCTTTGTTTGTCTGAGCCTTGGTAGAGCTAAGATCTTTTAGTGACTTGGTTACTTTGTTTTGTTGATCTTCTGCTTTGACACAAATAACTCTTTGGGTTTGTGTTATTCTGGCTTTATTTGTGTCCAATGTTTGGGGTATGAATTCACAAAAGATATATTTATCTGTTACTTTAAAACTACTGGTATAAGTGGGAGTTACACATGGTAGGATTTACTGACCTGCTAGCTAGGTTTTTGTCCTTCTTTTCTGGCATTTTTCCTTAATCCCCCCACCCCCACCTTGGGCTGCTGAAAAACCAGGCAGCTGCCAGGAAATTCAGTCAGTCTTTTACTGTTCTCCACAGTAGTAATAAGTCTTACATCATTATTAACATAGTTGACAAATTTGGTAAGACAATTCTGAATTTTCACAGGGAGGAATAATATAAAGAAAGAATATTTTCTACCTTAAAATTGGGGAACATAATTGCAATAGAGGAATTTAAGTTTCTGTATGATAATATTCTAGACAGTTTGAAAAGGGAATAATTAAATAAAAAGATAACTAATTTAGACGGGATTTATATAGTGTCAATTATAAATATCATTACCTTTATCATTTTAGATTCATCACTAAAAACCTTGCTTAGTATGAGTGTTAAGTACAGGCCTTATAAAAACTTAGTTATACAAATCACAGAGATATTGAAATCAGACTAGGAATTTAATGGAAAATTAATTTAGCATTGCATTCTAATAAAAGACAGGAACAGTGTGATGTTTTCATACTGCCAAACAATATATCCAGTAATCTTACAGGAACTGCCATATAAAAGAGGCACTAAGTCCTGAATGGAATCCTGTGCAAATGGTAGACTTAAGGTAATTTATAAAAACAGTAGTCTCTTACGGTATGCATTCATCTTTTGTGAAGAAAATGTTAAACTCATGGTCACTTTCCCACAGACTTATGCCTAAAGACTGGATAGAGTTGGTTAAAGCTGCTTTAGAGCCTGATCCACAATGTCAATGAAGTACCTGGTTCAGAAAAGAGACTAAGACTATTAAATAATAGAATAAAAAAATAAACAGTAGAATAAAAAAATGTAAAGCTCCAAAGATAAAATACTTGGGGAAAAAAAAGATTATGCTTCTGTAGAAAGATAGTCTCTATATTAACGCGGCATCCTGACTTTAGGCCAAGCAACAGAATTGAATGCTGTATGACATACAAACATCATATAGGACCCCTAAAAAACTTTACAAATTTCTTACAAAGATTGATATTAGCAGGAAATAGAATGATACCAAAATCAAAAGCTGTGCAAACAATAATTGTATCTGTAGCCTTTGAAAAGGCTAATTCTCAATGCAAATTGATAATTAGGCTATAAAAGGCAAGATCAGCACTTTTGGAGGAATACAACTGAAACACATTTAATATTGAACCTCATGAACATGGTGATAAATGTATAGGAGAAGTGATTTCCAGAGGTTTTAAGAAAAATTGAAATGTTAAGTATTTCAACTGTGGCAAACAAGGTCACCTTAATAGGTGTTGTAAACAGGACATTCTTAGAACCATGTTTTCCCTAAGCATAATCCATTCATAACACACTTCATTTGTGGATTATGAAGAAAGTCTGTCAAATGCAGGCAATACTATAATGAATGTAGGTCAACAAGTGATATTCGAGGTATTCCTTTGCCATTGTTAAACTCCTTGAAGGTCCTCTTGCAGGCCACTGGCCAGATCCAGCTCAGTCATTTCCTGCCATCATAGAGGATACTCTTTCCCATAGTAATGAAAGAACCTAATGCCTTTTGTAAGAAATCATACTGCTCTAGATAATTGAACAGCTATAGAGGAGTGAGCAAAAGATTCAGGGAAAACTATAAAGTGAGTATTTTGGCAAACTTCTATAAATGAATAAAGACATATATTAAAAGTATGAAGAAATGTTATTGTCATGGAAGGTCTGCTAGATACAGTTGTGGATGAAACAACAATATCATAAGAGCCGTGGCATCCAAATTTGCCTCTTCAGGGTATAAATGTTCAGTTTTTAGGGATCACAACTTATCTCATGTAAAGCACAACATGAGATAGATAGAATGTATATGGTCAGAGCGACAGAGAAAAATATCAAAACTGTATTTGACCAACATAGCAATAAATTGTGGGGACATTGCTATAAGCCACTACATTCTGGAGTAATTGTTCAGTCATCTTTTCACAAGCAACGTATCAGAACCAAGGTATCTGGTAATGGCTAAACCAAAAGACAAGATTTTTTTTTGGTATTATTGCTTTGTAAATAAATATTACTACCCTTTGCTGTAGCTAACTCCTTGTCTGTTACATATTTGGGGATCAATTCTAACAGTTTACAACCATTTCATGAAAACAGTTTCCTACTACCAGGCTTTGTTCCTCTCTCCCAGGTAAGTGCAGAGATCTGCCTTCCTGCAATTATCTTTATTAGAAGATATTTGATCAGTATTTATTCAAGAGCATACCTCTTAAAATATTCACAGATCTCCAAAAACATAGAATTCCTATTTGCCCAAGCTGCTGCTTTGGTTTTAACCCACAACAACTATGATCAGAATAGTTGATAGCAACATATCCCAGAATTGATCATTTAGAGGCCTAGGTTTCTTCTTCGCTTAGAGCAGTAAGTTTAGCTCTGGAACTAGGCTAATAGGAACTATAGTTTCTGGTGTATGTGCTATCTGATCAAGAGCCATCAGTTTCTTCTGTGTTGCCTAGTAACCTCTCAGACTCTATGCATACTGGGCAAAAAGTAGTGTGCTGAATTAAACAATCCATGTCCTATTCATAATTCTACTGAAAATTAACTCCTTAGCTCTTTACTAACCACCCAAAAATGAAGTGTAGCACACTAACCCTTTGCCTCTAGGATTCCCCAATGATTTAATTTCTTTATTAACTAACTTTTCCCATTAATGAGTTCACCATATATGTAGTAGCCACTCCCATGAATCTCTCTCTCTCTCTCTCTGTCTCTCTGTGTGTGTGTGTGTGCGTCTGTGTGTGTGTGTGTGTGTGTGTGTGTGTGTGTGTGTGAAAATGTTTTTCCTGCTATTTTATGGGGCTAAAGAATTCTGGCCCTGAAACCTGCTAGGGCTGGGGAATTGCTGATTTTCAGGGTATATATGACTGGGAACATGTTGTAATGAGGAAGACAAGGAAGAACAAGATTCACTAAGAACAATGTAGAACTAAAAGAACAAGTAATGGGTAGAACAAAATGAAATAATGGACTTAAAAGAGAAAAATAAAGAAAGAAGGACAAACAATTCCTTTGTGATTAGATTTCTTATCTCTCAGATCTTTCTCCACAGATTTCTAGCCTCTGTTCAGCTATCTGTGGCATCTTTCACTGAATCCTGAAAGGAAGTCTTAAAGGCAAAAACCTCCTAAGACTTTTCTGGATGTTATTTGTTACAGAAATGGAACACTCAGAAATAGAATACCAAGAATAGAAGTACTCATAAATAGAATTCTTTAGAAACAAACCATAAATTAATATATGTTTCTGGGAAAATATTGCAAGATATTATCAAGAACAGTAACGACCATTTAGGCAATACAAGAGCAGGGCACAACAGCTGCTGCTATTTAAAAGGCACCAAGGGCCCCACCTTTAAAATGGCTGACTGACTAACCTGTATGAGTTGCAAAATGGGCTGTAAGAATAGAGAAACTGTAGATTTAGAACAGCTGGTACAGGACCAATTAAGTGAACAGCATATTAAAAAATGAACCAAACCTTAGAAAGCTCCTGTATTTGTTATTAAACAGAAATCTGGAAAATGGATAATGGTAACATATCCAAGAGCTCTTGATAAGGTAATTCAGCCAATGTGCTCTCTACTGTCTGGAATTCCCTTGACTTCTTTTTTCCCTAAGGGATGGTCTATTTTAGTTGTTGATTTAAATGATTTATTCACTATATCTTTACAAAAAGTATAGAAAAATGTGCCTTCACAGTACCTATTTACAATAATTCTTAGCCTGTTAAGAGACATCAATGGAAGAATCTCCCACAGAGAATGTTTAATAGTCCCACCTGTGCCAAAAATTTTATGGCATTCATTGGAAATGATTGTATAAAGAATAATAAAACCTGAGTCAAATATTAGGGTTCAAACTTAAAGCAAAGCAGTAAGCCACTAGAGAATTCTTGCCTCTACTGGCCGGGTGAGCACAGATGAAGCAGACTAAGCAACCAAAACAGACTAAGTGGCCTAAGTCTCTTTCCTCTAATGTTATATTCCCTCTAGTACTTAGAATAAAGGTGTATGACTCACTAGTACTGGGATTAAAGTTGTAGGCCACAAGCACCTGGATTTGTTTCTACATTGATCTTGAGTAGCCAAAGTGACCTTGGACTCACAGAGATCGATCTGCCTCTGTCTCCAAAATTCTGGAATTAAAAGTATCTACCACCTCTGCATGACATCCAGTGGCTTAGCTTTCCCCATGGCTTTCAGGCTAGATTTATTAATTAAAATACAAATAATATACCACTATAAATGATATGAAAGCAATTTCCTCAGTCTAAAATTTAACATTATATGGTTAATATTTTATTATCTGTTTTAACTGTAGATAATTTAGAAAGGAATATTTCAAGAAGTTAAGAAATATTTACCTTTTTGATATTTTCATTGAGTTCAGCTGCCACCTGAAAAAGTACAAAGAAGAGATTCAATTAAAAATTTAGGCTATAAAATTGTTTAACCAAAAATTAGATACAAAAAGTGAAAATTAGGCGATATTGATTCCAGATTCATAATGACTTCCACAGATTGCTAGGAGACATTTTCAATCTACAGCCCACTATTAGCATAAAACTTGATGAACTGATTAATTTAAATCTTAGTTGGTGACAAGGATTTAAATAGCTTCAGAAAATTATCAGCTGAAGATGATAGAGACATGTCTTTGATTAAAGAGAAATTACAGAATCTTGTGGGTCTAAATCTTAACTGCATTCTGGTCTCATTACTCTGAAAACATTACCTGAAAGGTGTTTTGATGCAGAAGGAAAATATTATCTTAGGATGGATCATTTTGTCACACTTTACTTGTTTTTTAGTTACAAGATACAATTAAAAATGGAATCATCTCATATACACAACACACATTGGATTCCATATGGGTAGGCCAAGTCCTTTAGCAAAGGTAGCAGAGAAATTAAATATTTTTATTGGAAATGTGCTGAAGACATCAGAATTTCATAAACATCTTCATGTCATAAACAAAAGTTTTTTAAAAAAAAGTCTTTCCATAATGTGGCAACAAGCCAAGAAATTTATCAGGAAATGTCCTACTTGTTCTTTATAAAAACAAACATGAGTACCTGTAGGAGGTAACCAAAAGGGCACTCAAAAGAATGCTATCTGGCAGATAGATATGTCCTATTTTATAGAATTTAGACAACTAAAATATGTACACCACACCAAAGATACCTATTCAGGTTTTTAATGGGCAATTGCTTTGAGTTTGGAAACGGCTATTTAGGTAACTGCAATTTTGCTAGAAGTTATTACCATCATGAATATGACTCTAAAAATAAAGACAGACAATGATCCTGAATATGTCTCTAAGAAAATGAAAGTTTTTTGTATTTAATAAAATAAAGCATATTACAGTTATAACCTAGACTCCTACAGGGCAGGCAGTTATAGAAAGGACAAATCAAACTCTGAAGAATATATTAAAGAAACAGAAAGGGTTGATAAATACCCCAAGAAATAGACTGCAAAATGCTTTATTAACTTTAAATTTCCTTTTTTTTTTGTTAATATTCTTTTTTTTTTTTTATTAATAATTAAATTCATAGTTTCCATTTCCACCCCCCCTCCCAACACCCTCCCACTCCCCCTACTCCCCCTCCTCCTCCCTCTTCGTCCCCCAGGGCAGTCAGGGTTTCCTGCCCTGTGGGAAGTTCCAGTTCCTTCCCCCTCCCTCCAGGTCCAGGAAGGTGAGTGTCCAAACAGACTGGATCCCCAAAATCCATTATATGTAGAGGAAACAGGTCCCAGTGTCAAAGTCAATGGCTTTTCAGAAAGACTTCGGGTCAGCCACAGTCAGAGAATCCAGCCAAATTCGGAGAGTCTGGTTAGATCACGTCCTCTTTCAGTCCCAGTCCAACTGGCCTTGGTATACTCTCATCAGATCCGTTCCCTTGTATCAGTGGGTGATGGCATCCCTCGCAGTACTGAATTCGTTTTTCATGTTCTTCCTCCTTCTGCTCCTCATTTGGACCTCGGGGGGCTCAGTCCCGTGCTGCAATGTGGGTTTCCGACTGTATCGCCGTCCTTTTCTAAATGCTAATAAAAATGGAATCGTACCAGCAGAGAGACATAGGGTAATAGAAAAAAATTGGGATTTAAATCAACTGATATATTTAAAATGCTCTGATCTCAGAATGGAAACAAGAACATGTGACATGTTAGGGAAAGGTTTTACTTTTGCTTCTGCAGGAGAAGAAATGCTATGGAAACCATCAAAATTGATAAAGATTCATTTTGAAGAAGATACAAATCTTAATAAGAAGAGATGAGATAGTTCATCAAATAATAAGACCATTTAACCTAACCTAACCTATAAAACTCACAAATGCTTTTTATTTGGTCTAAAATAACTTGTAAAATGAGAACCTCCCCAAAATTAAGATTGGGAAAGGTTTTTGTTTTATCTTTACTAGAGAATAAAAGTATCAAACTAAGGAATTAAAAGAACACTATACAATTTGAGTTATGAAAAAAAAGCAACTCATCCAGACAAACTGCCTTAAAAAAATGTATAAATTGGCCTACTGGTATATTACATTACCAACAGGATAAAAATTCATAAATCTTCACAAATGTTTGCTTTTTTTTCTCTACAGACATATAATGCAAATGATGTTTTTATAGACCCAACCCAATTAAAGATTAAAGCCAGCTTTGAAGTTTGGGTATGTCTCTCTCCTCTAAACACAAGCATGCTTACAAAAGTAAAATTCAAAATCTTTATCTCATGTCAAAAGAGCCACTTTATATAGGACAGATCAAGGACAAAAATTTAGGGTCTATTTATTGTTACTAATCTTATAATCCTTTGGTTTTATACTGATTCTATAACAACTTTTCTTAAGGTATAAATTTTATAAGATTAATTTATGTGTAAGTATACAATTATATTTTAACCTTTTTGTCTTGATATTATTGTTCATGTAGAGTAATAAACTACTAATTCTATACTAAGATTTCATATACCTTTTTATACATGATTTCAGGTTTGAGTCTTTCTCAGCTTTCTGCAGTGAACCAGGAGCATATCTAACAGTGACTTATATAGTCTTCAATAGTAAGACAGGGCCCCACAATGATGATTTCTCCAGGACTCTAATAGCACTACTAAACTGAAACACCACCTAAAGATCAGCTTCTTGGCTACAAACTGCTGAGAACAATTTTGAGGTTGCTAGCTGAGATGATCCAGCCTAATAGACTACTCTAGCCTGAATTTGAGAAAAGCCCTGCACTTTTCTGTTATACAGACACTGGACAACCTATGCTATAGCTAACTCTCATAGGTCTTGAATATTAACCCATATTTTTTTTCTTTCAGGAACTCCTAAAGATAACTTAACTCCATATATCAGGAAGTAAATTTAAAAATATGCCACCCACATTTCAAAAAAAAGTGTGTGTTATGGATATGTGTCATTGTTTAGAGAGGTCGCTTACAAGAAACTATTGGTTATGTCCAAGAGAAAAGTTGAGGAAAGGAGATTAGATTCAGATTTCTTGTTTCAAAAAGGGGAAAAAAGAAGGTACTGATATAATAGGATAAAAGGGTAGCTTATAGAGTCTACTCTGAGAAGGAAAAAGGAAAAATATAGATATTATCAGATTAAATGTTAGATTACTGAATCTACCATTGGAAACAACTACTAGTTTAAATGTTTACATTGGTTTGGAACTTAGTGTATTGCATACACATTTTGTGTATTGATACAAATTTGAGATTGCATTTTCTAGAACCTAACTATGCATATATTTTATATTCTTCAAGGTAACAATACAAATTTCTAGTCCTTGAAAATCATTATTACCAACTATTTAGAATAATAAGAAAATTCAGATTAGTACTCAATCAGTTACTATAATCAAACTTGTAGTCACCTTAGGTATGTCTTAAAGGACAAAGAAAGATATGTTTTAGATAGACATGTAATCTTCAGACACTTCAGAGATCTAGAGAATATGGCATTTAAGATGTTTTACTAACATAGGTCCTTTCCTCATGACAATGAGACCTGTCTCCTCCTGCCAACACTAATCTACTTCAGAGAAGATAATGTACATTGAACAAACTGCGCATGGAGTTTATGTTCTTTTGGCAAAAGTAAAGTATTGGGCAAGAAATTACCCTTATTTCAATTGTTGACAGTATGCTGTCCTAATTGGATAAGCAGAACACAAAAGATAGTGACCTCAAACAATTTCATGACTTGGCGGGTCAGTCCTTCAAAATATTCTACTTTACAAAAGGTTTTGTCAAATATCCTATGCCTGTATATTGAATATGGATGCCCCTACATTGCAGAGGAACTTTCAGTGATTGTTCAGTCAGCCAGATATTTCTATCATTTCTCAAATATTTTGGAAGTTGCTTGCTATCACTTCCTGCTTACTCAGTTAATATTATTTCTTTTTTGGTTCTCAGATGTAGTTGATAACTAAATGGGTATAGCTGTTCTTCCTTACCAGACTAAGAAAAGAGTCTCACTAAGGAGCTGTAAAGTGCAAGAGGCTGAGAGACATCCAAAGATAGTTTTGAATGATAATGCACATTATGATATAAAGTAAATTATTTAAAGGCTGTGGACTCATCAAGTATGATAGATATGGTGCATTTTCTCTGAATTTGTCAAATGGGCTAGAGATTATTGATGTATTTATTGTCTGTATACATTATATGTAGTTATATTTATTATATATTTCTTCTAATATTCATAGCCTACTTTTTTCTTTTAGACATAAGAGGTGAAATATGGTAGTATATTAATTGCCTTTTAATAAATAAAGCTGGCCTGAAGATCACAGAGCAAAGCAGCTACACTAGTCAGTCATACAGGCCAGAGAGTGGTGCTATGCACCTGTAATATAAGAATTCGTGAGACAGAGGCAGACATATCTTTGTAAGCTCGATGATATCCTGGGCAAAACAAGATTGATCCAGAAACACATCCAGGTGTAGGTAATATACATTTTTAGTGCCAGGGTTTGGGAGTCACACACATATAATTCCAGCATTAGGGAAGCGGAGATCAGAGCAATACAACTGAACAGAGAGAGGAATATAAATGAGAGGAGACAGGAACTCAATGGATTGTGGAGTCTAAAGTTGGTGGAGAACATTGAAGGACTGACTCATTGTCTGAAACTTGGAAAAGATAAAAATCTCTCTAGTTGCTTAGATGTTTTACTTTTTTGATCTTCAGCTTAATCTGCCATATCTGACACTGGATATTTATTATTCATGTTACATTTGGTGCCCTATGTTTGGTGTCTGAATTCATGAAAAAGCCATTGACTGTGACTTTATAGACACCAACATTGGCTGGAATTAAACGCAGCAGGAATCACTGCAAAATTGTCTAGGTTTTTACATATTCTCTCCTGCATTTGCCATGCACGTCTTCCTCAGGCTGCTGACAAATTAGGTAGATGCTTTGAAATTCAGTCAGACTTTTATTGTTCTATGCAGTAAAAATAAACCTCACATTTTAATCAACATTGTCAGCAAATTTGCCAAGAAAATTCTTAATTCTTACTGGGAGGGATTATTTAAAGGAGAGATTATTTTTCATCTTATAAATGGGAAAAACAATTACAAGGATTTTGGGTCTCTTTATGATAATATGCTATACAGTTTAAAAATGGAACAATTAAAAAAGAGGATAAATAGCTCCTACCCATCCCCACTTTCAGCCAGGAACCCCTTCCCTTCCTCTCTCCTATTTTCGGGGCATAAAATCCTCCAACTCAGCCTGTGTGGCCGCTGGAACAGGGCGGTGAGTGCAAACGGGAGGGAGTTCTTTTGTTTTAATAGCCTGCCTGCAGCAAGGTAAGACTGCAGGCAGGGAGATTTCTGAACAGCATATGTCACTGATCCTGTAGCAGAAGATACAATGAAGGGGTAAGTGTGTTCCTGACCCACCACACAAGCCCGGTAAGGGAACACACAATTCTCCCACCATCCTTATCACCCTGGGTATTCCGAAGGGGCGGCTTCCCCTAGCTAAACCCTCTCTTCTCCTATGCCATCCCGGCTTTCTGCCTGGAACCCCTACCCTTCCTCTCTCCCTTTTTGGGGCACAAAATCCTCCAACTCAGTCTGTGTGGGCGCTGCCAGGACGGGACAGTGAGTGCAAATGGGAGGGAGTTCCTTTGCTTTAATAGCCTGCCTGCAGCAAGGTAGGACTGCAGGCAAAGTGATTCCTGGCAAACAAGGGGCACTAATCCTGTAGCAGAAGACCCAGCTGAGGGAAAAGCCATTGGAGAGCATCTGAAGGAAGAGATGGGCAGGGGCCAAGGCAAGAATTCCTCCAACAATCTGAAAAACAACATGAAAACACCAGAACCCAGCGATCTTATGATAGAAGGACTTGAACACCCTATTCCTGAAGAGTGGAAAACAGTGTCATTATGAAAACAATAGAGTCTCTTAAACAGGGTATGAATAACTCACTTAAAGAAATAGAAGAGAATATAACAAAAAGATTGAAGAAACGACTAAAGAAATGGAAGAGAAATATAACAAAAAGTTTGAAGAAATGAGTAAATTCATAAACGATACCCTGGGAAACCAAGAAAAAACAATCAAACAGGTAATGGAATCAGTTCAAGAATTGAAAATTGAAATGGAGGCAATGAAGAAAACACAAACCAAGGGCCGGCTGAATATGGAAAATCTAGGTAAACAAACAGAGACTTGAGGAACAAGCATAAACAATAGAATACAAGAGATAGAAGAACAAATGTCAGATTATGATGACACCATAGAGAAAATAAACGCTCTGATAAAAGAAAACAGCAAATCCAACAAATTCTAATCACAAAACATTCAGGAAATCTGGGACATAATAAAAAAAACCAAATCTAAGAATAATAGGGGTAGAAGAAAGAGAAGAATTGCAGATCAGAGTTCTAGAAAATATATTCAACAAAATTATAGAAGAAAACTTTCCCAACCTAAAGAACGATATTCCTATGAAGGTTCAAGAAGCATACAGAACACCAAATAGACTGGATCAGAAAAAAAAAATCCCCGTGCCATATAATAATCAAAACACAAAGCATTCAGATTAAGGAAAGGATTTTAAGAGCTGCAAAGAAAAAAGGTCAAGTATCTTATAAAAGTAAACCTATCAGACTTACAGCAGACTTCTCTATGGAAACCATGAAAGCCAGAAGGTCCTGGATAGAGGTACTGCAGAAACTAAGAGACCATGAATGCAAGCCCAGACTACTATACCCAGCCAAGCTATTGTTCACTATCAACGGAGAAAACAAAATATTCCAGGATAAAAACAAATTTAAACAATATGCAGCTACAAATCCAGCCTTACAGAGAATATTAGAAGGAAAATCACAACCCAAGGAATCCAACATTCCCAGCACTGCCTACAATAACTCAGACATCTAGCGACCCTTCACAACCACAACTCAAAGAAGGAAAACACATACACTCTACTACCCCACCCCAAAAAATGACCGGAGTCAACAACCACTGGACATTAATATCACTTAATATCAATGGACTCGATTCACCTATAAAAAGGCACAGACTTAGAGATTAAATACGAAAACAGGATCCAACATTCTGCTGTTTACAAGAAACATACCTCAACAACAAAGAGAGACACCTACTCAGAGAAAAGGGTTGGGAAAAGGTTTTCCAAGCAAATGGACCTAAGAAACAAGCAGGTGTGACCATTCTAATATCTAACAAAATCGACTTCAAACTAAAATCAATCAGAAGAGATGGAAATGGACATTTCATACTCACAACAGGAACAATTATTCAGGAAGAAGTCTCAATCCTGAATATCTATGCCCCTAATATAAAGGCACCCACGTATGTAAAAGAAACTCTTCTAGAACTCAAGGCAATCATCAAATCACACACACTAATAGTAGGAGACTTCAACAAACCTCTCTCACCAATGCACAGGTCCATCAGACAGAAACCTAACACAGAAATAAGAGAATTATTGGAGGTATTGAATCAAATGGACTTAACAAACATCTATAGAACACTCCACCCCAATAGAAAAGAATATACCTTCTTCTCTGCAGCTCATGGAGCCTTCTTGAAAATTGACCACATACTCGGTAACAAAGCAAACTTCTACAGATACAAAAAAATATTAGTAACCACCTGTATCTTGTTAGATCACCATGGATTAAAGTTAGAATTCAACAACGCTACTTCCAGGAAGCCAACAAACTCATGGAAGTTGAACAGTCAACTACTAAATCACCCCTGGGTCAAGGAAGAAATAAAAAAAGAAATTAAAGTCTTCCTTGAATTTAATGAAAATAAAGACACAACATACTCAAACCTATGGGACACTATGAAAGCAGTGCTAAGAGGAAAGTTCATAGCACTAAGTGCCCTATTAAAAAAAACGGAGAAAGCACACATTGGAGACTTAGCAGCTCACTTGAAAGCTCTAGAAAAAAAGAAGCTGATTCACCCAGGAGGAGTAGAAGACTGGAAATAATCAAACTGAGGGCTGAAATCAACAAAATAGAAACACAGAAAACAATCCAAAGAATCAATGAAACAAAAAGCTGGTTCTTGGAGAAAATCAACAAAATCGACAACCCCCATCCAAGCTAATCAAACGGCAGAGAGAGAACATGCAAATTAATAAGATTAGAAATGAAAAGGGGGACATAACCACAGACACAGAGGAAATTCAAAGAATCATTAGATCTTACTGCGAAAGTGTATATGCCACAAAGTTGGAAAATGTAAAAGAAATGGATATTTTTTTTAGATAAGTTCCATATACCAAAGTTGAATCAAGAACAGGTGAACAATCTAAATAGACCTGTTAGTCGCGAAGAATTAGAAGCTGTTATCAAAAATCTCCCTACCAAAAAAAGCCCAGGACCAGACGGTTTCAATGCAGAATTCTAACAGAACTTCCAGGAAGAGCTAATACCTATACTCCTCAATGTATTCCACAATATAGAAACAGAAGAGTCATTGCCAAACTCTTTTTATGAAGCTACAGTTACTCTGATACCAAAACCACACAAAGACACAACCAAGAAAGAGAATTACAGGCCAATCTCACTCATGAACATCGATGCAAAAATTCTCAATAAAATACTGGCAAACCGAATCCAAGAACACATTAGATAAATTATCCATTATGATCAAGTAGGCTTCATCCCAGAGTTGCAGGGCTGGTTCAACATATGCAAATCTATCAATATAATCCATCATATAAATAAACTGAGAGAAAAAAAACCATTAGATCATTTCATTGGATGCTGAAAAAGCATTTGACAAAATTCAACACCCATTTATGTTAAAGGTGTTGGAGAGACTGGGGAATACAAGGATCATACCTAAATATAATAAAAGCAATATACAGCAAGCCGACAGCTAACATCAAATTGAATGGAGAGAAACTCAAAGCCTTTCCAGTAAAATCAGGAACACGACAAGGCTGTCCACTCTCTCCATACCTCTTCAATATAGTGCTTGAAGACCTAGCAATAACAATAAGACAACATAAGGGGATCAAGGGGATTCGAATTGGAAAGGATGAAGTTAAACTTTCGTTATTTGCAGACGATATGATAGTGTACAGAAGTGACCCCAAAAACTCTACCAAAGAACTCCTACAGTTGATAAACACCTTTAGTAATGTGGCAGTATACAAGATCAACTCCAAAAAATCGGTTGCCCTCCTATACACAAAGGATAAAGAAGCAGAGAGGGAAATCAGAGAAACATCACCCTTGACTATAGCCACAAATAGCATAAAATATCTTGGGGTTACTCTAACCAAGAAAGTGAAAGACCTATTTGACAAGAACTTTAAGACTTTGAAGAAAGAAATTGAGGAAGATACTAGAAAATGGAAATAACTCCCCTACTCTTGGATTGGGAGAATCAACATAGTAAAAATGGCAATTCTATCAAAAGCAATCTATAGATTCAATGCAATCCCCATCAAAATCACATCAAACTTCTTCACAGACCTTGAGAGAACAATAATCAAGTTTGTATGGCAAAACAAAAAACCCAGGATAGCCAAAACAATCTTATACAATAAAGGAACTTCTGGAGACATTACCATCCCTAACTTCAAACTCTGTTTTCAGAGAGCTACAGTATTGAAAACAGCATGGTATTGGCATAAGAACAGAGAAATCGACCTATGGAATCGAATAGAAGACCCAGATATTAACCCACAAACCTATGAACACTTACTTTTTGACAAGGGAGCTAAAGGTATACAATGAAAGAAGGAAAGCATCTTTAACAAATGGTGCTGGCATAACTGGATGTCAACCTGTAGAAGAATGAAAGTAGATCCATATCTGTCACCATGCACAAAACTCAAGTCCAAATGGATTAAAGACATCAACATTAATCTGTCTACTTTCATCCTGATAGAAGAGAAAGTGGGAAGTAGTCTACAAGATACAGGCAGAGGAGACCTCTTCCTAAGTAGAACCCCAGTAGCACAGACAATAAGAGAAACAATGAATAAATGGGACCTACTGAAACTGAGAAGCTTCTGTAAAGCAAAGGACACTGTCAGTAAGACAAAAAGGCTACCTTTTGACTGGGAGAAGATCTTCACCAACCCCTCATCAGACAAAGGTTTGATCTCCAAAATATACAAAGAACTCAAGAAACTAGACACCAAAACTCTAATTAACCCATTTAAAAAATGGGGTACTGAACTGAACTGAAAATTCACAACAGATGAACATCGAATGACCAAAAGACACTTAAGGTCATGCTCAACCTCCTAAGCGATCAGGGAAATGCAAATCAAAACCACTTCGAGATACCTTCTGACACCTGGCAGAATAGCTAAACTCAAAAACACCAATGATAGCCTATGCTGGAGAGGATGTGGGGTGAGGGGAACACTCATCCATTGGTGGGAATGCAAACTTGTGCAGCCACTGTGGAAATCAGTGTGGCGGTTTCTCAGGAAACTGGGAGTCAACCTCCCTCAGGACCCAGCAATTCCACTCTTGGGAATATATCCAAGAAATGCCCTATCATACAACTAAAGTATTTGTTCAACTATGTTCATAGCTGCACTATTTGTAATAGCCAGAACATGGAAACAACCTAGGTGCCCCTCAATAGAAGAATGGTTAAAAAAGGTGTGGACCATATATACATTAGAGTTTTACTCAGCGGTAAAAAACTATGACATCTTGAATTTTGCATGCAAATGGATGGAAATAGAAAACGCTTTACTGAGTGAGGTAACCCAGACCCAAAAAGAGGAATATGGTATGTACTCACTCATAAGTAGATTCTAGCCATAGTTAAAGGTCTTTGAGTCTATAATTCGTGATCCTAGAGAAGCTAAATAAGAAGGTGAACCTGAAGAAAATCATATAGTTATTCTCCTGGATATTAGAAGTAGACAAGATTGTCAGGCAAACTTGGGTGCACGGGGGCTGTGGGGGGATGGAAATAAGGGAAGATGGTTAGGGAGAGGGGAGAGGGGGAGGATTGGGGATGGCTTGGGGGAATGGGAGGGGGGAGGAGGAGGGATGGTTATGGGAGCAGGGAAGTTTATATCTCAACTAAGAGAGCCATTTTAGAGATTGCAAGAGACTTTATTCTGGAGGGGTTCCCAGGCCCAAGGAGAGGTCCCCAAATTGTTTCCTGGGCAGCCGAGGAGAGGGTGCCTGAACTGGCCTTGGCCCATAACCATACTGATGAACATTTTGTATGTTACCACAGAACCTTCATCTGGCGATGGATGGAGCTAGAGACAGAGACACATATTGGAACACTGGACTTAACTCTTTAGGTCCAAATGAGAAGCAGAGGGAGGGAGATCGTGAGCAAGGAAGCAGAACCAAAGGGAACCTTCATCTGACGATGGATGGAGATAGAGACGGAGACCCACATTGGAGCACTGGACTGAGCCCCCAAGGTCCAAACGAAGAGCAGAAGGAAGGAGAACATGAAAAAGGAAGTCAGGACCGCGAAGGGTGCGCTCACCCACTGATACAAGGGGACTGATCGAATGAGAGCTCACCAAGGCCAGCTGGACTGGGACTGAACGAGCATGTGATCAAACTGGATTCTCTGAATGTGGCTGACATGGGGGCTGACTGAGAAGCCATTGACAATGGCACTGGGTCTGGTTTCGTCTGCATGGACTGGCTTTTGGGATCCTGGTCTGTTTGGATGCTCACCTTCCTGGACCTGGAGGGAGGGGGGAGAAACTTGGATTTCCCACAGGCAGGAAACCCTGACTGCTCTTGGGAATGGTGAAGGAGGAGGAGAGGGAGTCGGGGGAGTGGGAGGGTTTTGGGAGGAGGCAAGGAAGTGGAAATTCTTCAAATAAATAAATAAGGAAAAAAAAGCAAAAAAAAAGAGGATAAATAATTTGTATTGGATTTATGTGGTGTCAATTATAAACATTATCAGCATTATTATCTTTGTTTTATCACTAAAATTGTTCTTTAATTTGAGTATTAAGATACAGACCAAAGAGAACTTAATTAAACAGGTCAGAGATATTTTCAAACCTGACAGGTAAGTATAATGGAGAACAATTTTCAACATTGCATTCTAAGAATAGAGAAGAACAGTCTAAGGTTTAGACACAACCAAACTTATTATATCCATTAACCTTACAGGAAATGCTAAATGACAGAGGCACTGAAAATTCTGAATGAAATCCTGTGCCAAAGGTAAATTTAAGGAGGTTCCAAAAAGCAATAGTCTCATACAGCACACATTCACCTTTTGTGAAAAAAAAATGTTAAATTCATGGTCAGTTTGTCACTGAATTTTGCCTAAAAACTGGATAGAATTGGTTAAAGTAGTTTTAGAGTCTGCTCCACAGAGACAATGGAGTACCTGGTTCAAAGAATAGGCTAAGACTATTGAACAATGGAGTAAGCTAGAGGAATACAAATCTCCCAAAATCAAATATTAGAAAAGGAGATTATGCCCCTATAGAAATGCAGTCTCTATTATGGTAAAATCTTGACTCTAGGTCATTCAGCAGCTTTGAAGACTTAGGACAAAATTGAAGGAATAAAAAAAGAAGACTACTCATTTACTAAAGTTATACAGGGCCCCAAAATAAAAACTTCACAAGTTTATTATAAACATTGATTTAAGCAGGAAATAGAATGATACCAAATTCAGAAGCTAGACAAATAATAATTGAATTTCTATTTTTTGAAAAGGATAATTATCAATGCAAAAGGATAATTAGGCCATTAAAAGGCAAGGTCAACATCTTTGTGAGAATGCATTGAAGATACAATTAATATTGAATTTCAAGAGCATAATGATACTTGTAAAGGAGAAGTGATTTCCAGAAATATGAAAGAAATGAAAATATCAAGGGTTTCATTTGTGGCAAGCAATGTCACCTTTAAAGGGACTGTAAACATGACATGCCTAAAAACAATGCTTTTTTAAACGTAACAACCTTTCTTTCTGGATTTTGCAGAAGGTTTGTCAAAGGCAGGCATTGGACTAATGAATGTAGGTCAACAAAGAATAATCAAGGTAATACGTAGTAGCATTTCACTTGCATTTTGACAAGTAACCCTTGCCTGATGATCAGAAAGGTAAAACAGCCACACTGGCCAGACTTCTAGACCAAGTATCAACAATTCACACCTGTAAACACACTATCTTACCATAATAACTAATAAGTAATGGTACATGCCATTAATTCTAGAACTATAGAGAATTAAAAAATGTGGGGAGACAACTCTCAGACACAGTCTCATTCTGAGATTCATGGAGGCAGGTTTGGCAATTCTGAGTGAGGTCAAGATTATAGCTTTTGGCTAACTACTTAGTTTTTCAGATCTTCAGATTGAAACCAAATTTGCCTCTCTGGGTTTTTATTAATCATGTTTAATTTGATACCAAACATGGGGCACAAATTTACAAAAAAAAAATGTCCTGAGGCTTTTGAGTCACCAGAACAAGTCAAAGATAGGCACAAACCTAACCACATGGATTTGGGAGAAAATCTAGTGTTCCAGCTCCCATCTGCCCTTTCTTACGAACCATGTAAAGATGGAAAATACACTGAGAGAATGTTATTATGCTCTCTCTGAATTGTTTGATTGTTGAGGAAGGAAAAACACTTGCTAAATGACATTTGATTATAAATGCTGCTTGATTCATCCAACATATTTATTTGAGAAATGCCTTGACTTTGAAATTTAAGTCAAGAGGTATGTTAATTTGGAGAAGAGGTTTTTATTTTGTTTCCAAAGAAATGAGAATCTCTGGATTAAGAAAAATAAGGTTTGATCACCTGAACATTAATTCTTGGTTGAGAAAAATAAGGTATGATAAAAGAAGATCCCCTGAAAAACCTTTACTAAAAGTGGATGGACTAGATGATCCAATGATTTAGAGCATCTAAAATGCAGTTTCTTCTAAATTCTATGTCCAGAACAGCCTCAAGACTGATGGCTGAGATGATCCAGAGTAAGGATTTAACCACAATTCTAAATTTTCTTTAGGTACCCATGATATTATCAGTGCCCCCAATCAGCAGGAAGTAGCCTAGAAAACTATGCCCACATTCTCAAAAATTAGACTATGGATATTTGATTTTGTTTAGTGTGCTGATTACAGGTTGTTATGGATAATGGAAGACAAAGGCTAAACAAAGAATAGATTCAAGATTCTTGTTCTAAAAAGAAAAAAAAGGATATAAATATGATGGGATAAAAGGATAGATTATTGAATAGACTCTGAAAAGAAAAAAGAAATGGTATAGAGATGGTAAGATAAAAGGGTAGATTATTAAATTTACTTTAAAAGGCAACTATAGTTTTAAATGTTTTATATTGTATTGGACTTTTGTATACTCTATCCTAATTCTTTATATTGATACAAATTTAAGATTACTTTTCTGAGAACATACTCTACATACATTTCTACTCTTGTTCAAGGTATTGTATCTATATAACTCATTTAGCAATGTAAAGTAAAATTCTAGTTCTTCAAAATTATTATCAACTGTTTATGATAATAAGGAAATACAGGCTCGTAGTTAATCACTAGTACAATCAAATTTGAAGTCACATTAGCTATGTTTTTAAAGTCAAGCAAAGATATAATTTAAACAGGTCATCTTCAAACACTCCAAAAATCTACAGAATATGACATTTAAGATGTTTTGATAGCCAATGTTCTTCTTTTCTATGTCAGTGAGGTATTTCTGCTTCTGGCAGTACCAATCTATTTCAGAGTAGATAACCGGTATTGCAGAAACTCCATGTGGAGCTTACTTCCTTCATGACGAAAGGAAGCCACTGGGCAAGAATATGTCCTTGCTTGAGCTGCTGACAGCATAGTGTCCTAAATAGACAAGCAGGACCAAAATATCCTGCTTCACAGAAAAGTCTTTTGGATACACTGGGCCTGTAGGCCAAAAATGGATGCCCCAACTTTGCAGAAGACATTTCGGTGTTTGTCCAGGAAGTCAACAGTTTCTGTCATTTCTTGCAGTTTTTTGTAAGTCGCTTGCTTGCACTTCCTCCTTACTCAGTTAATATCATTTCATTCATGGGTCCCTGAGGTACTTGAACACTGGATAGTTATAGTCTCCTTTGTTTATATGACTCAGAAAAGAAACTCACTAATAAAATGTGAAGTATATAAGGTTGAGAGTTATCAAAAGATGGTTTGAATGGCATTTCAAGTTATAGTAGAATGTAAATGAGGTATAAAATTTTAGACTCACAAAGAAAGGATAGATGTGGAGCATTTACTCTGAATTTGTTATATGCAAAGGGAATAAACATTGCTGATGAATTTGCCTATATGTATTATATAGAGTTATTGAATTTACTGTATATCATTTTTCTTATATTAGCTATAGCCTTCTTTTTTATTTAAGACAAAAGGGGAACTGTAGTGGCATTTCACTTGTATTTTAATGAGTAAAACTTGCATGAGGATCAGAAAAGTAAAATTGCCACACTAGCCATTTCTATAGACAAGGGAGCAATAACACATGCCTTTAACCTCAGCAGGCACCATAATTTTCCATAGAAATCAGGAGGCAGTGGTAAATGCCATTAACTGAGAACTAGAAAGGAACAAAGACAAAAATTAAAAATATAAAAAAATGAGATTGTCATTGAAGATCTGATAGAGGTACAATTGTAACAATAATTTATCAGAAGTTTGACATTCAAATTGTCCTCTACAGGGCATAATTATTCAGTTTTTAGAAATGGGAAATTTATCTCAGGAAAGCAGAGTGAATGTACAAGTCAAAAAGCACAGAAAGAAATATTAAAACTGTATTTGGATAATATAACAATAAATTTGTGAAGACATGATTTGTTACAGCAATGGAAGAGTCAGATTAATATTCCCTAAATTTTAGAAAAATACCATAAATTAACATATGTTTCTGCAAAAAATATTATAAGATATTATAAAGAAAAGCTACTGAACATTCAGGTTGTGCAAGAACAGATCACAACATCTGCTGCTATTTAAAACACACCAAAAACTTTGTGCAATGACCTTTACCAATAGAGAAATTGCACTCTTTAGAACAGTTGTTACAGGAACATCTAAAAACTCAGCATATAGAAGAATTATCCAGCTCCTGGAATTCTCCTGCATTTGGTGTTAAAAAGAAATCTGGGAATTGGAGAATGGTAACAGACTTGAAACCTGTTAATGAGGTGATTCATCCTATCTATAATTCCTTTGCCATCTCTTTTGTTTAAGAGATAGTCTCTCATATTTATTGATTTAAAAGTTGTTTCTACAGTATACCTTTACAAGAAATAGAAAGATTTGCCTTCACAGTGCTTATTTATAATTTTCTGCCTGCTAAGAGATATGAATGGAAGTTGCTACCACAGGAAATGATAAACATCCCTACCCTGTGGCAATATTTCATACAGCAGCCATGAAAATGATAAGTAAGCATTTCCTCAATTTATAAATTACTGTTACATAAATGTTATTTTATATTCTGATTCAAATGTAGATACTTTAGGAAAAAATGTTTGAAGAAGAATTTTTTTTTTTACCTTTTCAAAATCCTCATTTTCCAATAATCTCTGAAAAGATCAAAGAGGAGATTCTATTAATTATTTAGGCTATAAAATTGGTCAACAAGAAATGAGACCCTAAAAAAGTATGTATATACATACACACATATGGAAAATGTGGATCATATATATGGGAATCTTAACTGTATTCTGGTTTTATTACACTCTAAATATTTCCCTACAGAAGTTTTAATTTAGGGGCAATATATTATCTTGGAATGGATGTTTTTATCACATACACTGAATAAATAAATTAAAAATTCATGTGGAATAGTTCTCCAAGCTAATTCTAAAATAAAAATTGAGACTTCTTCAATTAACAGGATTAGACCTAAAAGAAATTATTTCACATTAATAATGATGAAATTTATAAATTATAGAAAGAAAGTGAACCCTAGAAAAAGTTTGTAGGAAAATTTTGAGAGAGATTAACAACAACTATCCCAAAATCAAGAGAATTCAACTCATAAGAAATATTAACTGGAGTTTTTCTCACACTGTGTGGGACACACCAATAACTGCAGCCTCTACATTCTATACTGATGGAAATGGATTAAAAAAGCAGGTAACAAGTCAGAAAATTTGAGTAAGTATAGCCAAGCCCTTTTGATTCTGACCAAAATTCAGAATTATGTGCTATTCTGATAGTAATAAGTGAAGTTAAAGAACCTCTCAACATAGTTATTATTTTACAATATGCAGAAAAAGTTGTTTTGCTTATTGTCAAAGCTGGATATATAACAGGTGATACAGAATAGACTTTATTATTTATTTAGTTAAAAGATACCATTAGGAATAGGAATCATGCCATAAACATAACACACATCCTATCTGATATGGGTCTTCCGGGTCTTGTAGGCAAAGGTAACCCAGAAATTGATGAATTATTGATTTGAAATGTACTTAAGGTCTCGGAATTTCATTAAAAAATATCATGTCAACAACAAGGCTTCATAAACCCATATCCATCACATGGCGACAAGTCAAGGATATTAAAAGTAAACGTCCTACTTGTTCTTTATATAGTCAAGCACAACTACTTGCAGGAAGTAACAAAAAGGGAACTCAAAATATTGAAATATGGCAGATGGAAGTGTTCCATTTTGTAGAATTTGGAAAACTGAAATATGTATGCCATATCAATAATACCTATTAAGGTTTTCAATTGACAACTGCTTGGAGTTTGGAAAAGGCTGATTTGATAATCAGAAATTTTCTAGAAGTTATGATCATCATGGATATACATGTACAAGTTGAGACAGACATTTTCCACCATTTGTCTCTAAACAAATGAAAACTTGTTAATTAGCTCGTTGAGGATCTCTGGTGTGCAATTTGCATGTCAATGGCTAAATCTTAAACAAAGTTCCTAAATGTTTAGGAAAAATTCTCAATTTTTTCATTGTTTCCTTGCCTGTTTCTTATGTTGATAAAGGTAAATGTCAGCGCATGCAAACAAATTGGAAATAATCACTTCTAAATCAAAGAGCAAATAATTGAAACAAAAAAGAAAATTAAACTGTTTTTCTTATTATATAATAAAATATATAACAGGAATACTACAGAATTCTACAAGGCAGGCAGTTACAGAAAGGGCAAATCTGTATCTAAAGGATATGTTAATGAAACAGAAAGGCATAATAAATATCCTCAGAAATAGATTGCTTCTTGCTTTATTAACTTTGAGTTTTCTAAACGCTAATGAAAAAGTAACAACAACTATGAAGAAACATTGGATATTAGAAAAAGCTATGGAATTAAATTAGCCAAAATACTTCAAAAATGTAATGACTTCAGAATGAAAACCAGGACATGTGCTACTTTGGGGAATGGATTTTGCTTTTGTTTTCACAAAAGAAGAGCTATGAATAGCATCAAAATTGATAAATAATCATTTTAAACAAGAGACATCTCTTATCAAAGAGCATGGCTGTTTAATCAAAACTAATCTATAACTAACCTATAAAACTTACAAATACTCTTCATTTTATCAGAAATAACTTGCCAAAAGAGAAAGTTCCCTAAAATTAAGATTGGGGATTGCTTTTCTTTTTTCTTTATTGGAGAATAAAGTTATCCAGGTAAGGAAACTAAAGACCACTGAAGAAAGAAGAGGACACATCATCCAGAAAAAATGTATCTCAATGAAAAGAGTAATTGGCCTGTAAGTATATCATATCTTCAACAGACTGAGGTCAAAGTACAAGCTAGTGGCTGACTGATTTACATTTGTATCTCTCTGGGTTTTTATTAATCATGCTTCGATAATCCTTTGCCATCAGTAAATTCCTATATGGGCTTCTCACCAGCAAATATGCCAAATCCTGTTCAGCTGTTTCCTGTCATCATAGAGGAAACTTGTTCACGTAGTGATTAAAGAAACAATTTCCTATTATAATAAACTTACTGCTCTAGATAATAGAAGAGCTATAGAGAAGAGAACAGAAGATTCAGGATAAATTGTAATAGAAGTATTTTGACAAAATTCTAAAAACAAAGACCTAAATTAAAATTATGAAGAAATGAGATTGTCATTGAGGGTCTGGTTGATAAAGGTGCAATTGTAACAACAATTCTTCAGTGTCTTGGCATCTAAATTGGCCTTTTCAGGGCATAAATATTCAGAATTTAGGGATGGGAAAATAATCTCAGATAAAGTAGAGTGAGAGATGGATCGAATGTATAAAGCCAGAAGCACAGAAACAAACATTAAAACTGTATTTGGATAATGTAACAATGTATTTATGGGGATGTGATTTGTTATAGCAATGGAAGACTCAGATTAATCTATCCCAAATCTTAGAATGAGACCACAAATTAACACACATTTCTGTAAAAAATATTGCAAGATATTATAAAGAACAGTTACTGAACACTCAGGTTGTATAAAAACAGGGGCACAACAGCTGCTGCTATTTAAAACATACCAAAAGACTTTACTTTATAATGGTTCACAGACAGATGTCTATAGATTGTGCAATGGCCTTTAGCAATAGAAAACCTGAAGGCTTTAGAACAGTTGTTACAGGCACAAGTAAGAACTCAGAATATTGAAGAATCATCCAGTCCCTGGAATTCTCCTGTATTTGTTGTTAAAAAGAAATCTGGGAATTGGAGAATGGTAACAGATTTAAAACCTGTTAATGAGGTGATTCATCCAAAGGACTGTCTACAGTCTATAATTCCTTCGCCATTGCTTTTGTTTAAGAGATAGTATCTCATATTTATAGATTTAAAAGTTGTTTATACAGTATACCTTTACAAAAAATAGAAAGAAAGATTTGCCTTCACAGTGCTTATTTATAATTTTCTGCCTGCTAAGAGATATGAATGGAAGTTGCTACCACAGGAAATGCTAAACATCCCTGTGCCAATATTTTATACAGCAGCCAATGAAAATGATAAGTAAGCAGTTTCCTCAATCTATAAATTACTATTACATAAATTTAAATGTAGATACTTTAGAAAGAATGTTTGAAGAAGTAAAGAAATTTTTTTTACCTTTTCAAAATCTTCGGAGTTTTCCAATAAACTCTGAAAAGTACAAAGAGGAGATTCTATTAATTATTTAGGCCAAACAATTGGTTACAAAAAAAATGAGACCCTAAAAGATATAAATCAGCAAAGATGAATTGCAGACTCTTAATGAGTTCCAAAAATTGAACTATGAGACATTTCCCATCCATGGCCCACAGGTGAATAAAACCTGGTGAACTGGTTAATGTAAACAAAACCTTCGATGGTACCAAGGATTTAAATATTTCTAGGAAATTATGAGGTGAAACTAAGAGTGAATTGATTTAGATTTAAGAGAAGTTACAGAAGAGAAATGTAGATCATGAGGAGCTGAATCTTAACTGTATTCTGATCATATTACCTTACAAAATTTTCCTACAGGAGTTTTAATGCAGAGGGAAGATATATCTTCGAATGGATCTTTTGACCATATTAACCATAAAAAATTTATGTGTAAAAGTTCTCTGTGTTAATTCTAAATGTAAACTGAAACTCCATCAATTAACAGGAAGAGACACAACAGAAATTATAGTACCTTTTAATAGTGATGACACTGACAAATTATGGGAAGAAAGTGAACCCTGGCAAAGAGCTTGTAGTATTTTTATGGAAAGAATAACCACAACCATCCCAGAAGCAAGAGAATTAAACTTATAAAGAATACTAACTGGACTCTATTACCATTGTATAGGATACATCAATACCTCGTGACACTACATTCTATACTGATGTAAAATGAGTCAGAAAAGGCAGATTACAGATCAGAAAACTTAAGAAAAGTGGATCAAAGCCCTTAGTTTCTGTCCAAAATTTAAAATTATAGGCTATTCTGATGGTACTAACGGATTTTAAAGAAACTCTCAACATAGTTACCGATTTGCAATATGCAGAAAAAGATGTTTTGCATATTGAAACCACTGAATTTAGATACAATCAGGAATAGAAAGCAGATCATATACATAAACACATCTGATTACATATGGTTCTGCTAGGTCATCTAGCAAAATTTTATGTCAATAGCAAAGGTTTAAAAAAGACTTTCACATCACATGGGAACAGTCCAAGGAAATTATAAAGCAATGTCTTACTTGTTCTTTATTTAGTCAAACACCACTATCTGCAGGAAATACTCCAAAGGGTACATAAAAGAGTAAAATCTGGGAAATGAATATGTTCAGTTTTAGAATTTGGAAAACTAATATATGTACACCAAACCATTGATAACTATTCAGGTTTTCAATGGGCAATTGATTTGAGTTTGGAAAAAAATAATGTGTTAATCATACTTTTGCTAGAAATTATGGCCGTCATGAATATACCTATACAAATAAAGACAGACAATGTTCCATCATATGTCTTTAACAAGATGAAACAGTTTTTTGCTCATTATAAAGCATATTAAAAGTATACCACAGAAGCCTACAGGGCATGCAGTTATAGAAAGGACAAACTGAATTCTAAAGGATATGTTAAAGAAACACAAAGGATTAATAAATACTCAAAGAAATAGATTACATAATGCTTTATTAACTTTGAATTTTCTAAATGCTAGTGAGAAAAGTAGAAAAGCTGTGGAAAACAATGGATAATTAAATATTATTGAATTAAATTAGCAAATATATTTTAAATATGTATGGACCTCAGAATGAAAATTTGTACACGTGTTACATAGTGGAAAGTGTTTTTTACTTTTATTTCCACAGGAGAAAAGGAGTTATGAATAACATCAAAATTAATTAATATTCTATTTGAGCAAGAGATATCTCTTAGTTAGAAAAGATAATAGTTCATCAAACAGCATGGTCATTTAATATAAACTAACATTTAAACGTAAAAAATGCTTTCACTTGTTTCCTGAACAAATGGGACATCTGAAGAAGAAGGACATATCATCCATAAAAAGTGTCTCAAGAAAACTATTAAATTGTTCTATTGGTATATCACATTTCCAATAGGATAAAAATTCATAAATATTCTCAAATGTTTGTTTCTGCTATTCTCTACAGATATATAAAGCAAATGATCTCTCTGTAGATTCAGTCTATTTAAAGATTAAAGCTGGTTTTGGAGTTGGAGTGTGTCTCTTTCCTTCTCTAAACCCAAGACTACTTAAATTACAATCCATAAACTCTATCTTGTGTCAAAAGAACCACGTGATATGGGAGAGAAGAAAAAATAAAAATTTATGGACTTTTGTAGTGCTTCTAATCTCATAATCCCTAGGTTTTACATTGACCATTTAACAGCTTTTTTAAGGTACAAATTTTATAAGATTAATAAGTATGTATATATATTTTATAGTTTTTGCAATGTTATTAATGGTCATATAGAGTACTTACTAATTCTAGAAAAGATTTCATGTACTTTACAGTACACAATTTTGGATTTGAATCTGTATCATATTTCTGCATTGAACCATAAGCAAGACTAACAGTGACCATTGAAGTCTCCAAAGGAGGATGGGACCCCACAGCAGTGATTCATCCAGGACGCTGATAAGACCATTAAGCTTGAAAAGACCACCTAAAGATCAGCTTCTGGACTACAAACCTCTCAGAGAAAAATTGTGCCGGCTAAGATGACCCACCATTACAAACTACTTTAGCTAGGACTTGAGATAAGCCCCACACATTCCCATTACACTGACATGAGACTACAAATGATACAGCTACCTATGCCAAGTTGTGAAAATTAACCCAAATTTTTATTTCAGGATCCCCCTAAAGATATCCTTACCCAGAAAGCAGGAATTAAATTTAAGACTCTGACACTCACATTCCCAAGATGTGGAGTGGGTAGTTTTAGTTTGTTCAATGGGTTATAGATTTGTCATTGTTTGGGTAGTTGATTGCAAATTCTTACTGGTTATAGCCAGGAGGAAAGTTGAGCAAAGGATATTAGATACAAAGTTCTTGTTTCAAATAGAAAAAAAGGGGGATACATGTATGATGGGATAAAAGTATAGATTATTGAATCTACTCAGCAAAAAAAGAAGGATATAGATACGATCAGACTAAAATGCAGATTATTGATTCTACTTTTAAGAAGCGGCTACTAGTTTTAAATCTTTTACACTGGATTGGACTTTTGTATGTTGTATACAAATTTTGTATATTGATAAAAATTTGAGATTACTGTTCTTAGAAACTGCTGTACATACATTTTTACTCTTGTTCAAATTAGTGATGTAATGCAATTTATTTTGACAAGGTTTCTCTGTGTAAGAGTTATGGCTGTCCTGGAACTAGCTTTGTAGACCAGACTGGCCTCAGACTCAAAGGGATTCACCTGCTTCTACATCCAAAGTCCTGGGATTAAAGGTGTGCACCACCACTCCCCATCTTCATAGTTTTTCTTACATTGGTTTTACCCTTCATTTTTATTTTAGAAAAAAGAGAAGAAATATAGTGGTATATTATTTTTGTTTTATTAATGAAGCTTTTCTGAAGATCAGAAGGCAAGGAGGCAGGCACAGTAGTTAGCCATACAGGCAAGGGAGCGGTAACATACACCTTTAACCTTAGGACTCAAGAGACATAGACTGACAGACATCTATAAACTCAAGGCTACCGTGGGCTACACAAGCTCTCTTCAGGAAAAAAAAATCCATAAAGTGGTGGTTCACACCTTTAATCCCAGTGTTTGTGAGTCACACATGTTTAATCCTAGCACTAGGGACATGGAGACAGGAACAATAAGGCTGGGCAGAGAGAGGAATATGAAGGCTAAGAGACAGGAACTGGCTGGAGTGTGGAGTTTGAGGTTGGTAGAAAACATTGCAGGATTGTCTTTTTTTTTTTTTTGGTCTGAGCCTTGGAAGTGATAAGATCCCTATTGTGATTTGCCTGCTTTGCTTTTCTGATCTTCAGTTTGAACCCAATATCTGTCTCTAGGTTTTTATTATTTGTGTTACAGTTCACTGCAGATGATAGTGGTGGGTAGTATAGCCTTACTCTCTTATCTCCACAGCCAAGTTAAGTGCTCTAAGACCACATGAGAATGCTCTTCTTGATCAGGCCTCTGGATTGCTCTGCTTTCAAGTACTGTATGATTTCACAAAGTAGACGTGTAAATTTGTGATGGTTTTCCATTTTAAACTTACCCTTCCTTCAGTGAGCAGAGGTGGCAGCAACAGAGTTATGAGAAACAACTCCCGTGACAATGAAGCCATGACTGAAACCAGTTAAAGAAAAAGGTATGATTGAATTAAGCAGCTCATGGGTCACAGATGGTAAACAACATATAGATAGAGTTATCCAAAGAAACTTTGACAGACAAATTCAATAACAGTGTAACAAAGGAAGAGTTGCCATGTGGGCTAACAGTAGTCTTCCTTGCCTCTAAGAGCAACAATGAAAAATGAAAGAACTTTCCTGTTGTACATGCTGTGTACTAGCAAAGGCTAGAGAATTCTTTGTTTCTTTCTATGAGGGTCTATTCCTCAGTCTTCCAAAGGGAAATGTGGAGAGGATGGATCCAATTACAAATTGCTTTCCACTGTGCACCTTTCCTTATTCTGCTATTCCCGGTCTATAGATTTCATCTATCCTGGACAGGAATCAGGCTGCCAGGGATGTTATTATGCAGCCATAAATTTATATAAACTTAGAAATGGCAATTTGTAAAAAAAAAAAAATTGAAAGTTTTGCATTTTTATTTGTATTTGAATCAATTTTGAATATTTTTCCTTTACTAGGATAATGTAAACACAATTAATGAATTGAATATCTAGTCTATTTAATCTCACACCATCCATAGATTATTAGATGTTCCCTATTTTCACTAAGTTTTAACCAACTCCCCTTATTGCACATAACGTCCCTACTCAATGTGTCATCAAGCCCTACATTAGGTAGAGGCTGCTATAGATCACTTAATGTGGGATGCACTATTCTCCCTGAAAAAACACAAACAAATGGGTTAACTTGTAAGTTGATGGATGACACCTTATTTTGTACAGCGTATGACATCGGGTAACTTCAATTTCTTTTCTTAAAGTATGTAATTTGATTCAAATTGTTACCTGACTCAATGACAATAGAGACACATTATCAGTAAAGATCTAGAAAATTTTACAGTTTTTATTCCATTTACTTTTCCTGTCTTAAAACGCTCCCATATACTCAATAATATTCTCTTTCCAATCACAGTCTCCTTTTCCCTTGCCATTTATGAATAAATTCTGCATCAAAACATCCTCACAAAGATCCTTAAGGTCTTTTTCTGTCTTCATAATTCATAGTCACCAACAAAAGATCATAATCTAGAAAACATTCTACATTACCTGGGATCTTCTTAAACTCATTGCCTATACTTTCTAGAGTGATGGCTTTTATACTTGTACATGGTTCAGTTAAGCACTCTGCTCCTTATGACACATCCTTTAGGTAAAAGTTGTCCTCACTCTTCTTAATTTTGAGCAAGTGAGGAAATGTATTCCAATAGAGCTTTCTAGCCCCTAGTGTAGAGTGTTGCTCTGTATTACTCTTCACCTGACCAGATTCATTGTTCAGGATTGCTGGGCAGTCCCTCCATTTCCCATATATTTCACAGACTGAAACTCTGATTTGTTACAGACCACTGTAATCTTAACCTTGTACATACTGTCATCTTACCACTGAACTTGCTTTTATGTTCCACAGTCTTTAGCAGAATCACTTGTTTGAGAGGCATTCAGTCAGGTCAGCTGTTAAAGTCTCCTGTGCTCTTGTGGATTTCTGGTTCTTCTCTTTATAGGATAGAGGGTGGGTCTTCAGAATTTTGCAACCACAGAGATTGTGCTGCATTGGCTGTTTTCCCAGTTGACTGCTTTGTTTACAGAATTTCTCCTTGGTTCTGTTTCTTGCTCATCAGAATACATAAGAGAATAGCATGTAATTGCAGCCCTGAGTAATTTCCCTGCATCTGCTCACTGGGTTAGTAATCCACTACTTCACTTCTACTGTTTTCGCTTCATGAGATTTTTCTTTGACCTTCTTTTTTTGAAATAATCTTTAATTATTATTATTATTATTATCTTTTTGATTTTTATTAAGTTCTACATTTTTCTCTTTTTTTCTTTAAAGTAAGAGATGAAGAGAGGAGACTCGTGCTCTTTTCCACTCTTTGTCTAGCACTTTAGATCACAGTTGATGATTTTATTACAAGTGTTTAACTCAATATTTCTGTATTTTAACCAGCCTTTCATATTGACTGTCATGTTACCTTGACATTTTTTTTCTTTTTATATTTTAGAAGACATGGATTTTATGAGTATTTTTAGATTTGTGAATATTAAATTTAATATCACTTGGATCAACCCTATCTTTTCATATCAACAGGTATTTGTTGAAAGAAAGAATTATTTATCCTTGACATTACTAAAGAATCTTGATGCTTGATACACATGAATCATATTTGACAGTTCATTGCCATAATATGGAAGCTCTGTGAGAAATATAAGAGAATAAAACAATAATCCAATTGAAGAGTTGAAGCATATGGGGAAAATATGAGAGAGCATTTATAGATAGTTTATAGATCAAAGGAAATATTTCTGCTGAACTAAGGAAAATTTTCTTGGTTCTAGCTCATTTCAAAATATTCAAATAATTATCATCAGGAAAACACATCCATAAAGGTCCAGTAAGTGGTATGCACATTTTGGTCGTGGCCTAAAACTGTCTAATTGGACTTAAGGCTCATTCAACAGGAGGGAAATCATGCCTGAAACTGCAAACCTCTACTACATTCCAGGACTAGTGTGGCTGTGGAAGTTAGAAGAGAATCTACTATCTCTCCTTTGTTAGACTAGCACCAATCCTTGCTGCATTCTAAATCTTTTCCTTACACCCACAGAGAAGTGGAACTATCACCACTCATCAAAGAAGCTTCCTTTATATCAGTGGAACTACCACAAATTACTGCAATCTGAATCAATTAAAGGATCAAGATAGTGTGGAAATCCTAGCCCCAAGAGATATATCTACATCATATCCTACACGTACACTTCAGGAAACATTACAGAACAGAGGTGTAAAAAGGTTTTAAAAGCAAGAATATGAGGAAATCAGCTGTGAACAAAATTATACAAAAGAATGATCTAATTCTTTTCAGATACCAAAGGACAAATGCATTTTTCATAAAGAAATATAATTCTCATTTTTCTTTATTTTTAAATCACTTAACATCCTGGAATAAAAGCATATATGTTACTTTAACCTATGATACTTGTATGAAATCTATATAGAATGGGTTTTCAAGAAAGAGTACTTGGATGTTTGAGTGAGGAGTTAACTGACCAATAAGGAGAGGATTGAAACACTCCTAATCATAGATAATTCAAGTCACAGGTGGTTTCAATCTTTTGGAGGAAAACTGTTCTGTTTAGCTTGTTAAAAAGAACAGGGCACTGTATAAACAAGGAAGAAGATGATGTCAGCTCTTCACACACTTTGTTAGTTCTGAACATTTTTTTTACACGTTTGG
The DNA here is from genome assembly GCF_982192425.1 of Myodes glareolus. Taxonomy (NCBI): domain Eukaryota; kingdom Metazoa; phylum Chordata; class Mammalia; order Rodentia; family Cricetidae; genus Myodes; species Myodes glareolus. The sequence continues at coordinate 17,242,803 of NC_142043.1, read as the reverse complement.
AAACACCACAGTAACACTTTCAGTCCAATTGTTTTTAATCCAGAGAGACTAAAACGAGGGAATATAGAAAATAAATCCACATAGTGATCTTTAATGTGCTGCCTTTTATGAATCTTAAAGACAGTGTAAGTTTCGAAATAAAGGAATTATGTTTGAAGGTCAGTTTGTAGAAAATGAGTCAAATGTACTGTTTCTCAATTTCCATTTTCAGGTTTTAGTTTGCTTTTACAGAACACACAAAAAAATAACTTGAGTGTAATAGTTTTCATTATTTTAACCAGTTTTATTCTTGGCTATAACTAAGGAAGAAACTTCTATTTTATAAGTGCAGTATGCCAGAAAAAGCTAGATTGAGAATAGATGATATTGTTGTGCTAGAATATAAGAATTTGTTATTTAGAAATAAATTCCCAAGTCAAATTGGTTTAATTGACCACAGTGTCAAGAGTCTTCGGTTGAATCAGACGTGGTGTCTTGGGATTTCTCATGCTTGGAGGAAACACCCAGTTAACAGAATAGAAAAAAAGCACCCGTGGAAGAAAGTTTTTATTTGATATACATTTCCACATCTCTGTGAATCATCAAAGAATATCAGGAACTGATGCAGAGCTATGGAGGGTGCTGCTTACTGACTTGCTTTCACTGACTGTCTCAGCGTAATTTCATATAGATTCCCAGACCACCAGTTCAGGAATGACCTCACCCGCAATGGGACAAGCCCTCGTCAATTAATCAATAATTAAGAAAATGATATAGAGAAGGATTATTTGGAGGCATTTTTTCAGTTGATGTTTTCTATTTTCAGATAATTCTAGTTAGTGTGTCAAGTTGACATAATACTAGCCAGAACAGGAGGCTACTGGCAAACACAATTCAGTCTGTCTGTCTGCCTGTCCCTCTGTATCTCTCTTTTCTTGACATTGTTTACCTGGATCAGACTGGGGAAGTCTGATACCAGATGGTTCATTGTCAAAATATTTAAAATACAGTACAAGTTGGGGAAAATTTTACAGGCAACAATTACTCCTATTCAAAATTTTTTGGCACAGTTATTCCAATTCTATGTGCCTAATAAAACTTAAGGTGTCACTATTTAGAAATTCCTTCACAGTATACTCGTGACCATGAGAGTAGGTTTTATAACTAAAAGTCCTAGAGTCTAATATGGTCTCTAATACATTATATATTATATTAACATATATTATATCTTATAGTAGATAAGCTATCAAATCATGTGGTATCTCTCTAAAGAAGACTTTTATTAACTTTGAGCTAAAGATGCAAATCTGTGAAGGGATAGTTTGTGATAAATGGAGAATTTGGATGAGATCTGACTCTTTATCAAAAGGTCAATGAAGTCTGCTTTCACAGATAGCAAAAAATCACCAGGTCTTAATAATATCCATTCTCAGCCCTCAGGATTCTTTCCCTTGAGAAGAAACCCCCAAATGTTTAACATTATTGTTCGCTAATGCTTTGTGGCCACATGGAACTTTGTGCCTCATACAGAAAGTGAACTTCTAAACAGGGTCCCTTTTAAGGCTTTGTTTGAGTTCTTGCCTTGGTTTCCTTCAACGGTGGACTGTATCTTATACACTGAAAAAAAATTTTACATCTCCTCCAAAGTTGGAGTTTGTCAGTGGTTTTTTCCAAACACTAAAAGGAAAAATCAAACAGAAATCCTTACTTAGAAACCTGAAATGTTGTAGTTATTAACATGACAATTTTGTTTACGGGGAAGGTTGTGGAAAGACATGGGGAACTTGGGCTGGCAAAGGCAATGAGTCCTTAGAAATTAGTGGGACTGTCCTCTGGAATCTTGGAAGATAACAATGCTTGCTGAGAATAATTTTATTAAGGATGCCTGGCCTGTGAGGACTCAGAAAGAATTTTATAAAAGATTCTGTCACAGATGTTTATTGATATTTTAAATTAAAAACTTACTTATTGTAAGCAGAATCTGCTTTTTGTTTTCAGCTGCCCAGACCCAAATAGTCACAAAGAAACTCTGGTAATTCCATAATTCCTTGGCCAATTACACAAGTGTATTTCTCACTATCTCTTACATCTTTAATTAACCACCTTTTTTAATCAATCTGTGTGTTTTCACGGGTTTGTGGTTTACTGTTATAGATTCTGAGTGTCTTTCGCTTTCACAGCTATATGGCATCTCCTTGATATATATATACCAAACAAAGAAACTCTGGTAATTCCATCATTCCTTGGCCAATTACACAAGTGTATTTCTCACTATCTCTTACATCTTTAATTAACCACTTTTTTTTAATCAATCTGTGTGTTTTCACGGGTTTGTGGTTTACTGTTATAGATTCTGAGTGTCTTTCGCTTTCACAGCTATATGGCATCTCCTTGATATATATATATACCAAACAAAGATATATATATATATATATATATATATAATTTATAAGATATTAAATCATTTAAGAGTATTGGGAAACATGCTGTTTATTACTTGTTTTCATTGCAATAGCACACTTAAAATTGACTGCGTATACATTGTAAATTTTATACTGCTTAAAAGATTCTGCTGGGGTATCTAAGCTGTAAGGGAAAAATAGAGAGAGATGGTGAGATATCTTGGCATGTTAAAGTTCTCTCTCTCTTTCTGTCTCTCTCTATCTCTGTGTGTTTATGTGTTTGTGTGTGTCTTTCTCTGTTTAGTGTGTGTGTGTGTGTGTGTGTGTGTGTGTATTTTTTCCTTTTATGATGGCCACAAAGAATTATCAATTGTGTCATCAGTCACCAACTCAGCACCACTGCTTCAGTCCCTGACCTGAATTAAAATGGTCTTCTAGCAGCAGAACAGGACCCAAGTTTAAAGGTGTTATGTAAAGAAGCTGTAGCTTTGGTAGCTTTATATACTTTATATATTTTTCTCTTCTTCTTGTTGTTGTTTTTTTAGCGTATTCATTGATTCTTTCAGAATTTCACATCATATACCCCACTCCATGCATATCCATCCTTGACCCTTGCAGCATCTGCCCCAAAAGAAAAATAAAAAAATTAATAAAAATAATCACAAAATACTTTGCTCCTCGGTCTTTCTCACCTCTTCATCATTTCTTCACTCATATTAATAAGTTAATGTTTTTCACATAGCATATCCTTCTATGAAAACAGCTTTACTCACAATTATTCGTTGTAGTGAGTTGTTGTTCTGCTCAAGGCCTTTCCTTTTTGATACACCATCAATCATGGAGCCTCACAGAAACTCCTCTTGGGCACGCTGATGTTCCTCCATGTCTTGGGCCTCCTGTACCTCTGATTTCACTGGGCCAGTACTTTCACATGCTTTAGCCAGTCATAGAAGAGGTGGATGTTGCAGTGAGCCAACTCAAACTCTAGATGTGTAAGTGGGTAGTAGCTGATTTATTAAGTCAGGGTCTCTACTCTGACTGCCTCTCTTGGGTGAGGAGCAAAACCAGCTCTCCTAATGTAGCAGCAAGCAAGAGATAGGATCAGATATTCATGGTTTAGCAAAGGGCAAGTCTAGTTCATCAACATCACCACTAACAAACAGAAGCCTTTTATTCTAAGTTTAGTTACAAACCTAGCTTTTATACAAGATATTTCAAATCATACAGAAATTCTTTCTTTCTTCCTCTCTTTTACACACACACATACACACACATGTATGTGTACGTATGGTACACACACACACACACACACATGTAGGTTGCATGGTGGCTACAAAAGGATTAAAGATGTCAAGAAGTTCAAAGACGCTGATTTCCTTGAGTTTGATATTTGAAATAGAGGACAAAAGCGTGTCACTCTGATATTTAGATTAGAAATCATATAGTTCAGTTGCTACACTGAAGAGTCAAGTAACAAGGACAAAGTCTGAATCTGGCCTCAGAATTGCATCAGCTTCAGGGGCAAGGCACAAGATCTTGCAGTCAGAGAAAGGAGGAGGAGTATAGTAGCAATAGCAGCTATTCTTAATGGTAGACATTGGAGTTCTTAGAATAACTAGACAAAAAAAAGAAGTAAAAGGCATACAAGAAGGAAGTGGGAAATGCAGAGAATATACGGATGCAGATGTGACTTTGTAGAAGGGAGAGTGTATGAGTTTATGACAGGATTCTTTAAGTGAATAAATGCTTTCGCCAAATTTGCACAACACAAAAATACTTTTATACAGGTGGTTCTTCTACCAAATGCAATTCATTGCTTCAATACAAAATACTATAGATAATCTTCAGGTATGTAACATAAACAGTCTCAAAATTTACATGGAATCATAAAAGACAAAGGAGAGCCAAAGGATACTGCAGAATATCAGTGCTACAGGGAGTATCATGTTACCTCATTTGAAGGTATACTCCACTACCACAGCCTGGCGCTGCCACAACATGGATTTATACATCAATGGAATAGAAATAAACCAGGGTATACGTCCACACAACTACAGCACCTGATTTTCAACAAAATCACCAAAACTATGTGATCAGTTGGAACTTTCAACTCATACCTACATCATCTGGAAAACTCCATTTCTTTCTCTCTCTCCAACCCTGCTCACTCAGAGAGTCCCTGCACAAACCAAAGGCCCCAAAAGTTCAGTCCTGCATTGTTGGTTGCTATTGCAGTTTCTTCTCTTGGAGTTGCCAGCTGTCCAAGTCCCTAAACCACTCAGATTCTTTATTTATAATTAATTTTTATTTGAATTTATACATTTTTTATTAATTCCATGTATTTTTTACATCATATATCTTGATTCCATTTATTTCCCTGTCCCTTCACATCTACGCTTCATCCTCTAATAAAACTAAATTCAATTAAAAAAAAGGAAAAAAAATGAAAAAAGAGAAGAATTAAAATCTTGTCATGAAAGCTGCAATGTGACACAGTCGCAGTTTATAGAGGACAACTCCTCACGGTCTGTAAAGTTTCCCTTTTTGTCGTGGGGGACCCATATGGCTTCTCTGACCTCAATACCTGAGACTGGAAAACCTGTCTGAGAATTGCTTTGCTAAATAAAATTGTTGGTACAGTTTTCAGTTCAGTTCCATCTCAGTGCCAGGTAGGGGACAACCCCCATTTTTAGGTTATACGGTTTAGAGATGACTGAAACTTACTATGAAAACAAAGATAATGGATACAAAAAAGAAAATCTGCTGACAAAATACTATGGTTTCAGTCCTTTTTCTCTTACACGAATTTCTTTTAAAATGTTCCTCTTTATATCTTCCTATATATCTCTTACAGCAATGTATTAATGAACATGCTATGAATTTTAATTATTTTAGTTTTAATATTTGTGCAAGAGGGGAGAACAGTTTATCCCTCACATTTACAATACTGAAGCACCCTGGATTTGTGTAAATTTACTCTTTTGACTTTATTTTGCACTTCGCATATTTTCCACTGTTCATTTTATACTTACATTTGTTCAGCATAAAGAATCATGTTTAGGATTTTTTTTGTAGAACAGACATAGTAAAATCTCCCTTGGACATATTTTTCTGACATTGTATTTATCTTTTCTTCATTTCTAAACTATAGCATTGTCAAGAACAGTTTCTTTCTTTCTTGACTGAAAAAACTCACACACGTGTCTTTCTTTACTGAGGAGTGCACCATGAACCGAAGCAGGACACTGTTGAGAATCTCGTTTCTGACTTTCAGCTTTGAGTCCCTCAATGTACAACCTGTGAAGATCTGGGCTGAGTTAAATATGAAGAGTGAACCTGAACTTCCTGTACTTGGATATTATTACTTTATCAAGAGTAAGAGTGAATGGTGTCTTCTTCCGCATCAGAGGGCTGGTGAAGGAAGGTCATAACAACCAGGCTAACACAGAGCTAGAGGCTCGGTTCATGAACAATGACACAGTGGGAGGAGCTGGACTCTCCCTGATTCTGCATTTCTCTGTGTTGAGTGTCATAGAATTCCAAGTCTATGACCTGGTCTTAGAGAAGATCTCTTTATGCTGTATTACTTCACGTTGAGGAAGGAGTTTTCATGGCAATTCTTTAATTTCTTTGAGATTCCTTTCCTATTATGCAATAAACCAGACACTGAGATCTCTCAGCAGATGAATTTTTTGTGAAGACAGTTTCATGCCTGATTTGCCACTGGAACTGATCTGTCTTTGGAGAGACTTGACTGGAAGACATTTTTGTGTCATTTGATGATTTTCACAGGCGTGTGTTACCATTGCCCATCCCTTTTTGTGTCCTCTTAAGACGACCTGTAACCTTCAAGGATATACTCCAAATATTTTTTTTAAATGTCTGAAACTTCATTGCTTTATTTTTTATCATGGCATGATTGCTCTCAAAATGGCAAAGTAATTGAAAAGATTATTCATCTCTGGTCTGTCTAGTTGTAATGTCACCAGTTTTGAAAATTGAGATTGAATAGAACTGCTTTGTGTCATGAGACAAATTCATCCATTATTTCAAAAGGATCTGATTCAACTCAATTGTTTTGCATTCAAAAATAATCAGGTCACCTTAACCAAATTAATTTTTTTTATTATATAGAACCCTTGTCTTTGCCTCTTAGTAAGATAATGCTTGCAACCGTTTTAGGCACACTGTTGTGTAGTATTCTAATTTTTTCAGCAAACCCCTGCCTTTGCTATGATGACTACAACAACTGTGATAAACAAGAGACACTTATGGGATGCTCATATCCTTCAGTTCTACAGTTCTGTAAGGCTTCTTGTCTGTGTAAAACCGAAATAAGATAATCTTCTACTGTTTACTACTGTTCTGTGGAGACAGAGGATGTTCTCAGGATCATTGATTTCACATTAATGTACTACAAGATCTTCACTGAATTTCATTTGTTCTTTATTATGCTCAAGAATCTAATTTTTAATCATCCTTTATAAGCATCATTGCTTATTCTTCAAGATCATGCCCCCATTTCTCCATTCCATCTTTATTTAAAGCACAGTTTTAAGTGACTGTGTTGTTTCTCTGTCTCTTTTGTTTGTGGTTTTTTGAGGCATAGTTTCTCTGAGCAACGTTTGTAGCTGTCTTGGAGTTAAACCTGGAGATCAGGCTGGCCTCAAACTCACAGAGATCTGCCTGACTCTGTCCCCCAAGTATTGGGATTAACAGTGTTCATCGCTGTCACCAACAATGGCCCTCCCTTCATATTTTAATGAAAGAGCAAGTCAAGTATCAGCCCCAAATTTCATGCATCTGACTTTTGGTGTGTAGGTGGATATAATTCAACTAATATATTAATTGAGTTCTTTGTCTATAATTTATAATGTAAAATTTTTTCAATCAACTCCTAACTCTCCTGCTTTCTTGCTTTACTTTTCAATTTCTTTTCTCTTTCAAATCAAGTATTGAAAATATTCACCAACCAACAAGAGTTAGACCTAAACTCCATGTGTAGGTATCACTCAACTAATAGTGGTATAAATGCCTCACTGACTTATTCCTGTCTCTGCATGCATGCTTGTGACAAGAGGAAATTGAGAGCCAGTCTGTCCATGGCTACCATGTCCCTTCACTTCCACTTCACCAGTGTCCCTCTACCCTGAACATCCCATTGCCAAATTTTTGTATTTCTTACATCATAACTGAATGGATAGAGCATCATGCTGTCAAATTATTTGAAATAACCTTTTATTTGGACTTATTATATTACTTCACTAGAAAAAAAGCTGTATCCTGTAAATTGTTCTGTATATAAACATTTTTAAACAAGGAAAACAGAAATTGGAACACAATAGATGATGATGTTATGGTATGTTCTTCAAATATTTACCTATTTAGAACCCACAAACCTTGCCAGGTTCAAATGGGATGCAAAAGTTTCTGAGTCAAATATCAAAGAAACATTGCAAGTATTAATAGTTTGGTTGGAATATTTTTTCTTTCAAAAATTTACTTCTTCCTAAAATGTTTCTAAGCCAAGTTCCTTAAGTCCATGTTATTTTTCACACACTTTGTTAGTGGAAGTCATTAAAAACCTTGTTTAACTTAAGAGATGGAAATTTATTGTGATTCCAAATGTGCTTCATTAGCAAAATATTTCCAAAAACTGTGAGACAAATGGTAGAGTAATTTTCTACACACTTCCAGGATTGCACTTCATGTTGTGCTTTTGTGAACTCAGGAATACACTAACTACAGCGTTTATATTGGTCAATACTATGCTGTGTGTCAGAAAAAGATTCCAGCATCCAATACTTGTGTGTATTCATGAATACAAGCATGGGTATTAAGAAAAAAAATGACATTTATGCTAAACACCAAAGTAAGACATCTGTTTGGTCACAGTAAAAGAAGAGGGAGGTGGGGTATGGGGATTCAGAAGACAGAAAGTATGGAAAAAATCCAAAATATACTATGTGTTACATCCTTAATTTACAGCAGTTCAGTAGCACAAAGTCCTCAAAGTGTATGTGGAGACCAAAACAATGAGATCTTTCAAATGTTTAGACTAAATACTACTTCAGAGTGAAGTTAATTAATTTTATGATTTCATATTATTTTCAACAGAGAAGAACACTACTACATCACTGCAAAAGGATCATTTCTATGATCTCATATAATTCTGAAATCATTTATCCGAAAGATTATAATCGAGATGTAGCACACCTGCAACTCTTAAATGAGCCTTCAGTGTTTGCTTATCTTTATAAGGGCGGGGGAGAAAAGTGCAGGGAAGGGTGTAGCCTAATAGAGGTACCTGTTGTTTAGGTTTACTTAAACAAAATGTTGATGATTGAGGATTCCCAACCACTTATACTACAGAAATTTTTCAGGCAAGTTCATACACAAGACCACAAGATTGCAAGCTATATATGCTACTTTTACTAATCCTACCAAAAGGCTCCACCTCTCTAAACGTTTACTTACTCTGTGTGCTTTCTGATGGTGTTCTTTGGTCATTCTTTTATTCAAAACCTTCAAGGTGTGTGTGTGTTTATATATATATATATATATATATATATATATATATATATATATATAAACATATAATAGATTAAATGAATTTATTTAAAAAACTTGAGAAATTATTTTCTAGAAAGTATTTCAAGGCAGTTGGTGTATTCTACAAATAAACAAAGCCAAACAATGTGTGAAAAGGGCTTGGAAATTAGTGCAGGACCCAGCCATGACAAGTTCCATACTGAGTCTAGGTAGTTTGCACTAAAGCAATACCTGGTTCCAAGAAAGACCAGAAACTAAAACTACCCAGGCACTACTCAGGAACAGACCAACCAAAGGAAATTCCTAATGTCCTAACCATTGCAGATAGGATCACCTGCCAGACAACACACACCCACGGTCTTTCACCAGGATACCTCTAGACAAATATCAGTCAAACTGCAGTTCTGAACCTTAGAAATCTCTCACATCTCACCCTCAACTTTGCTACTATAAAAACCCAACCCTAACTGATCTCGGGGCTCTCTGACCACTCCAATACACTCTGTTGACACAGAGAGAGTCCGTCCGTGTTTGCAAACCTGTGTAAGAATAAAGGCTCTTTCCTTTTACATATGGAACTCAGTTTCCTAGTTGGTTTGGGGAAAACTCTGTGATCTGACAATAACATTTGGGGTCTCTCCAGGATCCCTCAAGCCCACCAGGACCACTTCCCTGTAGATCCTTGAACCAGCTGGTAGTTTCATGTGTAAACTTTGTAATGTGTCTTTCTGTTTGTCTATTCTTCTGTATATGGATTTATGTGGACATGTGGAAAGACATAGGCAGGGTGCCTGGAGAGATGTCCCCAGGGTCCTTCTGTACTTGGATCCTAGGACCCTTCTGTATGAAAATGGATCTCGATTTCTGTACATAAACATACGGGGTGTTCCCAACATCTTAGTAGATAGATGGTTGGGTCATACCCACAAAACAACTTGAGGCTGTCATCTTCGGTTGTTTTGCCTTCACAGACTTGTTCTGTGTGCTATTTTGTTTTTGGTTTGTTTTTTTTATGTCCTCTTTCTGAGTCATAAGACTGATCTGATGGGACAGACTCAACATGCAACTTCGTTGACGTTGATATTGGATCACTTACAGAACTTTAGAGATAGGACCATAAGCATAGAGTTATATTTCCTAAAAGGGATGACACAAACAACCTCTATTGGTCGTAAATATTTCATTGAAAGGAGGCAACCTTGGCCTTGACTTTAGGGCAACGTGGGAACACTTGCCATACAATCACAAGGCTGTAGGGCAGCACTCTTGTATGGATGGGTAACTGGACTGTACAGCCTTGTTGTTACAATTAGTAAGGCTTCCAGCCACAGTTCTAGGGAGCAGATGAGACCCAATAAGATTTCAAATACTGAACAGAGAATCTGGGGTTAATTACTATGGCTAGAGAAGCTAACAATCTTTTCCCCCCATGCTGCATGCCACCATGCCCACTCCCAAGCGGCTGGGTGGGTTCCCTTGGGCTGCCTTGGGGGTTTCATGCCTCACCTGGCAAAAACTGACCAAGGTTAGGGTTTGGCTCCGCAGGCCAAAGTCACTGGCTGTAGGTGTTAAGCTGCAGTGGCCGTTTGGTAACAATGTAGCCAGACTTCCCTCTAGCAGAGCTGCTTTAGTCATTTAGATCCAAACACTTGCAATGTTTTATATTTAACATGTAACCTATATATTTAAATATAACCTACCAGCAAGGTTCCAGCTGGGCAGCTCATGTCTTTTCCCTCTGACAGCAGAATGGCATCCCTTTGACTCTCTCTCTCTCTCTCTCTGTATCTGTCTCTCTGTCTCTCTGTGTGTGTGTGTGTATGTATATGTATGTGTATATGTATATATATATATGTATATGTGTATATATATATATATGTATATATATATATATATATATATATATATATATATATATATATATATATATATATCTTCCAACCTGGCTATATTCTGTTAAGCCATTGGCTGAAAGCAGCATCTTTTTCTTTTTTTTTTTTTTTGAGACAGGATTTCTCTATAGCTTTTGGTGCCTATTTTGGAACTAGCACTTGTAGACTAGGCTGGCCTCGAACTCACGGATATATGCCTGCTTCTGCCTCCCAAATGCTGGGATTAGAGATGTGCACTGCCACCACCTAGCTATAGCAGCATCTTTATTAACTAATAAAAGCAACACATATACAGAAGGACTTCCCATACCAAAAGTTATTTTTGATAGTATATGAATGTTTCTGTTCTTGTTTAAAATATTGTAGCCATACTACATATTGTATCCTACTGAGCGAAACCACAGAAAGACTTTTGGAGAATTTTTATGTTGTCTAAAAAGCAAGAAAGACTTTGGTTAAAAGTAAGAAAGACTTCAGCATGTTGTCTGGAAAGCAAGGGAGAAAGCAAGAGACTAAAAGCGTAAATCAAAAATGGGTAAAAGGTATATGAAAAGTTATAAAAGTTCAGAAGTCGGTGTTAATTATGTTTGCTGTAGTTTCTCATGCCTGCAAATACTGAATATGCTTGTTTTGTTTACAAAAGTTTGTCTATGTAAGTTTTCTTGCAAGAATGGATCTGAGACAGAAATGGTTTGGATATTTTTGCTGTCTCTGCTAGCCATCACTACTGTGACCACATTTATGGGCCCAATCTCGGAATTTATATCTGAGCTCTGATTACTGGATTTTGGTCAACAGAAATTGAGATAACTTTTTTATGTAGATAATGTTGAAACTATTATCCCGTTCTTTTTTGAAAAGCTGGCTCTAGATTTAAATTATGATTCTTCCTTGCTAGACCCACGCTTCTTTAAAAGTTTCCTCTGTCACTCTGTCAGTCTGAGATCCTGACACAGTGACAAGGAGAAGAAAACAAAGCAGAACAGTTAATAAATCTGGACTTGGTTTATGTGAACATTCTGTAGCTTCAGATTTATAAGTTTATTTTGTTAGATAAGATCGAAATCTGTTAAAATTAAACTAAAACTAGTTAAAAGTTAATTAGTAACACTGGAAATTGATAACTTAAAATTTATGCATGGTTTTGTTTTTAAAGAAACCATAAGAAATAATGGGTTTTGGATTGTCATTGTGCTAGCGTTAAAAAAAGTAAATGCCACATGATTTCACTGTCTTGATTAAAGGTGACCACATAGAATGGGCCTAACTACAAGGCAACACACCAGATCTCCAAGATAGTTTAGAATGGGATAAAGTTTTGCATGGTGATTCATGTCTCATTCCAAAAAATATGTAATATTATATATATATATACAAACGATATATATATATTATATATAGTATTAAAGCTGTATCTCAATGTTTTAATATTCAAAATCATAACTTGCTCTGCAATATAAACGCAAGTGACACTGTTTATAAAGACATAAAGAAATTATAGGAAACAGCTTAAGTTTACAAATATATGGCATTACTAGAGTCCCAAAATATGTGTAGTTTCAAGAATGGCCTTTAACAGTATTTGAAATGTCAGTGCCAGTCACCAGAAGGACCCATTACAGTGAAATAGAGCAGGCTGAGATATTAAAAACAGGCTATTCATATGTGATCAAAGATGGAGTCAAAGACATACTTTATTTTTGATATTTCAGGAAGACATTTAAGAGACTTTATTTTTTTAAATAATAGTTAAGACTATGAGACCCCAGAAAGCTACTAGCCCCATCAGGCCCCCAAACTCACCTATCCTCCTGCAGCCTTGGTGGAACTCTGAAACACAGAGCTTGGTACAATATTGAGGGGACAAAGAGCTTGCTACAACAGTCTGGGACCAAGGAAGAGTACCAAGAGAACAAATCAGGAGAGAATACCAAGACCAAAAAAGCCTTAGAGAGATATGAGTGGCTCTGAGAGACATAAACATTGGCAGTACAGAGCCAACCAAGAACAATTCTCAAAGACTCAGACAGCCACTAAAAGCATGGGAGCAAGACACAAAGACACGATAGGCTCGTTTGAAGAAAGAAATGGGTAGGTGCCCATGCAAGAGTTCCTCCCACAACATGGTAACACCAGAACCAAGTAGTTACACAATAGGAAGACTTGGTCATCCTAACCCAGAGATGTTCAATAGAAATTAAAATTATATAGTATAATAGTTATAGGCCATTTGTTAATAATAACTTAAATACAAAGCAAAATCCCAATAGCATAAATATATGAAAAATATTTACAAAGAAACAATATAAATTAAGAGTCATATGTCACAAATAGATTATGCTCACTGTGTGTGTGTGTGTGTGTGTGTGTGTGTGTGCTCAATGAAATGGTTAGTTACTAATTAGAACTATGATATAATAAAGAAAAGACACCCCTGCTTCTCAAAAAAAAGAAACAAAAAGAAAATATTCTCAACTTAAAAAAAGATATCACTATGAAGGTACTAGAAGAATACAGAACACCAAAATAGACTGAATAAAAAAAAGTCCTCTTGCCCCATAATAATCAAAACATACAGAATAGAGATTTTAATTATTTAAAGAACAGTTGAGACTATGAGGCATTTGTGCTATATTGCTAAGATTTGGACTAAAGTGAAAAGCTAAAAGTAAGGTCACAACCACAAGCACAAAATGCTAATCAGAAACTGGGTGTTCATTGTTGTATGTGGCCACTTGTTTGTTCCCATCTGATCAGACCATGAAATAATCACACAGAAACTATATTATTTACAGTAATATTTGGCCAATATCTTAAGCCTATTTCTGGTTAACTTATATCTTAAATTAATCCATCTCCATTATTCTGTGTATTGCCACATGGCTGTTGCTTTCCATGTAAAGTTCTGGTGTCTCTCTCTAGTGGGGCTACATGGCTTCTTACTGACTCTGCCTCCTTCCTCCCAGCATTTATTTTAGTTTTCCCCACCAAGTTAAGTTCTTCATTGCTATCGGCCAAAGCAGTTTCTTTCTTAACCAATGATATTCACAACGTACAGAGGGGAATACCACACCACCTCCCCATTTCTGTTTAAATAAAAAGGAAGGCTTTAACTTAACGTAGTAAGATTACATATAACAAAATATGTATCAAGAGAGAATTATAGTTACAATATTTATATCTGTCTTTTTTCCTAATTAGTAAAACTATATTTATAACTATCTATTCTTCAACTCCATCAAAAACTCCAGAAGGATATAATATTACCAAAGTAAACAGAAAGTGCATTCATTGTAAACAACTTCCAAAACTATATAATAACAGAGATATCTCACTGCCTGGACAGTCATCCAAAGTTCTTCTGTACCATTGGAACATCCATCTTCAGCCCACAGATCCATAGTATCCAACAGAATTTTTCACAAAACAAGAAATTTCAGACAGTCCCACCTATATTGGCAGTTCGTCAGTCAGCTTCTTCTGTGTCCTGCAAAATGTCTGGCAGTTTGGCACCAATTTGTTGTATGAGGCCGGTTGTTTGTTCCCAACTGATCAGACCACAAAATAACTACAGAGAAAAGATATTATTTACAGTTATGTTTGGCCAATAACTTAAACATACTTCTGGATAACTTATATCTTATATTAACCCATCTGTGAATCATCACATGGTTGTGGCTTACCAGGTAAAATTCTGGTGTCTATCTCTGACAAAGATACATAGCTTCTCACTACTTCACCTTCTTTTTCCAAACATTCATCTTAGTTTTTTCCTGTCTACCTAAGTTTTAGCTTGCTATAGGCCGAAGCAGTTTCTTTATTAACCAATGGTCTTCAAAATATACAGAGGGGAATCCCACATAAGTTTATTTCTTATGATGCAAAAGACAATGCCCTAAGCAGTTTGATAGAGGGCTTAGACCTTTGGAATTTGTACAGGAGTAGCCAAGATCACTTGCATGTCAGATATTTAAATTCAGATTCATAACCTTAAAAAAGTTTAGTTATAAAATAACAATGGGAAAAATTTTGTAATGGGGTGATCACCACAACATGAAAAACTATATTAAAAATTCAAAACATAAAAAATACTAACTAATGGTTTAAAAAATGTGTTTTCGTGCTCAAGATCTATTCAGGATTAAAAACGTATGCTTAACCTCCTTGTATTTGATAACTTTGATGAGCTTAAGTTATTTGGATAAACTGATTCATACATTTTTTGCATTAATACTGAAAGAAACTTCAATTGAAAAATTGCTGTCTTCTAAAGCTCATACTTAACCGATAAAACTTCAAAGTCCTTTTCCCAAGGTCAAGCGTTCAGATATAGCTGCCATTCCTTCATGTTGCTTGAAAAACACTTTTGCTCAATAAAAGGAATGCCACCCTCCTTATCTCTGGCAAAAGGAACTTTGACCCTTCCCTATCATATGACTTTAGTGCCTTAGAAATTGTCAAAGGCAATTTTAGCCCCTAGGCACCCTCCTGTTCCAATTTTGCCCTAGGACCTTTCCTTGCCTTCCCAAGAGATAGCATTAACAGCTGGATACAAACATGTTCTGGTTTTACTCTCAGAATGACTAATTCCATTTCTTTATTAGCTTTAATTCAAAATCATTATTTTTAAAGACTAATCGTGACAGAATGTAAAGTTTTAGCCTTATAAAAGCTTATATATAACTTATTATAGACTTATAATACTTATTATAGACTCTTAGCAAATACATGTTAGTCAGTCATTCTTAAAGTATTGATATAGTTAATTATAGGGATAAGCCTTATTTAGTTCCCTGTATATGTTTTCAAAGTCAAACTTAAAACAAGTAACTCGAAACAAAGTTTGTCTAATCAGATATACCTAGGCAGCCTTCATAGTTCAGAGATCTGCAAAGTACGGTATGCAAAAAAATGGTTAAAAAGTTTATCATATTAGACAGAGACTTTAAATCCTAGCAGTGACCCAAGGTCTCCAAAAAAGATTATGAGACACCATGATGTCTCCACTTAGATTCTGATGATGCTGACCACTAAACAAGATGCCCCAGTGTGACACCTGAAACAGAAGGACACTGGAAAATTGATTGCACCTCTTATGCCTAGACAAAATAATGTTTCATGTCCCTCTTCCACTGGAAAAAAATTACCTTATGGGCCTGCCTAAGGCTATAAGACTGCTGTTCTGATACTTCTGCCTCCAATGCTTTGGAGATCTGGGTATGGCTAACTGTATATGGACTCCAGTCCCTATCATTTTATATAAATTCAGAATCTGCTTGGTCTGGACTCGGTATAATTCATTTATTCTTCTGGGATCTCTGATAGTATTGATGATTTGCATAGCTATAACTTTGTCAACTTAGCAGTATCAGGTATTCATATCCTTCCACAAAACTATAGCCAGTTTGTTAGCTGATTTTATCTATCTATATCTATCTATTAGATATTTGATAGGTGAAACCAAGCCTTGCCTATAATAAAGCTACTAGGACTCTTAATGTAAAAAATGATTTTAAAATGTTTTAAAATATATAAATTTCTGAGGGTATAAAAGTTTTTAAGCTATGAAGACCTAAATAAATGATTTGAGATGTAAATATATATTAAGACATAAAAAAATTATGCTTCTGATTTATTTCTCCTTCCATGGTATAGTTCTGATAAGCTGGTAGAGCAATGACTGCTTACTGTTTGGGTCATTTATTTTGATTGCCATCTAGGTAAAGACATTAAGGTATTTCTCATCAGGTCAAAGACATCACTATCCAATCCAAACCAGACTCTCTGTACAGTAGAAAAATATAACATACTTCTAACCAAAATCTGCAGTTTTAGCTAGGACTCGAAGGTATGCGTCTATTCCTACAGTTTTACAGATACTCATTATTTGCTTCTTTCTACTACATGAATTTCAATAGGGGCCTAAAAGTTTCAAATTATTATATCCATTTAAGTACATAACTTCTGTTTCTCATTTAAACTTTTGTCAATAGATTCCCTCTTGGCTGGAAGATACATCTAAGCATCAGTTGCTAACTATAACCTGCTCTAAATGACTATGAACACTATATTTGCTGAAAACTGATGTGGCCCAATTCAGCTGATGTGAATGTTCCATGTCTTTTCGACAGAGTCTGTGAACCAGATGATTCAGAAGAGTGTCCCATTGCCTGAATTTCTTTGCCTTTGGTTACCCTTTCAGCCTTCTTTGGCACTGACAACAATGCCCCAATGTCAGCTCTAAGTAGGTACCGAAAAGAATAAATTGTCTCATGCTTCTTGCCCAGAACAGGCTAAAATGCTGAGACAAGGAACAATTCCAAAACATGAGGGAATAATGACTATCTATAATGCCCATTAAAATACCAGAAAAATTGGCCCAGAGTTGTCAATTAATATATTTATTAACTAAAATGGTCCTACAATAAAAGACACTTTGGTTTTTATGCAAAAACACAAAAACAAAGATGACATTTAGGATTATAATTATAATTTGGTTGTATGAAGCTACAGGGCCTGATAGCAGAGGACAGCTACTGGCCTGCAAAACATCTAACCCTAACCCTAGAAAATGGCAATCAATTAGGAGTCCTGAAATTTAGAAATGCCACACTCACAACTTTGCGGCTAAAAGAACCCAATCATAACTGAGCTTGAGGCTCTCATATCACTCCAACACTTTGGACAAACAGTCTAAATTAAAAAACTTATGTAACAATAAAGGTTATTTCCTTTAACATACAAGACTCAGTCTCCTAGGGGACTCTGTGAACTGGGCTTAATAGTTATTTTGATTCAGAAGTCAATTGCATCTGTATTCCAAGCTTGGGATCTTTCATCTGAGAGTCATTCTTACACAGTAGCATTTGATTTCTTCCAATGTACTTGGCATATTATAGACAACATATTATTTATAGTATAGAAAAGATTAGAGATAAGGTTTATCTTCATATTACTATGAAGACCGTGACCATTGATTTTTTATGGTTTATCTTATTTATTTGTTATTTATTTATTTATTAAAAATTTCTACCTCTTCCCCACCTCCCTCTACCCTCCCTTTCCCCACCTCCCCCTCCCTCTCTAGTTCTAAGAGAAGTCAGGATTACCTGCCCCGTGGGAAGTCCAAGGTCCTCCTCACTCCATCCAGGTCTATAAAGGTGAGCATTCAATCAAACCAGGCTCCCACAAAGTCAGTCCATGCAGTAGAATAAAAACCCAGTGCCATTGTCCTTGGCTTCTCAGTCAGCCTTCATTGCCAGCCACATTCAGAGTGTTCAGTCTGATCAAATGCTCCATCAGTCCCAGTCCAGCTGGCCTTGGTGAGCTCCCATTAGATCAGTCCCACCATCTCAGTGGGTGGACACACCCCTTGTGGTCCTGACTTCCTTGCTTATGTTCTCCCTCCTTCTGCTCCTCATTTGGACCTTGGGAGATCAGTCCAATGCTTCAATGTGGGTCTCTGTCTCCATTCATCTCCAGATGAAGGTTCTATGATAATATGCAAGATATTCATCAGTATGGCTATGGGACAAGGCCAGTTCAGGCACCCTCTCCTCTGCTGCCCAAGGAACAAGCCAGGGACCTCTCCTTGGACCTGGGAATCCCTCTAGAGTCAAGTCTCTTGCAAACACTAAAATGGCTCCCTTAATTAAGATATTTACTTCCCTGCTCCCATATCCATCCTTTCTCCATCCCACCCATTCCATTCCCCCAAGCTCTCCCGAATCCTCTCCTTCTCCCTTCTTTCCACCCATCTCCCCTTACATCCACCCCTCCACACCCCCGTGCACCCAAGTTTTGCCTGGCAATCTTGTCTACTTACAATATCCAGGAGGATAACTATATGGTTTTCTTCAGGTACACCTTCTTATTTAGTTTCTCTAGGATCAGGAATTATAGGCTCAAAGTCCTTTAATTATGGCTAGAATCCACTTATGAATCCACCTATGAGTGAATACCTACCATATTCCTCTTTTTGGGTCTGGGTTACCTCACTCAGTAAAGCATTTTCTATTTCCATCTATTTGCATGCAAAATTCAAGATGTCATTGTTTTTTACCACTGAGTAAAACTCCAATGTGTATATGTTCCACACCTTCTTTAACCATTCTTCTATTGAGGGGCACCTAGGTTGTTTCCAGGTTCTGGCTATTACAAACAATGCTGCTATGAACATAGTTGAACAAATGCTTTTGTAGTATGGTTAGGCATTTCTTGGGTATATTCTCAAGAGTGGTATTGCTGGTTCCTAAGGTAGGTTGACTCCCAATTTACTGAGAAACTGCCACACTGATTTCCAAAGTGGTTGCACAAGTTTACATTCCCACCAGCAATGAATGAGTGTTCCCCTTACTCCACATCCTCTCCAGCATAGGCTATCATTGATGTTTTTGATTTTAGCTATTCTGACAGGTGTAAGATGGTATCTCAGAGTTGTTTTGATTTGCTAAGGATCGCTAAGGAGGTTGAACATGTCCTTAAGTATCCTTTGGCCATTTGAAATTCTTCTGTTGAGAATTCTCTGTTCAGTTCAGTACCCCATTTTTTAATTGGGTTATTTAGAATTTTAATATCTATCTTTTTGAGTTCTTTATATATTTTGGAGATCAGTCCTTTGTCTGATGTGGGGTTGGTGAAGATCTTCTCCCATTCAGTAGGTTGCCTTTTTGTTTTAATGACTGTGTCCCTTGCTTTACAGAAGCTTCTCAGTTTCAGGAGGTCCCATTTATTCATTGTTGCTCATATTGTCTATGCTACTGGGCTCATATTTACGAAGTGGTCTCCTGTATCTATGTATTGCAGGTTTTTTCCCACACTCTCCTCTATCAGGTTGTTTGTGGTCAGATTTATATTGAGGTCTTTAATCCATTTGGACTTGAGTTTTGTGCATGGTGATAGATATGGATCTATTTTCATTCCTCTAATGGTTGACATCCAATTATGCCAGCAACATTTGTTAAAGATACTTTCTTTCTTCCATTGCATAAATTTAGTCCCTTGTCCACTGTCACTGCCACCTTGACCAGCAAGGACGACGTAACACTGGAGCACTTCTTGCACGCAGTTTTTATTCAGGACCTTTTACAATGGCTTCTTCTCTAGTTTCTCTTGCTTCTCTCACCGGGCAAGCCCCTCCCAGCCTTTAAGTAAGCCTGGGCCGCCAACCCTGGATTTCCACGTAGGCACTGTCCATAGGTACACACACACACACACACACACACACACACACACACACACACACACACCCGCAAGCATCTTGCAATCATCAGGTGAGTAACGCAAGAGCCTGGCCTCCTCCAAATATGGGGTTGTTTACCCCGGAGAGCATTAGCTTTCGGGATAGCAGGGGAGGGTGCAGGGGGGGTGCAGGGGGGGAGAAACCAGCGCCATTTTCAAGGTGCGGCTCCACGTAGCTCTCCACAGTCCACTAACAGCTGTTCATTAATATCCGGGTATTCAATTCGATTACATTGGTCAACGTCCCTGTTTTTTATGCCAATATCAAGCTGTTTTCATTACTGTAGCTCTGTAATAGAGTTTGATGTCAGGGACAATAATGCCTCTAGAAGTTCCTTTATTGCATAGTATTCTTTTGGCTATCCTGGGTTTTTAGTTTTTCCATATAAAGTTGATTATTGTTCTCTCAAGATCTGTGAAGAATTTTGTTGAGATTTTGCTGGGGATTGCATTGAATCTATAAATTGCCTTTGGTAGAATTGCCATTTTTACTTTGTTGATCCAAAGTATGTGGATCCAAGAATGTGGGAGATCCTTCTATTTTCTGACAGCCTCTTCAATTTCTTTCTTTAAAGACTTAAAGTCCTTGTCAAATAGATGTTTCACTTCCTTGATTAATGTTACTCCAAGATACTTTGTGCTATTTGTGGCTATTGTGAAAGGTGATGTTTCTCTGATTTCCCTCTCTGCTTCTTTATACTTTGTGTATAAGAGGGACATTTTTGAGTTGATCTTGAATTCTATCACATCACTGAAGGTATTTATCAGCCTAGGAGTTCTCTGGTAGAATTTTTGAGGTCACTTATATACACTATCATATCTTCTGCAAATGACAAAAGTTTGACTTCTTCCTTTCCAATTAGAATCCCCTTGATCTTCTTATGTTGTCTTATTGCTATTGCTAGAACTTCAAGTACTATATTGAAGAGATATGGTGAGAGGAAACAGCCTTGTCTTGTTCCTTATTTTAGTGGATTGGCTTTGAGTTTCTCTCCATTTAATTTGATGTTAGCTGTCAGTTTGTTGTATATTACTTTTATTATATTTAGATATGGTCCTTGTATCCCTAATCTCTCCAAGACCTTTATCATAAAGGGGTGTTGAAGTTTGTCAATGACTTTTTTGGCATCTCATGAAATGATCATATGTTTTTTTTTTACTTCAGTTTATTTATATGATGGATTACATTGATAGATTTTTGTATGTTTAACTGACCCTGCATCTCTGGGATGAACCCTACTTGATTATAATGGATGATTTTTTGATGTGTACTTGTATTTGGTTTGCCAGTATTTTATTAAGGATTTTTGCTTCAATGTTCATGAGTGAGATTGGTCTGTAATACTCTTTTATTTATTTATTTATTTATTTATTATGTATACAATATTCTGTCTGTGTGTATGTCTGCAGGCCAGAAGAGGGCACCAGACGTCATTAGAGATGGTTGTGAGCCACCATGTGGTTGCCGGGAATTGAACTCAGGACCTTTGAAAGAGCAGGCAATGCTCTTAACCACTGAGCCATCTCTCCAGCCCCTGTACTACTCTTTCATGGTTTAGTTTTTGTGTGGTTTTGGTATCAGGGGTAACTGTAACTTCATAAAATGAATTTAGCAATGACTCTACTGTTTCTATTATGTGGAACACATTAAGGAGTATAGGTATTAGCTCTTCCTGGAAGTTCTGGTAGAATTCTGCACTAAAACTATCTGGTCCTGGGTTTTTTTGGTTGGGAGGTTTTTGATGACAACTTCTATTTCCTCACAACTTATAGAACTATTTAAATTGTTTACCTGGTCTTAATTTAATTTTGGTATATGGTATGTATCTTTAAAAAATGTCCATTTCTTTTACATTTTCCAATATTGTGGCATACAGGATTTTGTATTCATTGATTCTTTGGATGGTTTTCTGTGTTTCTATTTTGTTGATTTCATTTGGATTATCTCCAGTCTTCTACTCCTCCTGGGTGAGTCTGTTTTTTTTTTCTAGACCTTTCAGGTGTGCTGTTAAGTCTCTAATGTGAGCTTTCTCCATTTTCATTATGTGGGTACTTAGTGTTATGAACATTCCTCTTAGCGTTGCTTTTCATAGTGTCCCGTACGTTTGGTTATGTTGTATCATCATTTTTGTTGAATTGAAGGAAGTCTTCAATTTTTTTATTACTTCCTTGACCCAGGCGTGGTTCAGAAGTTGATTGTTCAGTTTCCATGAGCTTGTAGGCTTTCTTGGGGCAGAACTGTTGTTAAATTCTAATGTTATTCTATGATGATTCAATAAGACACAGGTGATTAATCCATTATTTTTTTGTATCTGTGGAAGTTTGCTTTGTTACTGAGTATGTGATCAGTTTTCAAGAAGGTTCCATGAGATGCTGAGAAGAAGGTATATTTTTTCCTGTTTGGGTAGAATGTTCTATATATGTCTGTTATGTCCATTTGATCCATTATATCTGTTCTCTTATTTCTCTGTTATGTTTCTGTCTGATTGACCTGTCCATTGGTGAGAGAGGAGTGTTGAAATCTCCTACTATTAGTGTGTGGGGTTTGATGTGTTATTTGAGTTCTAGTAGTGTTTCTTTTACACATGTGGGTGCTTTTATATTAGGGGCATAGATATTCAGGATTGAGACTTTATCTTGAAGAATTGCTCCTGTTATGAGTATAAAGTGTTCTTCTTCATCTCTTCTAATTGATTTTAGTTTGAAATCAGTTTTGTTGCATATTAGGATAGCCACACTCACTTATTTATTTTGGTCTGCTTGATTGGAAATTTTTTTTCCTAACCCCTGAGGTAGTGTCTGTCTTTGAGGTTGAGGTGTGTTTCTTGTAAACAGCAGAATGTTGGATCCTGTTTTTGTATCCATTCTCTGAACCTGTACCATTTTAAAGGTGAATTGAGTCCATTGATAATAAGCAATATTAATGACCAGTGGTTGTTAACTCCAGTTATTTGTTTTGGTAGTAGAGTTTGTGTGTTTCCCTTCTTTGAGTTGTGTTGGTGGAGGGTTGTCAGATATCTGTGCTGTCATGGATGTTCTTGGCTTCTTTGGGTTGAGTTTTTTTTCTATTACTTTCTGTATGGCTGGGTTTGTGGATACATATTGTTTAAATATGTTTTGTCATGGAATATCTTGTTTTCTCCATCAATGGTGAAAGAAAGCTTTGCTGGGTATAGTAATCTGGGCTAACATCTATGGTCTCTTAGTGTCTGCAGCACATCTATCCAATACCTTCTGGCTTTCATGATTTCCACTGAGAAGTCAGGTATAATTCTGATAGGTTTACCTATATGTGTTACTTGACTTTTTTCCTTTGCAGCTCTTAATATTCTTTCTTTATTCTCTGTTTTGTGTTTTGATTGTTATATGGAAAGGGGATTTTTTTATCCACTCTATTTTGTGTTTTGTAAACTTGTACTTTCATAGGAATATTTCTTCAGGTTGGGAAAGTTTTCATCTCTAATTTTGTTGAGTATATTTTCTGGGCCTTTGAGTTGTAATTCTTCTCCTTCTTCTACCCCTATTATTCTCAGGATTGGTCTATTCATGGGGTCCCAGATTTCTTGAATGTTTTATGTTAAGAATTTGTTGATTTGCTGTTTTCTTTGATCAATGAGACATTTCTTCTATAGTATCTTCAGTGCCTGAGATTCTTTTTTTCTAGCTCTTGTATTCTGTTTGTTTTACTTATCTCTGTAGTTCCTGTTTGTTTATCCAGATTTTTCATATCCAGCCATCCCTTGGTTTATGTTTTCTTTATTACCTCCATTTCGGTCTTCAAGTCTTGAACTGTTTCCTTGACCTGTTTCATTGCTTTTTCTTGATTTTCTTGGGTATCTTTGAAGGATTTATTAATTTCTTCTAACTTTTTGTTTGCCTTCTCTTTCATTTCTTTAAGGGAGTTTTTTACTTTCTGTTTAAGGGTCTCCATGATTTTCATCAGATTATGTTTAAAGTCGATTTCTTCTTCTTCTTCTGGATTAGGATGTTCAAGTCTTCCTGCTGAGTGTTCACTGGATTCTGGTGTTATCATGTTGCTTTTCAGGATGTTGGAGGAATTCTTGCATTGGCACCTGCCCATCTCTTCCTCCAAATGAGACCAGCAGAGTCTTGGCATCTTGGTCCAATCCTTGCTGTGGCTGACTGTTTACTCGGGAGTTTTCCTTGACCTTCCCTTTCTTAGGTCCCCTCATCACTGGAGCAGGCTTTCAGAACTTCACTCCACCCGCCCTGAAGCAGGCTGTGTTGGGGGATCCAAGACCTTGCAGATGAAAAGGCAAGAGTGCAGGCCAAGGTGGAATGTGGTAAAGGAAGACAGCAGCAGGGAATTCACCCTGCTGGATGGCCATAAAAGCTTAGGGAATTAGAGGGGTCCTGGATTCAGTGTCCTGGGACTGTCTGGCCCTGTGGCCACTCACTGACCTCTCCAGATCTTCTCAGCATAGTAACAGGATTTCCTGCTGGGTTCTCAGGATCTTGCAGGCAGAAAGGCCAGCTTAAGCGGGACAGGCTGGGATGGTACAAAGAAATCCCAGTGGCAGGAACACTCCCTGCTGGCTCTCTGGACCCCTCAGCCCCAAAGAAGGTTGTGCCAGTGGATCCAAGGCTCTTGCAGATGAAAAGGAGTGCTTGGGGGCAGGGTGGAATCCAATTACAAGTTTTTAAAGTTGTTTTTCACTGTGAACTAGTCTTATTTCACCATTCTTTGTTTATAGTTTTCATCTATCATAGACAAGAATCAGATTACCAGAGATGTTATTATGCAGCCAAAATATCTTAGATATGGCAATTTGTTAGAAGGGGTTGTAAGTTTTGCCATTTTTGTTTATATTTGAATCAATTTTGACTTTTTTCATAAATAGGATACTAAAAATGCAGCTAATGAATTAAATTTATAATCTAAGCTCACAGAGTGTAACAGGAGGTGAGCAGGCCATATCCCACCACCTGGCTAGCTTTACCCCCAAAATAACCACACAGAAATCTGTATTAATTAAACTACTGTCTGGCCATTAGCTCTAGCCTCATATTGGCTAACTCTCACATCTTGATTCAAACCATTTCTAATAATCTGTATGTGACCACGAGGTCATGGCTTACTGGGACAAATTCAGCATGTCTGACCTGGCAGCTTCATGGCAGCTCTCCCTACCTGCCTCCTTTCTCCCAGCATTCAGTTCTGTCTCCCCACCTATCTAAGTTCTGCCCTATCAAAAGGCCATGGCAGTTTCTTTATTCAACCATTAAAAGCAACACAAATATAGAATGACCTCAAACACAACCAATGAATTAAATATATAACTATTTAAGCTCACACAGTCCATAGATTATTTCCTATTTTCATTAAGCTTCAACCACACTCCCCTTATTGCACATAATGTCCCTCCTCAATGAGTCATCAAGTCCTACATTTGGTAGATGCTGAAAAAAAAAACACTTAATGTGGGATGCATTATTCTTTCTGCAGGAACACAAATAAATGGCTTAACTTGTAAACTGATGGTACAGCACCTTATGTGGTATATACATGGGGCACCTTCAAATTCTTTTTGAAAATATGTAATTTTATTCAAATTGTTACCTGATTCAATGACAATAGAGATCTATTATCAGTAAAGGTCTAGTAAATTTTATAGGTTTTATTCCATTTCTTGGATCTTTCCCCTCTTAAAACACCTTCATACACTCAGTAATATTCTCTTTTAGATAGCAGTTTCCTTTTCCTTTGCCCTTTATGCCTTGCCCTTTATGAATAAAATCTGAGTCAAAAACATCCTCACAGAAGTCTTTAAGGACTTTTTCTGCCATCATAATCTATAGACATCAATAACAGATCATAATCTAGAAAATATTCTGGGTTGCCTGGGATCTTCTTATACTCATCGCCTATACTTTCCAGAGTGATGGCTTTTATTCTTGTCCATGGTTCAATTAAGCACTCTGCTCCCTATGACACATCCTTTAGGCAAAAGTTGTCCTTACTTTTCTTAACCATGAACAGATAAGGAAATGCATTCCAATCGTGCTTTGTAGCCAGCAGCATGGCATGCTGCTCTGTATTACTCTGCACCTGATCATTGTTGAGGATTTCAGAGAAGTCCCTCCATTTCCCATGTATTTCACAGACTGAGACTCTGATCGGTAACAGGCCTCTGCAATATTAGCCTTGCAAATACTGTCATCTTACCTTTGAATATTCTTTCACACTCCACACTCTGATTTAGAGAAAGATGCTGTAGTTCTGCCGTATAAAAAGGCCAAGGCAGTTTCTTTATTCACCAGTGGTTACCCACCAACTGGGGCATGGCCTCTTATATTATATAAGCCAATGTAGAGCATGTGTCCTCTCTCTCTCCGGTTGCTGGATTCGGTTTCTGTTCTCCATTCAAGCAGAGGATTCTGATTTGTGAGTTTACCCCTAAATAAATAATCATCTATTTCTCAATTCTGAGCTAGTGTGGGATTCCTTTTAAGTATCTATCTACATTTGGTGCCCACGTGGATTTGGATTCCAAGTTTACCAGATGAACGGCCTAATGGCCTAGCCAGTCCACAGCCCAGACAGTCTCCCAACCCTGCCTGCTTGGCTTCATTTTACCTAAGTGTTTGTTTGTAGAATCCTGGCCACAGAGGAGTTTACTGTGTGTGGTATCTTGGAAGATTCCCAAGTGCATGCATAGCTGCCACCTTCTCTGGTGCATTTCCTTGCAGCGTGGCAACTTGTGCAGCTTCTGGGTTTTGCTCCCTGCCTGTGAGTTCTGGTTTTCTTGCTCTGTGTATGGAATTGATTTAATTGCTTTTAATTTGTCAAGCAAAGCGTATTTCTCAATATTTAACCAGTACCAAGGTAGAAAACTATAGTAACCCAGAAACTAAAGCAGCCCAGGACCATTCTTGTTGCCACTGGTTTCATTGCTTCTAGTTGCAACTCTGCAACCACGACATCCACTGAACAATAAAGATTGCAGTTTACGGATCACATAACAGGTAATTAATAAATCAATATTGCAGATTACATTAATATTACAACTTTTAGTAACTTTTTGCTAATACTATGGATTGTATTATGCCAGGCTTATATGGTTATGCTGATACTTGAATTTATTAGTACTGGGATTCAGTTTTCTTCTCCATATTCTATCATTAAGAAAAAATATGGCACTTTTAGGATGATACAGTCTTTACAGACTAATAATGAACAGCTAGTTGACAGGATTAATACCATCAAAAATCAAAAGTTGCCTGAAAAAAATTAATACCATTAAAAAAGATAACATTAATTTGATAAACAATATTAAATCCATCTCTAAGGGTACTAAGAAGTTATCTGAAAGAATTCATACTGTTGAATTTGACAATCAAAAAATTATGATAAGTTAGCTGATTGACTATTTCTCCAAAATGGCAATCTGCACATTATTCAAGTAATGTCCAAGGATGAGATGTTATCTGTAACTGAGAAATATCAGACCTTGGAATCACATGTGCAGAATGAGGACCAAAGTTTAGATACCTCAATGAAATCACTAGAAATATATACAGGCCTGGAGATTCAGGCTTTACAAAAGGCAATAATAAAAAGATTTAAAATAATTGGGGAAATTATTGGAGCTGATGAACAGGGAAAAAAGGCACAAGGACAGTATTCAAAAATGCCAGTAGCTGTCAGAGATGACTTACTCAGGGTTTTAGTTTCCTACCCTGTAATCTAATCTGACAAAGCATCAACTTCTAAAGTCTCAAAAGGATTCCAAAAAGTAGACGGATACCAATATGAATGAATAATCTAAAAGAAATTAAACAAGCTGTTGTAACTTATGGCTTGCGTTTCACATTTGTTAAGGAGATGATAAAGACATGGACTACTAGCATTAAAGCCACCTCACATGACTGGATTCAGTTAGTTTCGGGAGTTCTAGATGATGGACCTCAGTTAATGTTTAAAATTTATTTCAGAGAAGAGGCCAAAATTTTGGAACAACAGGATCGCTTAGAAAGAACATCACCCCCATGACAACTGGAAATAACTTTAGAAGATGACATCCCCTCTCCCAACTAAGTTTGTCTTCAGGGTTAGGAACATCATTTAGGGGTTGATTATAATTGGTATAGGGTTGGGGGGTGGGGGAAATTTTACTAGCTCAGGAATCTCTTTGGAAAAAAGGAGGAAAATAATAGATTAGTATGAACTTACTCACAGTAATAATAATAGTGAGTAATAGAGTGAATACTTGTGAATTATTATTTGTAGGCAATTACATTGGTATAGATTCTTATATATTGACACAAAGTCAATATTATATTGAATATTATATTCATACATGCTTCTACCTCTGCTTAAAACATTTTTATATATTAATATATATTTATCATATTGTAGTGTACATTTCTAGCTCTGACCAAGATACTTATACATTGTTTACATTTTGAAGTCATTGTCCTCATTTGTTTCAGAGTTGTTTATTGTCTTAGTCTTTAAGTAAAATAGGTATTAAGAATTACAGATCAATAGTCATCTATGTCATACTTATAGTTAGACTAATCAGGTTCTTTAGATACACAGAGACGATATTCTGCATAGATAGGTAATATTCAAGCACTTCAAAGAGCTGTAGAACATGACATTTAAATTACATAGGGTTCTGTTGAAGTGAGACAGGATTGCTCCTGGCAGCACCAATCTAGTCCCAAGAGAATGTTGAGCACCAAAGACATTCCACTTGGAGCTTGTTTTCGGCTGGCAAAACTGGCCTTTGGCCAAAGAAATGCCCATGACTCAACCACTGACAAGATACATGATATCCGGAAATGGATAAGCAGGACTGTCAAATTTTGCCAAGACAGGGTAAGACGGTTTTGAAAAATTTTCTGCCTCTGAAAATGACCTGTCATTTATTCAAGGCCTTAGCCAAAGTTGGTTGCTTCGATGTTGCAAATGAGACTTTGGGTGATTGCCCAGGTAACCAGTTGTCTCTGTCATTTGTTGCACATTTTAGAAGTTGCTTTATTGCACTTCCTGCTTACTCAAGTGATATTATTTCCCTTCTCATATCTTCGATGGGGTTAAAGACTAGATAGTTGTAGTTACTTTTCTCTCATGACTTGGCTAAGTTATTTATATAAGACTTAAACTAGTTAGGATAGGAAAATTATTGAATATATTTGTTCTTATTGTATATAATTTTGTAGTACGCTTAGAACTCTCTTATTTAAACAAAAGGGGGAGGTGCTATAGGAAGTCTTACAGCCAGTGGTTACTCACCCACTAGGGTGTGGCCTCTTATACTATATAAGCTGATGTAGAGTATGTATCCTCTTTCTTTCCAGTTCCTGAATTTAGTTTCTTTATTCTGTTCAAGCAGAAGATTCTGATTTGTGAGTTTACCCCTAAATAAATAACCATCTATTTCTTAATTCTGAGCAAGTTTGGGATTTCTTTTAAGCGTCCTTCTTCAGAAAGACCCTTTGGAGGCTTTTTCTCAGTTGATGTTCCCTCTTTTCCGATAATTCTAGTTTGTGCATCAAGTTGATATAAGACTAGACAGCATAGGAGGCTACTGACAAATACTAGTTTGTCTGTTTGTCTCTCTTTCTCCACCTCTCTTCTTGACTTTGTTGACTGGGATTAGACTGAGGAAATCTGATACCGGTGGTTCATTGTCAACATATTTAAAACACAGTACAATTTGAAAAAAGTTCCAGGTAATAATAAGTCCCATCTCATATTTTCCAGAAACAATTATTACAATTCTATGTTCACAATAAAGATAAGGTGTGACTATTTAGAAACTTGTTTTAAAAGTATATGTGACTGTGAGGGTAGGTTTTATAGCTAACAATCCTAAAATCTAGTACTGTCTCTAACCAATAGCATGGAGGTAGGCAGGCTATAAAATACAGATAATACCTCCCATATAGATGGGGTCTATTAACTTGGGGCTAAAAATAAAGACTTAGGGAGGGATAGTTTGTTATAAATGTTTGGGAGAATTTGGATGAGGTCTGCCTCTATAGCAAAGGGGGATAAAGTCTGTTTCTACAGATAGCAAAGAAGTTACCAGGTCTTACTATTATTCATTCCTGCTCTCATGGGTGAGAAAAAGGTAATTCCTCCCTTAAAAAAGAGACCAAAATGTTTAGCATTCTTGTTCTCTAATGCTCTGTGGGCACAAGGACTTGTGTGTCTAACAAAAACTGATATACAAAATGTGGTCTCTTTTCTGGCCCTGTTTGAGTTCCAGCCTTGGCTGAGTTCAAGTCTTGGTTTCCCTCAATAAAGGACTATAGCTTACAACTATAATAATTACATCTACCCCAAAGTTGGAGTTTGTCAGTATGTTTTTTTAAACTCTAAAAAAACAAAATAAGACAGAAATTCATACCTAAAATGTGGGGTGTTGCTGTGATGTACATGAATATGTTGGTTTCGGGGAGGACTGTGGAAGAACTTAAAGAATTTGAGCTGGCAAAGCCATTGAGTCCTTAAAATTTAATGGGGCTATCCTTTAGGATTTTGGAATATAAGAATGCTGAAAAACTGTTATTAGGGATCCCTGACTTGTGAGGTTTCAGAAAGAATTTTCTAAAAGATGCTATGGCAGATGTTTGTTGAAATTTTATATTGAAAACTTGTAGTTTCTGGTCTCCTGGAACTGAAGATTTAGCTATGATTAAGAAGATGCCAGCACTACTTAAGTGAAACTGCCCTGAGACAACTGATATAATTATCAGGGGCTGAATAATGAATGTGATTAATAAAAGATCAGTATCAACAAGGGGAAATCTCCTAAATATTACTTCTGGAGCATCACATAGAAGGTATGCTGTGGCAGCAGAACTTGACAAATAATTTGTAAGGGTCTGCTTGTAGTGCTGGTTTTGAAAGCATGCAGGAGGTCATGAAAAGCAGTTAAGCCTTGAAGCTATGTGCCAGGGTTGGAGTTTCCCTAACAGAATGACAGAAGAGCCCATTGGCTGTCAATGTTGCCTCAGTTTTGTGGTGTTGGTCCCATAGTACCGGAGTGCAAGCAACTTTGAAACTCCTGGAATTTAACTCAGTGGTCAGCATAAACACACTGAGTGAGCCTTGTGCCAGTAGGGCAACTGTAGTTCTTCTGAGCGAGGGACGTCAGGATTAACACACAACACAACTTCGGGTTCTGCAGACAAGCCTTTATTTCACTTTCTCACACAGTATATATAGCCCTCAGCAGGGGAAGCCAAGCCAGCAA
This sequence comes from Myodes glareolus, assembly GCF_982192425.1. NCBI lineage: Eukaryota > Metazoa > Chordata > Mammalia > Rodentia > Cricetidae > Myodes > Myodes glareolus. Next base: position 17,211,507 of record NC_142043.1, on the reverse strand, counting down.
TAACAATAAACTCATCACTGTAGGGGTAAACATTTTTAGAAACTTTGCTGAAAACAACAGATTGCTCTGTGCTTGTTTTTGCTCTTGTTTTTGGAACAACCAACCACAAGAGTGCAAAACAGATCAAGTAGGGGTGCAGAGGCCTGTCCTCTAGAGACCCAAAAATTCCCCCCTTTTTATTTTAAAGGCATGAGAGCCCCTGTCTTAGGCCTCTCCAGACAGAAACTCTTACCCGTCTACAGGAGGCCTTAATCCCTTTCTTAGGCAAACTCTCTATACCAGGACAGTTGCCCATCGTAGGAATTCTTCATGACTTCTGCAGCATCTGCAGTCAGACGTGGGGCACTTCCTGATTACCAAGAGACAGGCGAGCAACACTTGTCTAGTGACAATGTGCTGTACGTGAGATTGCTGCATAAAGCAGCAGAGAATCCAAAAACAGATAATCCCAATAGCAATATCAGTGCAAGTGAGAGAATTCCAGGTAATTGCTGGACCCAGCTCCAAAGCTGGGCCATGGCATTCCACTGACTGGATGCAGATATAGCAGGGACCCGTGTGCTATTAACACCAACAATATGATGAGCTGTTTGCACAGTAAAATTCAAAAAGGAAGAATTCCAAGGGCCATCAAAACATACATTCAACTGTTCAGCCACATCAGAAGAATCCACACCATCAGCAGGTGCAACGCAAGCTGCACCACAAAAGTAAGAACCAGACACCCACCATAGGAGCCAAAGGGGAATCCACCTGCTCCTGCTAAAGTACAGTCTGTCAATCCAAATTCAAAAGTCCAAGTCCAATATGAGAGTCCAGAACATTCTGTGTCTGCAGAGCCCCGCCAACCTTCCCAGACAGCACACTCTCTGCAGTCACAGCCTCCTGTGAAATGGCAACACCAGCAACTGTAGCCACAGTGGCAGCAACAGCAATAGCAGCAACAATTGCAGCTGTTATCCCAAGGTCCTGCCGCTGTCAATAAAGGATGACCTCCTGATGTTCTGGAGACATCAGCACAGGCAGAAGAATCACAGCAGGCACTCAAACAATCAAAGCTCCATCAGAACCGTCCCAGCAATTACTCAGCTTGCAGATCCTGAAGCAGAAGGAGTGTCACGATCTTCATCCTGCATAACCGGCTGTACGCACCGCTCTAGGACCCAAATTGGTTTATCAACTCCTGGAGGAAAAACACATACAGCCCCCTTCACCTTTGCCAACAAGGGGGTTGGTTTCATCCATCTTCCTGTTTGCAGATCTTTCCAACAAACCTATCCTAGGCTCTGAGCCCTAACTTGTGTGTGGCTCTCCATAAACGAGCAGCCTTCAGCATCCACAGTCAAAATATTTAAAATAAAGAGAATGGTGGATAATTGAGTTGCTGGGGAAAATATGAACCCCCCCTTTTATTTTTTGAAAATATTGTTTGAGGATCTGATTGACTCTTTCCACAACTGCTTGACCCGTTGGGTTATATGGGATGCTTGTTTTATGGAAAATTTCACAGAATGAACAAAAGGATGAAAAATTTTTGCTGATATATGCTGGGCCATTATCAGCCTTAATAACCTCAGGTTTGCTCATATAGGCAAAAGCAGATAGGCAGTGTGCAATGGCATCTTTTGCTCGTTCTCCCGAATGTAAGGATGTGAAAATTACTCCTGATAAGATGTCTACTGATACATGGACAAACTTATGTTTCCCTGCAGCAGGCAGGTGTGTAACATCCATCTGCCCAATGGGTCCCCCTTTTACATTGTGGGAACTTTCTTGGTCTGGCAGTAGCTCCCTGAGGGTGTAGTAAAAGGAACATCAGTGGACCGCTTCCCGCCACCCAGCTCCTGGCAAGCTTTACCAGAAATAATTACAAGGAAACTGTATTCATTTAAACACTGCCTGGCCCATTAGTTCTAGCCTCTTATTGGCTAACTCTCACATCTTGATTAACCTATTTTTAATAATCTGTGTAGCACCATGAGACTGTGGCTTACCGGCAAGATTCTAACCTACATCCATCTCGGGTCTGAGAATCATGGTGCCTACCTGACTCTGCTTTTTTTCCCCCAGCATTCTTTTCAGTCTACTCTGCCTATCTAAGCTGCTGTCCTATTCTAAAGGCCAAGGCAGTTTCTTTATTTGACCAATGAAAGCAACACATAGAAAGAAGATCCTCCTACTCCATGAGGGAGCTGTGGGGTTTTTTCTCTCTTTTTTTCCCTTTCATTTTTCTTTCTTTTTTTTCCTCTTTTTTCTCTCTCTCTCTGTTTTTTTTAAATGTCCAGGGACACCACAGTTAATGCAGGTTGTATCTGTGGTTGTTCGGGATCCTCCCCCAGGCCTGATGGCAGCGGCAATCACCTGACCCTGAATGAATTGCCCATCAATATTCCGGTAGATCCAGATGTATTCATTTAAACTTTTTGCTTTATGTGGCCACAAGGCTTCCTTACAGTATTTATTTGAATTCTCAAATGCCAGCTGCTAAACTATGGGCATAGCTGTGGTCACATCACCAAACAATCTCCCTGCCAACTGCAATAGCCTACCCACATAGTCCTGAAATGGTTCTGAAGGCCCTTGTAAAACTTTTGACAGTTGATCCCCTGTGGCCTTGTTTGGCAGGGCTTTCCAAGCTTTGGTAGCTGTAGCCGCCATTTGGAGATATACGGCAGGATCGAGCACAATTTGATTGGCCGAGTCAGCATAAGCTCCTGCTCCAGTTAGCATGTCTTGATTGTGCTGTGCCTGTCCTGCTCAAGCATTTAACCTAGCCGTTTGTAAATAATTTTCTTGATATTCTCCCCTCCACAATAAGTAATCACCTTCCAATTGTACCACACAGCATAGCTACAGCCAATCACTAGGTATAAGATTCAATGCCTCAAAAGACTCTACCATGGCAAGAGTAAAGGGGGCCTGAGTGCTATATGCCACTACAGCCTCTTTCAATTGTTTCATCTCCTTAAAGTTCAAGGCCACATGTTGTCTCAGCATCTGTCCTGGATTGTTAGGATCAAGTACTTCTATGTCCGGAGCAACTGTGTGCTGGGGCTGAAAACAGACACCTCCTCTTTTTTTCTGATCCCTCCTTGATCTCCCGGTCATCTGTCAGTCCCCAACGGGACTCCCTCCTTCCCCAATCCTCATTTTAAGCAGATGGGACGATGGCACACATAAAGAATCCTTCCTTTGCCCTACAGCGCTTCAACCTTTTCTGAAGTACCTTAATTTCCTGCGTTAGCTGTTCTTCCTCAGCAGATAAACTATCTTCTGCACTAGAACTGAGGCTGTCTTCCCCATTTTCTGACTCAGAGGTTATTGCTATCTGGTTTTGTGCCCAAAAGCAGGCAGACATTGGCGCTAGCATTAGTCCTGTGCCAGATTCCAAAGTTCCCCCTGGTACCTCTGGCATTTCCTTTCAGTCCTTATGTGACTCCTCTGCCAATCCTATGAACCTCCTCCTATATTTCTTCAAGTATTTCTTTAGCCACGATGACCTCTGGTCTCATTTTCACTTTATCAGTAAGTAGGGCATCACGAACCAGGTGCCATGGTGAAAAGATAGATATAGAAATGCTATCGGCACCCTCCTTTTGTAATCATTTCTGCAAATCTTTTTTTTTTTTTTTTTTTACCTGTTTCCAATCAGAGATGTTCAAACCTTAACCTGTCAAAAACCATGGACTTGCTGCGGCTATATTCTTTAAAAACAATTCTCTATAGTTCTCTGTTTGACTATGGTTCCTTGTTGCTCTAACAATTTAGATATCTCTCTTACTGTTTGTGGATCCCGTTTTTACCCCAATCCATCCTAACTGGTCTAGGGTGAACCTCGTCCGCTTACCCTTCTTTCTCAGATCTTGGTGGAACCTCCACTTTGCCACACCAGCATGGCAACTGTAGTTCTTCTGAGCAAGGAACGTCAGGATTAACACACAACACAACTTCAGGTTCTGCAGACAGGCCTTTATTCCACTTTCTCACACAGTATATATAGCCCTCAGCAGGGCAGGCCAAACCAGCAAAAACAAGAAGCTCATCATTGTAAGGGTAAACATCTCTAGAAACTTTGCTGAAAGCAATGGATTGTTTTGTTTTTGTTTTGCTCTTGTTTTCAGAACAATCAACCACAAGAGTGCAAAACAGATCAAGTTGGGGTATGAAGGCCTGTCCTCTAGGGACCCAACAACTTGGAGAGACAGAGCCCTGAAAACTATGTGTCCTGAGTACCTCATGCTATTATTAAGCATAGTTCTTGAGGTCTTTACCTGCCTCATAATCTATGAGTTGCATGAATACACTAAGGGGGTTTCAAGACTCTCTCTGAGCAATGCCACTGGTACTTTCAATAATAGCGATCGCTTTTCTCCATGCATTGTTGCTGGAGCTGATTCATGATTCAATCATCTCTCTTAGAAAAAGTTTGGTTATGCAAATAAAGTTATGTCAAGTTGTTTTTGTTAATGGCTTTGATATAGAAATTTTGGGGAAACAATTTAAATTATAGAAAGGCACACTTTTGATAGTTGAGAAAGGGACTCATTGAGATCAGTGAACAAAAACAATGGCAGCCTGGCTATTCCTGACTGATGTGCCTTTCTTCAAAGGTGATGATTAATTCTTTGTATACATTTTTAACCTCAGCTTTTTTATATGACTTAATAAAAAGTTGTTCATGAGTGGATTTGCATCCTGAAAATGTAAATAGAAATGACTTTGTTTGTATAAAATGTATAGACTTGTGAGTTTTTAAGATTTCTTGGGATGAATAATAAAATGATATATATTTTCATTGTAAACACAAAGTGCAGCCTGCTAGTAAAAGAACTAACTGAGAAAAATACCTTGCTTGCTTACACTTTGTTTATCCATAACAAGTTTCTTAGACATAAATATATGTGTGTCTTAGGGTATAATTTGTATTTCACCTGCAATTTGTAAAATATAAAATCATATAAAAGTATTGGGTATCATGCTGTTTATTACTTGTATTCATCGTAATTATTTACTTGAAAAATACAGTGTAAACACACTGTAATTTCTATACTGCTTGAAAGATTCTGCTACTTTATATAAGCTTTAAGGGAAATCTTAAGAGATAGATCCTGAGAGACACAGTCATGTTAAAAATGTGTGTGTGTGTGTGTGTGTTTTCCCCTTTTGATGGCTCCAGAGAATTAAATTTTGTTCCCTCTGAGAAAAATATCTATGATGTGTTCAGTTGCCAACTTGTCGCCTACTCTTCAGTCTGTGTCCTGATGAAGGATGGCCTTCCAGGAGCAGGACAGGACCCAAGATTAAAGGTGACATTCAGAAAAGCTGAATGTTTAGTATCTTTGTGTATGTTGTATGTTTTTTCTATTTTTTTTTGTTGTTGTTTAAAACATAATTTTTTAATTCTTCTTTGGGAATTTTATATCATGCTCTCCAGTCCCATTCATTTCCCAGTTCATCCACATCTATCCATTACCTTTTCTGAACCTACCCTAAAAGAAAATAAATAATAAAAATTTAAAATGCTTCACTCCTCTGTCTTTCCCAACTCTGCATCACTTCTTCATTCATCTTACTGGTATTGGGACCTCCTGTGTGAAACTCAATGTACTCTTTTGTGATAACAAATGTATTTTGAGTTATTCATTGTAATGAGTTGTTGGTGTAGTTCAAGATATTTAGCTTTTGATATATATATATATATATATACATATATATATATATATATATGCTTTTGTTAGGGTTTGCCTTGTTACTTAACTTGTCTAAGATCAATATCCTTTTATAAAAAATTTTATTTATTTATTTATTTATTTAAAATTTCCACCTCCTCCCCACCTCCCTTTTTCCTGCCCCTGCCCACCTCCCCCTCCCTCTCTAATCCTAAGCAGCCTTATCTTAAAATTGGTTATATATATGTAGTTCCTCTGATACACTCCCTATGGATATTAATGATAATGTGTCAAGCAATGTCTCTTACCTGATTTATAAATTAGTGCACTATTTAATAATAAAGTTTAAATAATTTATATATAAAAAAAAAGTATTTGGCTTTTTAGGACCATCGGTACTGGAGCCTCCCCGAAACTCCTCTTTAGTATCCTGTTGTTGCTCTAAGTCATGGGCATCTTGTACCTCTGATTCCACAAAATCAGCTCTTTTGCATGCTCCAATAGGTCGTAGACAAAATAGATGTTGTAGTGGGTCATCTTAAAGCACTGGATCTATAACTGAGTATTATCTGAGTTGGTATATTAGGGTCTTTCCTCTGACTGACCCCATTTGAGTGAGAGGCAGAGCCAGTTCTTCCAATGAAGCAGCAAGTAAGAGGTAATATCAGATATTTTTAGAGCCAGGACAAAAGCAGGGTTAGCTCATCAAGGTGGCCACTGGCAAACAGAATACGTTTATCCAAAGCTTAATTACTAACCTAGCTTCCACAGAAGACTTTCTGAATCACACAGTAATTCTTTCTCTCTTTCTCTTTTATATTTATTCATACCATATGTGTATTTTACACATAGACTGCAAAAGGGTTAAAGAGGTCAAGAAGTTGAAAGAAACTGATTCCCTTGAATCTGATATTTGATACAAAGTTCAAAAACATACCACTGTGATATTTTGATTAGGAATTATGTGGTCCAACTGCTGCACTGAAGAGCCAAGTCGTGAGGACTAAGTCTGAATCTGGCCTCAGGATTGCATCAGCCTCAGGAGCAAGGCACAGGATCTTACAGTCATAGGAAGAAGGTATAGGATTTGTATATGGTCAACAGTTTTAAAAAATTGTTAGCAAAACTATTAGGCATTAAAACCAGTTGGTGTTAGGAAACTGAGTGAAAGCCTTGGGATAGCTAAAAGATTTTGCCTCTTGAAATGCTAAAGAATATACTAGGTATTTAGATAACAGATTGTGGGACCAAGGCCTTTGCAGTATAACATTGCAATGTTACTTTGCAAGGTAATTAAACATTATATATATATATATATATATATATGTATATATGTATGTATATATATATTCTTTTCTAAATATATATATATTATTTTCTAAAATAGCATTTTATTGAAAATGGATTTCTTCAAGCAAGGTACTTTTACTAGATTTTCATGTCTCCAAATTCTTCCCATATCCTCCCCATATACCTACTGCCCAAATCCTCAGCCTTAGTGCTCTCTCTCATTAGGAAAGAAGCAGGCACCTAAAAGGAAAATATATAATAATAAAATAAAATGTAACAAAAATAAATGTCCAAGAATAGGAAAAAATAAGCAAACAAACAGAAAAAAGGAGTCAAAGCTCATGAAGCTCCTACAGACATAGATCCACACATTGATAAATTAGGGAATTCCATAAATACACAAATGAAAACCCATAATATGTTAGAAAAGACAAATAAGGTGCTAAAAATGCCCAGCAAATGTTAAGTTGTATGAGATAAAACAATCCTCCAACAATATCACTGATTTCGCTTGTATTAGCCTCTATCATTGTCTCACCAGGAACTCGACCTGAAGTGCAGTTTGTAATTTCTATGAAAACCGTGGGAAAAACTGATGCCTCATTGGGGAAAGGTTCTCAGCTGGAGATGGCTTCTAGGTTAGGCATTGCTGGTTGTGTCGCTCGCTTCCCCTCTCAGCACTGAGACCCCATCTGGCTTGCACCTGTGCAGGTCGTGTGCATGCTGCGACAGTCACCATGAGTTCATACGTGTGTCAGTCCTGTGATATCTAGAAGGCCTTGCTGCTTTGTTTTGTTCTATCCCCATTGGCTCTTACAGTCTCCCGGCCTCTCCTTCCATAAAGTTCCCTGAGCATGGAGGGGAGTGATTTGGTGGAGACTTCCCATGTATGACTGAGTGTTCCCAGGTCTTTCATTCTCTGCCCTTGGTCCAGTTGTGGGTCTCCCTATTTGTTCCCATCTATGTAGGAGGAAGCTTGAATGGTGACAGAGCAAGACACTCATCTTTGATTAAAATAGAACATCATAGGAGTTATTTTGTTTCCATTCACTTATAGCAGAACAGTAATATTTTCTATTCCCCAAGGCCCAGGGCATATCTAGTTTCTTTAGTCTCACAGTGTGAATTTTAAATGCAGTCAGACAGCTGTTGTTACTCTTACATTGCTTGCTCCACTCTTTTATCATAGAATCTTGCAGTGAAGACAGCACTGAAAATCAAAGGGTTTGTAACTGTTTTGGCATTTACCTTTCTGATCCAGAAGTATGCATAGTATCTTCCAGTACTGTGAACATTATTCAGAGTGGTGAAGTCTTTAGGTAGGTACTAGTTCAAATTCTCCATGCTCAGAGACAATGTAGGTGTTGATTTCAGCAATAGGGACTTACCATTAGTTTGCGGAGGAAAAGCAATAATTTTAGCAATAATCTGGATGCTTTGGCTGTTTCTCTGATATCTCTTTGACCAATAACTCAATTATATGCAACCAGTTCCTGGCACTAGAGGTTCCATTTAATGGTGAGGTATCATTCATAGCTGCTCTGTCTCCCCAAATGTACTGTGATTCCAATTAGATCCTTTTATATGTGTAAACATTTTAGGTAGCTTCTTCTGTAGTGCATCTCCATACGACTGTTCAAATGAGTTTTAGATTTAGTAGTGTCCCCATATCCTATCTTTAACCTACTCTTCTCTCCCTATACCAAATGATCCCTGATCCAGTCTCCTCCACCCACAACACACCCTTGTCCATCCATAACTATCTATTCTATTTCCCCTTCCTACGAAGATCCTTCCCTCCATGCTAGTTCCTTACTCTGTTCCTAACCTATGTGCTTACACAGATTGCATACTATTGAAGATTCAGCCACTGCAATATAAATATAAACAAATACCTACCATATTTTTGTTTGGGGTGTCTAGGTTACTTCATCCAGAATGAAAATTTTTCTTGTAGTTCTATCAGTTTACTAGTGAACTTCCTGATTTATATTATTTTAACAGCTGAGTAATATTCTGTTGTGTAAATGACTCACATTTTCTCCACTCTTTTTTCCATTGTTGGCATTTAGAGTGTTACAAATTTCTGACTGTTGTAAATAGGATAGTCATGAAATTGGAGGAGCAAGTGTCTCTGCGGTAGCATTTAATGTAAGCTAGGTAAATGACTAAGCATCAAATTGCTGAATCTTCAGATAGCTCTATTCCCAGCTTACTGAGAAATTGCCACACTGATTTCCTAGAGTCTGGGCAAGCTTGAAATCTCACCAGTGTAGGTCCATATTTCTATATGGTGTGACAGCCAGGCTCTGAAGCCATAGGCCCTACCTGAGGTGGTGACATAGCCCTGCAGACAGGCTGTCACCGCCCTAACAAAAGCCAGGATCTACTGCTCCTTTCTCTTTTGTTAAAAATGTAGATCGCCTAGGGAGTGGTGTTTGCTGAAGCTGATGACGAAGTTTCAGGTGTTTCCCTAACCCCCGCATTCCCTGGAAGGAGAATATTAATAAGGTATCCACCTTGGGCTACCTGGGGGATAAAGCATGTTTTGTATAATAAACGCGGGTAGACCTTCAGGATGGGGAGAAGCCTGAGATGCCCTTCCATGATGATGGTGTAAACTGTGTCTGGTTATTTCTCACGCCTCTGTACTGGTCCAGAGAGGAAAAGATAGCTTCTATGTTGGGGCCCACGGTCTCTGACAACCAGCAATGAGAGAAAGCGCCCCTTCCTTTATATCGTAGCCACCATGAACTTGTATTATTGTTCTTAGCTATTCTTAGAGGTATAAAATGGAATCTCAAGCTAGATTTGATCTGCATTTCCATGATGTCTAAGGATTTTGAACATTTCTTTAGGTGTTGGTGAAATATTTTGTTTTTCTCTATCCCAGTCAAAAATCTGTGCTTTTTTCTTGACATTCGGTTTTTGAGATGTTTATATATATATTGAACACTTGTTTTGTATCAGATGTCGAGTTGCTAATATTTTTTTCCTGTTCTGTGGACTGATGCTTCCTCTGAATCATGGTGTCTTTTGCTGTAGTGATGCTTTTCTATTTAGGACATTCCATTTATGAATATTTGATATTAGTGCTTATAACATTTTTCTGTTCAAAAAGAGTACCTTTTAAAGTCTCCACCCAAGAAATCAGGCATTACATCTGTGGTCAGAAAAATAGTAGGCATTGCCAGGGAACCCACAAGTGCTTCTGACCAGGGAGAGGACAAGCTAACTGCAGACATGTACCTTTCCTTCTGCTTCTCCAAATCCAATCTCTCTGTCTCTTCCCCACTTCTCTAACTAAACTCTTGTAGCTATCTCCCTTCCCCTATACCCATCTCCTATGGACATCACAGATCTGCTAACCTCCCTCCTTCATTTCTTATACTCTCCCATCCCCCAACAACAGCAGACATCACCTGGCAACCCACAGGCTACTCTGACCAGGGGAAAACAAATAGGCTGACTGCAGACTTTATTTTCTCCTTCCATTCCTCCTAGTCAAATCCCCAAGTCTCCTTCCTAGCACCACAGAAGTCTATCCATTGTGTGTTCCCCTCTCTCTCTGTTCCCATTCCATGTGGATTAACTGAGAATACCCTGGTGGAGCACCCTCATTTCCTCCCTCCTATGAACCAACTTCCCAAAACAACCAGCTCATTTCCACTCATTCTGAGTATTAGCACCCTATACCCAGAAACACATTTTAAAACAAAATGCAGTGGTCACACCTATCAGGAACCCAGAAGAACTTCCTGCCAGAAAACACACAGTCACCACACTTTGCCAAGAATCAGAGAGGAAACTGACACTAAGGAACTTAGCCTTCACCCAAGAAAGACACTACCTAGAACTTCAAGAACTGCAACCTTCCCACTTCCAGTTGTGAAAACGCAGCCAACAGCAGTCGGGATAGTATGACTCCATTACATCCCTATGTCCCTTCACAGGAGCAGAACACTGTCTCAGATGGAAGTAGGATACACCAGGGAATAGTGCACTGCTGAGGCAGGCCTGACCATGTTGCTTGTTGGCAGGATATGGACCTTAGGACTTTGAGTTAGGAAAACTGAGCTTAAAAGGCCATACTTAGCACCACAGGAAGTAGTGATTCTGACTGCAATGTAGGCTCCAGAGATTAGAGATAGAAAAGTATTAATAAGTGGCCTAAGGATTTTTCTTGCGTTATTTTGGTAAAAATGTGACTGCTTTTTGCCTTTGCCCCCAAAAATGTGCCTGAGGCAAAATAGCAGAATGTTGGATTACTGACATGCGCACAGAGTTGAAGGCAGCCAAGTATTGACAGTGTCATGTGCCTACTAATGGTTTCTCTTATGCTTGTCTATAATGAAGATGTGTAAACTGAACAAGAAAAAGTACGAAATGTACAGATTGAGGAGAAAGGGAGCACCAGAATGTATAATGGAGATATGTCCAGTTCTCAGAGAGGTAAGAAGTTTAAAGAAAATCCTGATGCAATATGAAAAAAAGGAAGTGCTGATCTCACCCAGCTAAACTTTGAACTTCTGAAAGGAATTTAAGAATAGCTTGAACAGTAAAAGAACTCTCCACAATAGAAAGCTGATGCAGATGTAATTGAGCAATGTTGTCATGTTCCAGTCCTAGAGAACTTTGGCCGCATAGCTCTGACTTTTGAGTCAAGGACAGTAGAAAGCGGTTTATGGAATTTCCCTCATTAGCCAAGAAAATCATCTGAGGTCAGGTGTGTGTCAGTGAAATACCTGCATGCAGGTCAATGCAGAACAACTTTTGTGTGAAGCCTGGGTTGTGAGGCCAGAACCCTGGAACACCTGCAATTCAAGGCTGTAGTCACGGTGAGGAAAGAGACGAAGAGGGTGAAGTACGTTTTAGTCAACCAAACTCAAAGGAGTTGGAGAGCTGAAGGAGCTTTGACATGGAGATGCAAAGTTCCTAAGCAAGTTCCAATTAAATGCTTTTCTATATAAGACTCGTCATGTTGTCTCTTCACAGAAATAAAACACCAAGAAAGAAGTGAATAAAACCTGAAAGTGGAAACACAATTTTTTTAATGAGAAAATTCAAACCAAAGTAAATCTGGAAATAAAAAATTTATAACTGGAACAGGAACCATAGAGGCAAATATCACCAACGCAATACATGGATGGAGTTGGATGACAGAATGTCGCACATTGAAGATACAATAGAAGAAATGGCGTATCAGTCAAGGAAAATATAAATGGAAAGAATCCCTGACACAAAACCTTCAGGAAATCTGGAACACCGTGAAAAGACTAAATATAAGAATACTAGGATTAGAGAGAGAAGAAACAACCCATGTCAAAGGCACAGAAAATATTTTCAACATAATCGTAGTAGAAAGTTTCTCTCTCTGAAAGAATGGGAGGCCTATAAATTTATTACATGTGTAAAGAACACTAACTTGATTTGGTTAGAAGAGAAAGCCAAATAATAATCAAAAGACTAGTCATTCAGAAAAAAAGAAAGATTTTTAGAAGCTGACAGACAAAAAAAAACTAGTAACAAATAAAAGCATATCTATATATCTATTAGACTCACACCAAGATTCACCAAGTTAAACTTGGATAGAATTTGTTCGTTGGCCTGTTGTTGGTTTGTTATCCAAAACAAATTCTGTATCTGTTCATATTATTCCGGCAAAAGTCATGCCACAAGCCTTCACTGTGCAATGTTTCCATAAACAAATAGGGAAAATTGACCAGATTAAAATTAGGACATAGAACTGGGCGGTGGTGGCACACACATTTAATCTCAGCACTTGGGAAGCAGAGGCAGGTGGATCTCTGTGAGTTCTAGGCCAGCTTGGTCTACAAGAGCTAGTTCCAGGGCAGGCTCCAAAGCCACAGGGAAACCCTGTCTTGAAAAAAAAATTAGGACATAGATATCTTCCATTTGAATGTTTTGTAATATACATTTTATTATTTTTATTAAATAATAGATAACCCTAAGAGTGTTTAAAAATATACTGTTCAATGGTTACTCCATGTTGTATAGCCACGTTTGAGGCTTGGCTGCTGCACAAAGAAACCCTGTTTCAGAAACACAAAGAATTTTTATCACACAAAATCACTTTGCATGAGATTACACAATGTACATGATGACAAAGTGAAACATGTGGACTTTTGACTGTAGTCTCCATGGCATAGCATGTCATAGATTCATAATTCCTAAGTATTGGCCATAATCATGTAGCTTTATACTCTGAAAGATATGTTGTAAAGTGTGGACTGTGTGTGGGTACAAATACAGAAAAATATCCATGTTGCCCAATAAGAGAGACCTAAGTTTCACTATCAGTTTCCCCATATCAAGACATTTGCAGACTGCAGCTAACAGAGTAGGCAAATAATGATGAAGTCAGAGCTTATTTTTGAGAAAAGAGCTCATGCAGCATCCTCTCCTATAATGCCACTGTGGAAATTGCTTCCCTGAGCTTTCTTTCTTTCTTTTTTTTTTTTTTTCTGCAGGCACTGGCACCTACATCCTCCACAGTCATAATGAAGAGAACTAATCATCTTACTGTTCTTATGACACAGTAAGCCTTGCACCCATTCTCAGGTTCTGGGTTTGCAGGTATGCAGATATATGGATTATCAGATCTTCAAGGATTAGAAGTATACAAATTTAAAGAGAAAGTAAAACAAGTCAGACAGTGTGCAGCAATGTTCACTCAAAATAATCACCAACAAGAAAAATACATGTACAGGCATTCAATAGGTCTGCATAACCTATATTGTCTGTAAGAATAAGGATCCAACATCAGAACTTAAGGGATTTTACATTTCATTCATATGTCATCAACATGTCCACATATCAACTTTATATCTTCCAGAATCCCATCTTACATCCTTGTTGCCTGCAAATGTTTCTCAGATGTCTGTATTTCTCTGGAGTTTCAGGGTTTAGGTATTTATACACCTTTGTACTTTGAGAATATCTCACAATTTGAGGATGACTGATGTTTTTAACTTATAATTAGACCCACAGTATCTCAGTTTCCAAGTATCTGGAATTAAATGGGACAGGACAATGCCAGGGGATTGAGAATGGAACAGCAGGATACAGGAGACAAAACGTGGGAAACAAAAACAGAAAGATGGACTCTAACTAGTGCTGAAGGCAGATTAATAAAAAAGTCGACAAAATGACAAGGGACAAATGACACAAAGATTTCCGGACACAGCATCAAGGCAGCATATATTTAACTAGAATAGAGCAGGCTATTCTTATACTCACAGAGATCTGCTTCCCTTTGCCTCTTGAGTGTTAGGATGAAAGGTATGCAGCCCCACTGCCCGGTTGTATGTGTGTCTTAAATGAAGTTATGTTTCTTGGTCTAGTTACACTTCCCCAAATGAGCATAGACTAGGAAAGACCCACTGCCAGGACTGAAAAAACCTTTTCAATGATTCATTCATCAGGTTAGTCCAGATAACTCAGAAAAAAATAGACCTTAGAAGAGTCCTTTGGTTGTCTCTCAGAGGGTGAATGTGAGACAATATCATTGAAGATACTTAGGATACATAGGATTCAGACAACTTGAGTTTGATCAAACCTGAGAACCTCCTTCCTGCATTATAACTTGCAGGTAACCAGGCAATACAGTCAAAATTTTAAGGGAAGTTCAACGTCAATAGTCCTAACCAGTTAAAGACCACCTAGGAAGCACAAATCATTATTAACAGGGAAAAGTGCTCATAAAGGTACAATAAGTGGCTCTCACATGTTGGTGATGGCCAAAAAAAATGTTTAATTGAACTTAATTATGTTTAATTGAGCATAATTTCCCTCCTGTTGGGAAATTATGCCTGGTGCTGGACACTTAGACAACATTATACACATAGAATGGCTTTGGAACTTAGAAAAGAATTTACTACCTCTCTTTTATTAGAGTAGCAAAGTTCCATTCCTGAACTGGTGGTCTTGGGATCTATTTAAGATTGGGCTTAAAAGGCCAGGGGAAGCAAGACAGTCAGCAGCACTCTCCATGGCCTCTGCACCAGCTCCTGACTTTCTTTGATGATGAACAGAGATGTGGGAATGTGTGACGAATAAATCATTTCCTCCACAACGTTTTTCTTTTCTCATGGTGTTTCCTCCAAGCATTAGAAATCCTAAGTAAGACACCAGCTCTGATAAAAATGAAGACTGCTTGGCTTTGTGGTCAATGAAATCAATTTGACTTGGAAATTTGTTGCTATATAACAAACTCTGATATTGTAAAAAGACAAAGGTGGGTACAACTATTTTTCTGGAACACTGCACACATAAAATACATGTTTCTTTCAAAGTTATAGTACAGAAGCAAATCAGTTTAAAATAATGAGAACTATGACTCTCAGCAGATTCTTCTTTGTTTCCTTTGAAAGCAAAATAACATGTGGAAATGCAAATTGAGAAACAGTACAGTTGATTCATTTTCTACAAGTTAAACTTCAATCCAAATACATTCTTTTATGTAAAAACTTTAACTGCCTTTAGGATTCATAATTGAGAATATATTGTAGATCACTATATAGATATATTTTATATATTCCTTTCTTTTAAACTTTCTGGCTTTAAAAATTTGCATTTCAGGGGCACTGTTGTGTGTCCAGTTGTTCAATAGAACATCATGTCCAGAAATAACAAACTGAGTGTGATGAGCAGTCATCATGTTCTTCTTTGTTTATAGAGGTGTCCTGTTTATTGTAACAAACCAAATGAACCTAAAAAAAATCTATAAGGTAGAGTGAACTCTCAATAAAATGTTAATTAATCACAGAATGGCAGAAAAATTTTATAGCTATTTATCTGACAAGAGATTACAAAGAACTCAAGAAACTAAATATTAAGAACAACAAACCAATCGAAAAGAACTAAGGATGCGTCAATCAGTCTAACATTGTTGCAAGATAATTAAATATATATGCATATATATAATTTTTCTAAAATAACATCTTATTGAAAAGGTTTTTTTTTCTAACAGTGTACTTTGATTACAGATTCATGTCTCAAAACTCTTCCCACATCTTCCCCATATACCCACTCCCAAAATCCACATCCTTTAGAGCTCTCTCTCATTAGGAAAAAAAGCAGGCATCTAAGGGAAAAATAAGAAGAAGAATAAAATAAAATGAAATTTAAAAAAACATACTAGAATAAGACAAAACAAGCAAACAGTGAAAAGGAGTCAAAACTCAAAAATTTCGTACAGACCTAGATCTACACATTCACATAGAAGGAAATTCCGTAAGTGCATAAATGGGAAAACATAATATGTAAGAAAAGACAAATAAGGTGCTAAAAGTGCCCAGAGAAAGTTATGTTGTATGAGATAAAAAAATAAATCCTCCAACACTATCACTGATTCCGTTTGTGGTAGCCTCTATCAATATCTCACCGATGTCACACTGACCTTAAGTGTAGTTGTAATTTCTATGAAAACCATAGGAAAAACTAATGCCTCATTTGCAAATGGCTATCAGCTGTAGATGGCTTCTAGGTTAGGCATTGCTGGTTGTGTCGTTCGCTTCCCCTCTCAGCACTGAGACCCCATCTGGCTTGCACCTGTGCAGGTCGTGTGCATGCTGCGACAGTCACCGTGAGTCACATGTGTCAGTCCTGTGATGTCTAGAAGGCCTTGTTGCTTTGTTTTGTTCTATCCCCATTGGCTCTTACAGTCTCTCGGCCTCTCCTTCCATAAAGTTCCCTGAGCATGGAGGGGAGTGATTTGGTGGAGACTTCCCATTTATGACTGAGTGTTCCCAGGTCTTTCATTCTCTGCCCTTGGTCCAGTTGTGGGTCTCCCTGTTTGTTCCCATCTATGTAGGAGGAAGCTTGAATGGTGGCTGAACAAGATACTCGTTTTAGATTATAGTAGAGTGTCATAGAAGTTATTTTGTTTCTATTCACTTCTAGCAAAATGATGTGGGACCATGGTCTATATTCTGTCAATTATATTTTAAATAAATGCTGATTGGTCAGTAGCAGGAAGCAGAGGCAAGTCATGAAAACAGGATAATTCTGGGAAGAGGAAAGCTTTGTCTGGAAGAAGCAAGATGTGACTACCTCGCTGAAGAAGGTTCTGAACCATGTGGCTAACACAGCTAAGAATAATGGGCTGATATGAGTTGTAAGAGTTAATAAGAAGCCTAAGATACTAGGCCAATCAGTTTATAACTGACACCACGGAACTAAACATCCACCCAAGAAGGACACTACCTAGAACTCCTATCAGCACCTAGAATTGCTCTCTTCCCATTACCAGTTGTCTAGATTCCAGCATGAAAACACAATCAACAGCAGCCAAGACACTATGGCTCCACTATATCCCTGCCACCCTACATTATCAACCCTTGTGTGTTCCAACATAGCTGAAGCACAAGAAAAAGTATTTAAAATAACCTTTATCAATGTTAAAGGTTCTTAAAGAGGAAATGAATGAATCCCTTTTAAAAAAATCCATCATAACCCCAACAGTGGAAGGATTTTGGGGTGACTTAATAGGAATATTCCCCATAGGCTCAGATATTTGAATGCTTGGTCATTAGGGAGTGGTGCTACTGGTCAGAGATTAGGAGATGTGGCTTTGTTGGAAGATAAGTGTCACTGGGTGTGGACTTTGGGGTTTCAAATGCACAAGCCAGACTCAGTATCTCCCTTTTTTCCTGCTGTCTTCAGATGCAGAAGTAGAACTCTTAGCAACCATGTTGGTCTGCACGCTGCCATGCTACCCCTATGTGGATAATGGACTAAACCTCTGAAGCTGTAATCAAGCCCTAGTTACATGTTTTCCTTTATAAGAGCTACTTTGGTCATGGTGCCCCTTCACAGGAGTAGAACAGTGTCTCAGACTGAAGTAGGATATACCAGGGAATGAGATAATGCGGAGGCAGGCCTGACCTTGTTCCTTGTTAGCCAAACGTGGACTTTGGTTTTGTGGGTTAGAAAAGCTGTGCTTAAAAGACCATACTTAGGATCATGGAAAGCAGTGTTTCTGAGTGCAGTGTAGGCTCAAGAGATTATAGATAGAAAAGTATTAATAAGTGGCCTAGAAAACTTTCATGTGGCAGTTTGGTGAAAAATGTCACCGTTTTTGCCTTTGTCCAAAGACTGTACTTGAGGTAAAGTAGAAGAGTATTGGGTTAATGGCATGGTAGAGAAGATTTCAAGGCATCCAAGTATTGGCTGTGTCTTATGCCTATTAATGGTTTCTATTATGCTTATCTATAATGAAAAGAAGTAAGCTGAACAAGAAAAATAAATACAAAATGTGCAGATTGAGGTCAAAAAGGAGCACAAGGGAGTGTAATGGAGTTATGTCCAAGTCTCAAAGAGATAGAAAGTTTAAAGAAAATACTGATACACTATGAAAAAAGGAAGTGCTGATCTCACCCAGCCTAACTTTGAGCTTCTAAAAGGAATTAAAGAAAATCATAAATAGTAGAGGAAATTTTCCTCAATAGAGAGATGATGCAGATGTAATTAAACAATGCTGCCAAGTTCTAGCCCCAGCAAACAGAACTTGATCCTTTCAGCCATATAGTTCTGTGCTTTGTGTCAAAAATAGTAGAAAGGGTTTTATGGAATCTCCCTCCATATCTAAAAAAATCATCTGAGGTCAGGTGTGTGTCATTGGAAATCCATGCAGAGCGACTTTTGTGTGAAGCCTGGATTGTAAGGCCTGGATTACCTTAGAGATCACAAGATGTTGACAATGCCAGAATCATAGAATACCTGCAATGAAAAGCTGCAGTCACAGTGAGGAAAAAAGCCAAGAGGAAGAAGTAGGTATTCGTCAACTAACCAGAAAGGAGTTTGAAATCTGAAGTTACTTCGATATCAGAGATGGAAATACAAAGTACGTATGTAAACCCCAGCTAAATGTGTTCCTTTATAAGAGTTGTCATGTTGTCTCTTCACAGAAATGAAACACCAAAAGAGAAGTGAATAAAACAGTACAAGACCTGAAAGTGGAAATAGAACAAAAAAGTAAAAAATCCAAACCAAGGAAAT